>NC_041383.1:756027484-756067559 GCF_002162155.2 Triticum dicoccoides | reverse complement strand
CGGACGACGGCGGCGCGGGCCGGAGAGCGGAGGCGCGGCGCGGGAGAGGGCGCGGGCGCCGGAGGACGGCGATGCGCTCCGGCGAGCGGACGGCGGCGAGCACGGCGAAGGGCGGCGGCGCGCGGGCTCGTCCAGGCCCCGATGGGCTCGGGTGGGCTGGCGATGGGCTTGGCGGGCCCTGGCGGCGGCGCGCGGTGGGAGACGGCGGCGGGGTGACGTGGCGGGCTGCGGTTGGCCGAGGGGGCGGCGGAGCGGACGCGTCCGGGTGGGGTCGGACGTGTCCGGCGAGCGCGGGGACAATTTTTAGGGTTTCATGTGCGAATTTCGGGGGAGGGGCTAGTTTTATAGGTAGAGGGAGCTAGGAGAGTCCAAATGAGGAGCGGTTTTCGGCCACGCGATCGTGATCGAACGACCAAGAGCATGGACGGGAGTTAGATGGGTTTTGGGCCACTTTGGAAGGGGTGTTGGGCTGCAAAGAGAGAGAGGCTTTTGTGGTTACCCGGTTAACCGTTGGAGTACCAAACGACCTCCAAATGACACGAAACTTGACAGGCGGTCTACCGGTGGTATACCAAGGCCGCTTGGCAAGGCTCGGTCCATTCCGAGAAAGTTTAATACCCGCACACGAAGAGAGGCTAGAAGGGGACGCCGGATGACATAGAAGCGCCGGATTGCAAAACGGACAACGAGGAAAAGGCTCGGATGCATGAGACGAACACGTATGCAATGCAATGCACATGATGACATGATAAAATGCAACACGCAAGCAAATGACATGGCAATGACGGCGAATAACTGGCGGACACCTGGCGCATCGAATCCGGGGCGTTACAAAATCCTTCTTGCTACGTCTTGAGCTTGCGTTGCTTTTCCTTGAAGAGGAAAGTGTGATGCAGCACAGTAGCATAAGTATTTCCCTAAGTTTTTGAGAACCAAGGAATCAATCCAGTAGGAGGCTCCTCACAAGTCCCACGCACCTACACAAACAAACAAGAACTCGCAACCAACGCAATAAAGGGGTTGTCAATCCCTTCAAGGCCACTTGCGAAAGTGACATCTGATAGAGATAATATGATAAGATAAATATATTTTTGGTATTTTATGATATAGATTGGAAAAGTAAAGATGCAAATAAAAGTAGATTGAAAGCTTATATGATAAGAGATAGACCCCGGGGCCATAGGTTTCACTAGTGGCTTCTCTCAAGATAGCATAATTATTACGGAGGGTGAAAAAATTACTGTCGAGCAATTGATAGAAAAGCGCATAGTTATGAGATTATCTAGGCATGATCATGTATATAAGCATCACGTTCATGACAAGTAGACCGACTCCTGCCTGCATCTACTACTATTACTCCACACATCGACCGCTATCCAGCATGCATCTAGAGTATTAAGTTCATGAAGAACAGAGTAACGCTTTAAGAAAGATGACATGATGTAGAGGGATAAACTCATGCAATATGATATAAACCCCATCTTTTTATCCTCGATGGCAACAATACAAACGTGCCTTGCTGCCCCTGCTGTCACAGGGAAAGGACACCGCCAGATTGAACCCAAAGCTAAGCACTTCTCCCATGGCAAGAAAGATCAATCTAGTAGGCCAAACCAAACTGATAATTCAAAGAGACTTGCAAATATAACTTAATCACACATAAAAGAATTCAGAGGAGATTCAAATATTTCTCATAGATAAACTAGATCATAAACCCACAATTCATCGGATCTCGACAAACACACTGCAAAAAGAGTTACATCGAATAGATCTCCAAGAAGAAGAAGGAGAACTTTGTATTGAGAATCAAAGATAGAGAAGAAGCCATCTAGCTAATAACTATGGACCTGAAGGTCTATGGTAAACTACTCACAACTCATCGGATAGGCCTTGGAGATGATGTAGAGGCCCTCCCTGGTGGATTCCCCCTCTGGCGGAGCACCGGCGACGGCTCCAAGATGGGATCTCGCGGATACAAAAGGTTACGGTGGTGGAAATAGTTTTTCGTGGTCGCCTCTGATGTTTTCGGGGTACGGGTGTATATATAGGAGGAAGAAGTATGTTGATGGACGATCAAGGGGCCAATGAGGGTGGGGGCGCGCCCACCTTTAGGGCCGCACCGGGCACCTTCGTGGCCGCCTCGCTTGTTTCTTGACTTGCACTCCAAGTCCTCTGGATCACGTTTGTTCCAAAAAGATCGCTGCCGAAGGTTTCATTCCGTTTGTACTCCGTTTGATATTCCTTTTCTTTGAAACACTGAAATAGGCAAAAAAACATCAATTTGGGCTAGGCCTCCGGTTAGTAGGTTAGTCCCAAAAATGATATAAAATTGTAAAGTAAAGCCCATAAACATCCAAAATGTCTAATATAATAGCATGGAACAATCAAAAATCATAGATACGTTGGAGATGTATCACGCCCCCCAGCCCCTTGCCCAGTCCAAATTGGACAAGGGAAGGGGGGCGCCCCCCTCTCCTTCCTTCTCTTCTCTCCTCTTTCCCTCTTCTCTTTCTTGGACTAGGAAAGGTGGGAGACCTACTACTACTGGAAATAGGAGTCCTCCCCCTTGGCGCGCCCCTTGTTGGCCGCCGGCCTCCTCCTCCCCTCCTTTATATACGAGGGAAGGGGCACCCCAAAGACACAAAGTTGATTGTTTAGCCATGTGTGGTGCCCCCCTCCACAGATACACACCTCGGTCATATCATCGTAGTGCTTAGGCGAAGCCCTACACCGGTAACTTCATCATCACCGTCACCACGCCGTCGTGCTGATGAAACTCTCCCTCGACCTTAGCTGGATCTAGAGTTCATGGGACGTCACTGAGCTGAACGTGTGTAGACCACGGAGGTGCCGTACCTTCGGTGCTAGGATCGGCCGGATCGTGAAGACGCATGACTACATCAACCACATTGTCATAACACTTCCGCTTTTGGTCTATGAGGGTACGTAGATAACACTCTCCCCTCTCGTTGCTATGCATCACCTAGTGATAGATCTTGTGTGATCGTAGGAAATTTTTGAAATTACTGCGTTCCCCAACAGTGGCATCCGAGCCAGGTCTATGCGTAGATGTTATATGCACGAGTAGAACACAAAGAGTTGTGGGCGATAATAGTCATACTGCTTACCAGCATATCATACTTTGATTCAACGGTATTGTTGGATGAAGCGGCTCAGACTGACATTACGCGTACGCTTATGCGAGACTTGTTCTACTGACGTGCTTTGCACATAGGTGGCTGGTGAGTGTCTGTTTATCCAACTTTAGTTGAATCGAGTGTGCCTACACCCAGTCCTTGTTGAAGGTTAAAACAACACACTTTACAAAAAATCATTGTGGTTTTGATGCGTAGGTAAGAACGGTTCTTGCTAGAAGCCCATAGTAGCCACGTAAAACTTGCAACAACAAAGTAGAGGATGTCTAACTTGTTTTTGCAGGGCTTGCTGTGATGTGGTATGGTCAAGGCATGATGTGATATAAATTGTTGTATGAGATGATCATGTTTTGTAACAAAGTTATCGGCAACTGCAGGAGCCATATGTTTGTCGCTTTATTGTATGCAATGCAATCGCCATGTAATTGTTTTACTTTATCACTAATAAGTAGCGATAGTCGTAGTAACAATAGTTGGCGAGACGACAATTATGCTACGATGGAGATCAAGGTGTCGCGCCGGTGACGTTGGGTATCATGACAATGCTTCTGTGATGGAGATCATGAGCACAAGATGATGATGGCCATAGCATGTCACATATTTTGATTGCATGTGATGTTTATCCTTTATGCATCTTCTTTTTCTTAGAAAGTCGGTAGAATTATAAGATGATCCCTTACTAAATTTCAAGGTACAAGTGTTCTCCCTGAGTATGCACCGTTGCTACAGTTTGTCGTGCCGAGACACCACATGATGATCGGGTGTGATAAGCTCTATGTTGACATACAACGGGTGCAAGCCAGTTTTGCACATGCAGAATACTCGGGTTAAACTTGACGAGCCTAGCATATGCAGATATGGCCTCGGAACACTGGAGTCCGAAAGGTCGAGCGTGAATCATATAGTAATGTTCGCCATTGAAAACTACTCCATCTCACATGATGATCGGACATGGTTTAGTTGATTTGGATCACGTGATCATTTAGATGACTAGAGGGATGTCTATCTAAGTGGGAGTTCTTAAGTAATATGATTAATTGGATTTTAATTTATCATGAACTTAGTCCTGATAGTATTTTGCAAATTATGTTGTAGATCAATAGCTCACGTTATAGCTTCCCTATGTTTGTATATGTGTTCCTAGAGAAAACTAAATTGAAAGATGATAGTAGCAATGATGCAGACTGAGTGTGTGATATGAAGTTTATCCTCATTGCAGCATAGAAGAATTATGTCCTCGATGCACCGCTAGGTGACAAAACTATTGCAGGAGCAGATGCAAATGTTATGAGTGTTTGGCTAGCTTAATATGATGACTACTTGATAGTTTAGTGCACCATGCTTTACGGCTTAGAATTAGGACTTCAAAGATGTTTTGAACATCATGGACCATATGAGATGTTCCAAGAGTCGAAGTTAATATTTCAAGCAAATACCTGAGTTAAGAGATATGAAGTCTCCAACAAGTTCTATAGCTAAAAGATGGAGTAGAATAGCTCAAGCAGTGAGCATATGCTCAGATTGTCTGGGTACTACAATCGCTTTAATCAAGTGGGAGTTAATCTTCCAGATAAGATAGTGATTGACAGAGTTCTCTAGTTACCATCACCAAGTTACTGGAACTTTGTGATGAACTATAGTATGCAAGGGACGACGAAAATGATTCCCGAGCTCTTCGTGATGCTGAAATCGACGAAGGTAGAAATCAACAAAGAACATCAAGTGTTGATGATTGACAAGACCAATAGTTTCAAGAAAAGGGCAAAGGGAAAGAAAGGGAACTTCAAGTAGAATGGCAAGCAAGTTGTCATTCCCATGAAGAAGCCCTAAGCAGGACCAAAGCTTGAAACTAAGTGCTTCTACTACAAAGGAAATGGTCACTAGAAATAGAAATGCCCTGAATATTAGGTGGATAAGAAGGATGGCAAAGTGAAAAAGGGTATATTTGATATACATGTTATTGATGTGTACCTTACTAGTGTTTATAGTAGCCCCTGGGTATTTGATACTTGTTCGGTTGCTAAGATTACTAACTCGAAACAGGAGTTACAGAATAAATAGAGACTAGTTGAGGGTGAAGTGATGATGTATGTTGCAAGTGGTTCCAAGATTGATATGATCATCATCGCACACTCCCTATACTTTCAAGATTAGTGTTGAACCTGAATAAATGTTATTTGGTGTTTGCGTTGAGCATGAATATGACTAGATCATGTTTATTGCAATACGGTTATTCATTTAAGACAGAGAATAATTGTTATTCTGTTTACATGAATAAAACCTCCTATGGTCATACACCCAATGTTGATGGTTTATTGAATCTCGATCAACGAAATACACATATTCATAATATTGATGCCAAAAGATGCAAAGTTGATAATGATAGTGCAACTTATTTGTGGCACTGCCATTTGGGTCATATCGGTGTAAAGCGCATGAAGAAACTCCATAAAGATGGACTTTTGGAATCACTTGATTATGAATTATTTGATACTTGCGAACCGTGCCTTATGGGCAAGATGACTAAAACTCCGTTCTTCGGAACAATGGAACAAGATAGTGACTTATTGGAAATAATACATACCCATGTATGCGGTCCAATGAGTGTCGATGCTCGTGGCAGGTATCGTTATTTTCTGACCTTCACAGATGATTTGAGCAAGATATGGGTATATCTTCTTAATGAAACACAAGTCTGAAACATTTGAAAGGTTCAAAGAATTTCAAAGTGAAGTGAAGAATCATCGTAACAAGAAAATAAAGTTTCTATGATCTGATCGTGGAGGAGAATATTTGAGTTACTAGTTTGGCCTTCATTTAAAAACAATGTGGAATAGTTTCACAGCTCACGCCACCTAGAACACCACAGCATAATGGTGTGTCCGAACGCCGTAACCGCAGTTTATTAGATATGGTGTGGTCTATGATGTCTCTTACCACTACCGTTTCGGGGTTATGCATTAGAGACAGCTGCATTCATTTTAAACAGGGCACCATCGAAATCCGTTGAGACGACGCCTTATGAACTATGGTTTGGCAAGAAACCAAAGTTGTCATTTCTTAAAGTTTGGAGCTGTGATGCTTATGTGAAAAAGCTTCAACTTATAAGCTCGAACCCAAATTGGAGAAATGCGTCTTCATAAGATACCCAAAGGAAACTGTTGGGTACACCTTCTATAACAGATCCGAAGGCAAGATATTTGTTGCTAAGAATGGATCCTTTCTAGAGAGGGAGTTTCTCTTGAAAGAAGTGAGTGGGAGGAAAGTAGAACTTGATGAGGTAATTGTACCTTCTCCCGAATTGGAAAGTAGTTCATCACAGAAATCAGTTCTAGTCATTCCTACGCCAATTAGTGAGGAAGCAAATGATGATGATCATGAAACTTCAGATCAAGTTACTACCAAATCTCGTAGGTCTTCCAGAGTGCAATCCGCATCAGAGTGGTATGGTAATCCTATTCTGGAAGTCATGTTACTAGACCATGATGAACCTACAGACTACGAGGAAGCGATGATGAGCCCAAATTCCGCGAAATGGCTTGAGGCTACGAAATCTGAGATGGGATCCATGTATGAGAACAAAGTGTGGACTTTGGTGGACTTGCCCGATGATCGGCAAGCCATATTAAATAAATGGATCTTCAAGAGGAATACGAACACTGATAGTAGTGTGACTATCTACAAAGCTTGATTTGTCGCAAAAGGTTTTCGACAAGTTCAAGGTGTTGACTACAATGAGATTTTCTCAACTGTAGCGATGCCTAAATCCGTCCAAATCATGTTAGCAGTTGCCATATTTTATGAAATCTGGCAGATGGATGTCAAAACTGCATTCTTGAATAGATTTCTGGAAGAAGAGTTGTATATGATACAACCAGAAGGTTTTGGCAATCCAAAGGGTGCTAACAAAGTGTGGAAGCTCCAGCGATCCATTTATGGACTGGTGCAAGCCTCTCAGAGTTGGAATAAATGTTTTGATAGTGTGATCAAAGCATTATGGTTTTATACAGACTTTTGGAGAAGCCTGTATTTACAAGAAAGTGAGTGGGAGCTCTGTAGCATTTCTAATATTATATGTGGATGACATATTTTTGATTGGAAATGATATATAATTTCTGGATAGCATAAAGGGATACTTGAATAAGAGTTTTTCAAAGAAAGACCTTGGTGAAGCTACTTACATGTTGGGCATCAAGATCTATAGAGATAGATCAAGACGCTTAATTGGACTTTCACAAAGCACATACCTTGATAAAGTTTTGAAGAAGTTCAAAATGAATCAGTCAAAGAAAGGGTTCTTGCCTGTATTACAAGGTGTAAAGTTGAATAAGACTCAATGCCCGACTAGGACAGAAAATAGAAAGAGAATGAAAGTCATTCCCTATGCCACAGTCATAGATTCTATAAAGTATGTTGTGCTGTGTACCAGACCTATTGTGTACCTTGCCATAAGATTTGGCAAGGGGGTACAATAGTGATCTAAGAGTAGATCACTGGACAGCAGTCAAAATTATCCTTAGTGAGGACTAAGGAAATATTTCTCGATTATGGAGGTGATAAAAGAGCTCGTCATAAAGAGTTACGTCGATACAAGCTTTTACACCGGATACAAGCTTTTACACCGATCCAGATGACTCTTAGTCTCAATCTGGATAAATATTGAAAGTGGGAGCAATTAGCTAGAGAAGCTCCGTGCAGAGCATTGTAGACATAGAATATTTGCAAAACAAATAAGGCTCTGAATGTGGCAGACCAGTTGACTAAACTTCTCTCATGAGCAAAACATGATCACACCTTGGTACTCTTTGGGTGTTCATCACATAGTGATGTGAACTAGATTATTGACTCTAGTAAACCATTTGGGTGTTGGTGACATGACAATTTGAACTATGGGTGTTCACCACATACAGATGTGAATATTGGTGTTAAATCACATGGTGATGTGAACTAGATTATTGACTCTAATGCAAGTGGGACACTGAAGGAAATATGCCCTAGAGGCGATAATAAAGTTATTATTTATTTACTTAATTCATGATAAATGTTTATTAGTCATGCTAGAATTGTATTAACCGGAAACTTAGTACATGTATGAATACATAGACAAAACCTATAGTTCCTAGTATGCCTCTACTTGACTAGCTCGTTAATCAAAGATGGTTATGTTTCCTAAACATAGACATGTGTTGTCATTTGATGAACGGGATCACATCATTAGGAGAATGATGTGATGGGCATGACCCATCCGTTAGCTTAGCATTATGATCGTGTAAGTTTCATTGCTACTACTTTCTTCATGACTTATACAAGTTCCTCAGACTATGATATTATGCAACTCCCGAATACCAGAGGAACACTTTGTGTGCTACCAAATATCACAATGTAAATGAGTGATTATAAAGGTGCTCTATAGGTGTCTCCGAAGGTGTTTGTTGGGTTGGCATAGATCAAGATTAGGATTTGTCACTCTGTGTTTTAGAGAGGTATCTCTAGGCCCTCTCGGTAATACTCATTGTCGGTGTCAAAACCGGCGGATCTCGGGTAGGGGGTCCCGAACTGTGCGTCTAGGTGGATGGTAACAGGAGACAAGGGACATGATGTTTTTACCCAGGTTCGGGCCCCCTCGATGGAGGTAAAACCCTACTCCTGCTTGATTGATATTGATGATATGGGTAGTACAAGAGTAGATCTACCACGAGATCAGAGAGGCTAAACCCTAGAAGCTAGCATATGGTATGATTGTTGTTCGTCCTACGGACTAAAACTCTCCGGTTTATATAGACACCAGAGAGGGCTAGGGTTATATAGAGTCGGTTACAATGGGAGGAGATCTTCATATCATATCGCCAAGCTTGCCTTCCACGCCAAGGAAAGTCCTATCCGGACACGGGACGAAGTCGTCAATCTTGTATCTTCATAGTCTGGGAGTCCGGCCAAAGGTCATAGTCCGGCCATCCGGACACCCCCTAATCCAGGACTCCCTCAGTAGCCCCTCAACCAGGCTTCAATGACGACGAGTCCTGCGCGCAAATTGTCTTCGGCATTGCAAGGCGGGTTCCTCCTCCGAATATTTCATAGACGATGTTGAACACAAGGATAGTGTCCAGCTCTACAAAATAAGTTCCACATACCACCGTAGAGAGAATAATATCTGAAAAAATCTAATCTGCTGACGTATTCCGCAGCGTGACATCACGCCACGGCCAAGCCTTTATTCGAATCATTTTACTGTTCCACCTCAGTGCGTTTAGCAAGGCGGTTTCCTTGGCACGTCTTGTCAAAGCAGAGATCGTGTCCCCTTATTCTGGGATTCTCATCAATACGGGTGTGGGTAACCCAACCGCGCCATTACCGCGGCGCTTGGGAGATAAGCGAGTTTTATTAGGCTGGTGGGGGCTTATAGTTTCGGCCACCCATATAAGGGGATAAGGATCCACCCTTTCCGTTTACGCCTTCTTCCTCCTTTGCTTATCCATCCCTGCGCACTCGAGCTCCAGCGCCCAAGTCTGCACTTCCCACCTCAACCTTTCTCCAATCATGTCCGGAGCGGGAGGTAGATGGATGGCCTCCTCCGTCACGGAGGGGCAAATCAAAAAGTTGAGGAAGGCCGGATACTTGTCTAACGACATCGCGCACCGGCTTCCAGATGAGGGGCAACTCATCCCCACCCCTGGGCCCCATGAGAGGATCGTGTTTCTCCCCCATTTCCTCCGCGGACTGGATTTTCCTCTTCACCCGTTCGTCCGGGGGCTCATATTCTACTACGGCCTAGACTTCCACGATCTGGCCCCGAACTTCATCCTCAACATCTAGGTGTTTATCGTCCTGCATGAGGCCTTCCTCCGCATCCAGCCTCACTTTGGCCTATGGATGAAGATCTTCAGCGTCAAGCCTAAGGTCGTGGGAGGCCGTCAAGCGGAGTGCGGAGGCACCATGGTGGGCAAGATAGCCAACGTTACATGGCTTGAGGGCGCCTTCGTAGAGACCATCAAAGGGTGGCAGTTGGGGTGGTTCTATATCACCGAGCCGCGTGACCTTGAATGGGCAGTGGCCCCCGAATTCTGATCTGGCATCCCCACTCGGCTCACATCTTGGAAAGAGACGGGCCTGTTGTGGGGTAGTCCGGAAGAGGTGACCGGACTCCAAACCTGCGTCCGAGACCTAGTGAACAAGAAGGTTAAGCTTGTCAACGTAGTCCAGGTCATGCTCTTCCGCCGGATCCTCCCATGTCAACGACGGGCCTTCAACTTGTGGGAGTTCGACCCGGCCCAGCACCAGACTCTATCCCGGCTTTTCGACATAAAGCACGAGGACGCTTGCAAGGTGCTATTCAAGATCTCCGAGGTCTCCCCACCCGTCACCGAGGATCGCGGATTCTGCGCCAAGTGCCAAGCCACCGAAGTAAGCTTGCTTTTAATCCTTCATAGGACACTTGATTTTCATAGTTTTATTCCATGTAGGATCTAAACTTCTGCTCCTTTGACAGGACTGGAAGAGGACATCCGAACAGTTTGACTGTCCGGCCCCTTTGCCCGAAGGCCCAGCAGACGCACGCTTGACGAAGCTGCTGGTTCCGGCACCTCACGTGGTGCCGGAGAAGAAGGCCAAGAGGACCTGAAAGAGTTCCCGGCGCCTGGTGGTGTCAGATTCATCGCCTGACAACCCCGTAGCACCCTCCGCCTCTGAGGACGAGGAGGAGGAAGAAGAAGAATAAGCCTCTCCCCCTCCAATGGGGGGAGGAAAGAAAAGGAAGGCCGCCCCAACTGGGGAGGCCGGAGGGTCCAAGAAGGGGAGGACCCTTCTGCTGGACTACGACTCCGATGCCGAAGACGGCGGGGAAGAATGGCCATCCAGGGTCAAGCCCCTAGCAAAATCGTAAGTATCCGGATACCAGAATAACTTATGGCGCTCCTCTATTGTATGGTACCTTCTGACGCCGAATTCAATCATGCAGTCCGCCCAAGGCTCAGCTCGGCGATTCGTCGAGCGGCTCCCTGGATTCATAGGATGTGAATAGCGCTTCACTTCCAACGGCCTCCTCCCCTCTCCCTACGGACGATGCCGAGGTGGAGTCCCAAAAGGGACTAAACCAAGAGGAGGTGGTCCTGGAGGCACCGCAAGGCGACCTCCCGGACTCTAGGCCCAAAGGGGGTAAAGCCCAGAGGGATCTATGTCCGGCCCTGGGCCGGACACTGCTCCAGAACCAACAACGGTTCTAGAGTCCGGTAGACGGCGCCTTTGCAAGAAAGGCACGCCTACGACGCCGGCGGCCTCCGTCCAACCGGAGACGCCGGACAATTTGCTGGAGGTGCTTAACGGCGCCTCCATCGACGAGGAGCACCACACTGTTATGAGTGCGGTGATTCAAAAGGTTCAGTCCGCCAAGAGCGGGCTGACAGAAGCCTGTACCAGCCTACTAACAGGCTTTGAGGTATGTATTCAAAACATATAAAAATGTTACCGCATAGACAGTAGCCCCTGATGCTCAGTTTGGTGTTCGGAAAGAAAATCCAGATTGAGAATCTAAAAAGATATATGTAGGAGTCTAATATAAATATGTCAATATGCGAATGTAGGCTGCGCTGCTGACCTCTGCCGCACTGACTGCGGAGGTCGATGCATTGAAGCAGAGCCTCGAGCGGTCCGAGAACGAGCTCGGCCGTGCCAAGAAGCAGCTCGAGGACAAAGAAGGTTTGTAGTACCGTATGTAATGTATATATAAATACCTGGTTGCAAATAATGACAGGACTAATCATGAATATTACAGGGGCCACAACCGAGGTGGCAACCCTGAAGGAAGCGCTTTCCAAGGCCGAAGACAATGCGGCCATGGAGCGCTCCGAGCGAGAGAAGCAAGCGGCGGAGGTGGCGGAGGTGCGGCAAGAGCTCGACGCTCTTGTGAAAAAACATGAGAGGTTAGATCTTTACTCGAAGACTTGAGAGTCCGAGCTTGCCTCGGCACTTGAAAGCGCCAAATCTGCCAAGGCCGAAGCCCAAAAATCCATCCAGGAGATTGAGGCGATGAAAAAGATTGCGGCGGGTAAGGCATTCTTTATGCAAAGCAAGCATGTGAAAGTAAATTACCTGTTACTTACCCACATCTGGAGTTCTCCAGGAGCGTTCGCAGATCTGCCCCACAGCGTATCCGATGCCGCCGCATTTTACCAGGCCGAGGAAGGAAGCTCGACGGAGAAGGTGTTCTGGTCCCAGTATGCTGAGGCCGGACACCCGGTGCCCTTGAGCGACCAGCTGAAGCAGCTGGTCGAGCTTCATAAGGCAGCCGAACAGGCCATGAAGGGCCTGATTGGCCGGTGTGGTCTGGTGAGGTCATGCCTTTGAGCTACTTTGGGCTGGTGCGGCGGCTGGTGGATGCCTGTCCACGACTTGAAGTCATCAAGCGTTCTGTGTGTATCAAGGGCGCCCGTAGGGCTTTTGCCCGTGCTAAAGTGCACTGGGGCAAGCTGGATGCTGAGAAGCTGGTGAAGGATGGGCCACTGGAGGGGAAGGAGCATCGCAGGCCCGAGATGTATTATGAGAGCGTCCTGAAGGGTGCCCGTCTTATAGCGAATGAATGTACCGGGGATGTAATTTTTGAGTAAACTTGCTCGTGTTTGTCATGTGCGCTGAAAACTTGTTCATATGCGCTAAGTAACGCTTTTTGAATTTAAAATATTACCTTCTGTGCGGCCGTTTATGAAATCGGAGAGATGCAAGTCGTCGGCTTCTACCCCCATGCCACGAGTGCTGGGGTGTTCGGGATAAACCTGAGCGCTCTTGTTCCCATTTTTGGGTCCATCTAGGGAGGCGCTCAGCACAACGAACCAGGCCATCGGACTTATACTGCTTTATCACTCTCACTTAGCCATAGAATTCTATAATTTTAAATTTCGGCGAAGCCCCTAGTATTCGGAAGACCGAGTTCGGGGTGCTATCCACGCCTAGGCCGGATAAATCCGGCTCCTCGCTCTAAGCGGCATAAGTCTTTAGGGACTCGAAAAAACCTCTCGAACAGCGACCGGTCTCTCGCACTATCATGACGGTCACTTTTAGCTTTGTCTACTGAGGTGTTAACCCAGCTCAACTAGGGCACAATCGTAGTAGTTCTCCCAGCGCTACCTTAGCCGACATTGCGGAACGTAAGGTACCAAAACATGGGAGCCGGGCAAACCCAACTGTTGACCCAAGACATGATTCAGAGCCGATGCATATAGTGCTATAAGTTCGGGGTGCCGCACTCATGAGAGTGTTCGGTCTTCTCACACCGTGTTATGGGGTACTTAAGCCCCTGGTGTATTGGCCGTACCAAAGTGTACAGTTGCATAATGTCATGACTCATGACTGAACATATTTGTATAAAAATAAATGAATACAATAATAGATAAGAGCTATGTATTGTTTATTAAAAAGGGCTGCTATGAAAGCAAAACGATACAAATAGTGCGATAAGCAAGAGATGGGATTATTTGACATGTCCCCCTCCAGGGGAAAGCTGCGAGACTTTAAGTAAAACAGGTATTTAGGTCGTTATAGAGACCACCTGGACATTTGACGTGGCTTGTTGTCTCCCTGGCTGTTGCATCGTGTGTTCGGCGAGTGTATTGCCGGACAGGCCTTCCGAATAGTTGGGTCCTGAAAGTATATATATAAAAAGGAAACGGCAGAATAGGGAGCCCCTAGTGCGGTTGAGCTGCATTCTGGGCGTGCCATTGTTGTGCCCCTCCCCTTATGCCCATGGTATTTCCAGAGCGTAATTATGTACGCGTGGTACCGCTATCGCCATCTGGCGAGGGCTGGGGTTGGGGCCGCACTGCTATGCTTGCTCGGAACGTGCCAGCCGGTTTTGTTGTAGGTTACTTCGGGCGCGCTTGACGTTGTCCGGACGTTTAACAGCCGGATTGGAGAATTGCCTTGAGAGGCTACTTTGTACTTCCGCCACCAGGGCCGCCGTGTGCTCCTCAGTTCGGAGAGAGCGTTTGGTGTTCCCATTGACCGTAATGACTCCGCAAGGGCCTGGCATCTCGAGCTTGAGATATGCATAGTGCGGCACCGCATTGAATTTTGCGAATGCGGTTCGTCCGAGCAGGGCATGATAGCCACTGCAGAATGGGACTATGTCGAAGATTAACTCTTCGCTTCGGAAATTATCCGGGGATCCAAAGATCACTTCGAGTGTAACTGGGCCTGTACAACTGGCTTCTACACCTGGTATGATGCCTTTAATGGTCTTCTTTGTGGGTTTAATCCTTGAGGGATCTATACCCATTTTTCGCACTGTATCTTGATAAAGCAGGTTCAGGCAGCTGCCGCCGTCCATGAGGACTCTGGTGAGGTGAAATCCGTCAATGATTGGGTCTAGGACCAATGCGGTGAATCTGCCGTGACGAATGCTAGTGGGGTGGTCCCTTCGATCAAAGGTGATCGGGCAGGAGGACCATTGGTTGAACTTTGGGGCGACTGGCTCCAACGCATAGACGTCCTTGAGAGCAGGCTTCCAATCCCTTTTGGGGATATGGGTTGCGTATATCATGTTCACCGTCCGCACTTGCGGGGGAAAGCCCTTCTGTCCTCTGTTGTTCGGCGGCCGGGGCTCCTCCTCGTCATCGCTATGCAGCCCCTTGTCTCTGTTTTCGGCACTCAACTTGCCTGCCTGTTTGAACACCCAAGAATCCATGTTGGTGTGATTGGCTGGTTGTTCGGGGGTGTCGTGTATCTGGCACAAGCGATCGAGTATCCGGTCTAAACTGGATGGGCCCGAAGGGTTTCTTTTGAATGGCATCTTCCGTTGACCGGGTTTAGAGCCTCGAAATCTGGCGTTAACTGTCGTATCCTCCGTATAATCGCTGTTAATGCGGTGCTTGTGCTTGTTACGGCGTGACCCGCCATTGTTGTCCTTGGCATCTGAGTTGCCAGGGCTCTTGGTTATGTTATTGCTACGAGCTAGCCAGCTGTCTTCTCCCACGCAAAAGCGGGTCATCAGCGTCGTGAGGGCTGCCATAGATTTCGGCTTTTACTATCCTAGGTGTCGGGCAAGCCATTCGTCTCGGATGTTGTGCCTGAAGGCTGCAAGAGCATCTGCGTCCGGACAGTCGAGTATTTGATTATTCTTGGTTAGAAACCGTGTCCAGAATTGTCTGGCCGATTCCTCTGGCTGCTGGATTATGTGGCTTAGGTCATCGGCGTCTGGTGGTCGCACATAAGTGCCCTGGAAGTTGTTAGAAATGCGGATTCCAGGTCCTCCCAGCAACTAATTGACTCTGCTGGCAGGCTGTTAAGCCAATGCCGAGCTGGTCCTTTAAGCTTGAGCGAGAGGTATTTGATGGCGTGTAGATCATCACCATGGGCCATGTGGATATGAAGGAGATAATCCTCGATCCATACCGCAGGATCTGTTGTGCCATCATATGATTCGATTTTTACGGGTTTAAAACCCTCGGGGATTTGATGATCCATTACTTCGTCTGTGAAGCATAGTGGGTGTGCGGCGCCCCTGTACTAGGCTATATCGCGACGTACCTCGGATGAGCTTTGTTTGTTGTGTTCGGCCTGGCCGTATTTATCATATCCGGCGTGCCGGTTATCGTCACGTGACGTGGGGCGCCCACGCGATCCGTAGATCGATCTTGTTTGCCTTGCCTTATCCTCTAATATGTCTCGCAGGTCTGTTGCGTTTCCCCGTGCTCTGGTATTTTTGGAGCGGCGCCGGGGTGCGGCTTGAGTTGAGGGACGAAAGGCCTCTCTATCACGGCCACGGGGTGGCCGATCGGGCGCATCATACGTTGGTGATGTAGGTTTAGTTGCTTCCTCCTCTAGTTGGGGTAGCAGCCTGCGCGTTGGGTAGCTTGGACGGGCGTTCGAGTTTATACTCTTCGGCCGCCAGGACTTCAGTCCATCTGTCGGCTAGCAAGTCTTGGTCAGCTCTAAGCTGCTGCTGTTTTTTCTTGAGGCTGCTTGCCGTGGCCATAAGCCTGCGTTTGAAACGCTCTTGTTCGACGGGATCCTCTGGCACGACAAATTCGTCGTCGTCGAGGCTTGCCTCATCTTCAGAGGGAGGCATATAATTGTCGTCCTCGACCTCCCTGTCTGCGTCTCTCTCATGAGGGTTGGCTTCTCTGTCCTCCTGCGCAGAATCCTGCTGGAGGGGGTTGTCTTCGGCACTGTCCGGGGTGTTGTTGTCTCCAGTGCCAGACTCGCCGTTTTGCTTTGGCGGGATTTAGAGCAGAGCCGCTGACGTCGGCACTTGGGTTTCTTCTTGGAGGGGTCGTCCTCGGTTTTTTCATCACCATCCCCTGCTTTAGGGGTGTCCACCATGTATATGTCATATGACGAGGTGGCTTTCCAGTGCCCTATAGGTGCTGGTTCTTGGCCGTCTCCTTCATCGGCGTCCATACCTTCGATGTCTTTGGAGTCGAAGTCGAGCATGTCAGTTAGATCGTCGACAGTGGCTACGAAGTGGGTGGTGGGTGGGTTTCAAATTTGTTCATCGTCCACATCCCAACCTTGCTGACCATAGTCCGGCCAGGGCTCTCCTGACAAAGAGAGAGACTTTAGTGAACTCAGGATGTCGCCAAAGGGCAAGTGCTGAAAGACGTCCACGGCGGTGAACTCCATGATCGGAGCCCAATTGGGTTCGATCGGAAGGGGTGCGGAAGATTCGGAGTCCGGAAAGGAGTCTGGCACCTTGGAGTCACAGGCCTCACAAAGGACTAGGCCGGTATCTGGCTCGATCGCCGTAGAAATTGCGGCTCCTGGGGCGGCGTCCAACCGTCCGTCCCCGACTGGCGTGGTCGGCTCCGAGCTAGGGGTCGGAGCGGACACCTGAGCGGCGCTCTGGGCATTGTCCGGCGGCAGAGCTAGATCATGCCCATCGTGATAGTGCGGCGCGCTCGGCCGTGGCTCGAATCCATCAAAGATCAAGTCCCCACGGATGTCGGTCGTGTAGTTTAAGCTTCCAAATCTTACCTGATGGCCAGGGGCATAGCTTTCGATCTGCTCCAGATGGCCAAGCGAATTGGCCCGCAGTGCGAAGCCGCCGAATACGAAGATCTGTCCGGGGAGAAAAGTCTCTCCCTGGACCGCGTCGTGGTTGATGATCGAAGAAGCCATCGGGCCTAAAGGTGACGACACATAGGAACTCTCAATGAAAGCAACAATGTCGGTGTCAAAACCGGCGGATCTCGGGTAGGGGGTCCCGAACTGTGCGTCTAGGCGGATGGTAACAAGAGACAAGGGACACGATGTTTTTAACCAGGTTCGGGCCCTCTCGATGGAGGTAAAACCCTACTCCTACTTGATTAATATTGATGATATGGGTAGTACAAGAGTAGATCTACCACGAGATCAGAGAGGCTAAACCCTAGAAGCTAGCCTATGGTATGATTGTTGTTCGTCCTACAGACTAAAACTCTCTGGTTTATATAGACACCGGAGAGGGCTAGGGTTACATAGAGTCGGTAACAATGGGAGGAGATCTTCATATCGTATCGCCAAGCTTGCCTCCACGCCAAGGGAAGTCCTATCCGGACACGGGACGAAGTCTTCAATCTTGTATCTTCATAGTCTGGGAGTCCGGCCAAAGGTCATAGTCCGGCCATCCGGACACCCCCTAATCCAGGACTCCCTCACTCATCACTATAAGCCTTGCAAGCATTGTGACTAATGAGTTAGTTGCGGGATGAAGTATTACGGAACGAGTAAAGATACTTGCGGGTAACGAGATTGAACTATGTATTGAGATACCAACGATCGAATCTCGGGCAAGTCACATACCGATGACAAAGGGAACAACGTCTGTTGTTATGCGGTTTGACCTTTAAAGATCTTCGTAGAATATGTAGGAACCAATATGAGTATCCAGGTTCCGCTATTGGTTATTGACCGGAGATGTGTCTTGGTCATGTCTACATAGTTCTCGAACCCGTAGGGCCCGCACGCTTAACATTCATGACGATTGGTATTATGAGTTTATGTGATATGGTGTACCGAAGATTGTTAGGCGTCCCGGATGTGATCACGGACATGATGAGGAGTCTTGAAATGGTCGAGACATAAATATTGATATATTGGACGATTATATTCGTACACCGGAAGTGTTCCGGAGAAGTTTCGGATAAAACCGGAGTATCGGAGGGTTACCGTAACCCCCGGAGAAGTGGAGAAGAGAGAGGGCCGGCCAGAGGTGGCGCCCCCCCCCCCCCTTGCCCAGTCCGAATTGGACAAGGGAAGGGGGCACCCCCCCTCTCCTTCCTTCTCTTCTCTCCTCTTTCCCTCTTCTCCTTCTTGGACTAGGAAAGGTGGGAGACCGAGTACTACTAGGAGTAGGAGTCCTCCCCCTTTGCGCGCCCCTTGTTGGCCGCCAGACTCCTCCTGCCCTCCTTTATATACGGGGGAGGGGGCACCTCAAAGACACACAAGTTGATTGTTTAGTTGTGTGTGATGCCCCCTCCATAGTTACACACCTCGGTCATATTGTCGTAGTGCTTAGGCGAATCCCTGCGGCGGTAACTTCATCATCACCGTCACCACGCCGTCGTGCTGACAAAACTCTCCCGCGACCTCAGCTGGATCTAGAGTTCACGGGACATCACCGAGCTGAACGTGTGCAGATCGCGGAGGTGCCATACCTTCGGTGCTAGGATCGGTCGGATCGTGAAGACGTACGACTACATCAGCTGCGTTGTCATAACGCTTCCGCTTTCGATCTACGAGGGTACGTAGACAACACTCTCCCCTCTCATTGCTATGCATCACCTAGTGATAGATCTTGCTTGATCGTAGGAAATTTTTGAAGTTACCGTGTTCCCCAACATTTAGAAGGTCCAACAAAAATCAGGGTCATTAACGCCCTGAAATTGATAGCATTGGTGTACTCGTCTGCCAAATTCCCTGAACTCTTTATTGGATCTGTAATCGTTCAGGTACAACACTCATCTTCTTCTCCGTCTTATTGAAATTCGCATTTTTAAATTTCTTCTTGATGTATTTACGACCATCTTCTAGAAAATGATTCCCACAAGCTTGACCCAGTCTATGCGCACAGTGAAGATCTTGGCAATAAAATCTACCGGCCCCAATCTGGATCAAGTTGTTACATTCCTTACATGCTTTCCGTGCACAGAGAAGCTACTCATCAAGGAGAAACTTCGTTCCTATTAGTAAACGGTAATCACAACGTAGCTCAATTTTTTCGTAATTTTCCCAAATTACGATGACAAGTGTAGTTTTCAAAACTGCATCTACGCACTGCACCGAAAGAAATGTTTTTAGTATTTTTTCTCACGTTATCACCTGCATTGTTTTTTTGTTGTACTACTATAGTAGCCTAGGCTAGCCATAGTGGAAAGTAACTTAGACTAGTAACTCTATGGTTACCCTAAGAGCAAGTACTACCTCCGTCCTGGTTTACTCTTCCTATTTTGTAGTATCAAAATTTGACCATAGATTTAACTGACAAAATGTTAATGCATGTCACTAAAAATTATATCGTTGGATTCGTATTTGAACATAATTTCAAATGTTATAATTTTTGGTGACATGCATTGGCATTTTCTTAGGTAAATCTATGGTAAAAAATTTACACTAAATATGAGGTAGTACAAAAGTGGGCTATAACGGTCCTCCACTATGTAGGCCAAAACACGTGCCAAATTCACTTATGATGCATTTGGCATCGATGCCCCTCCATTGCTCACCCGGTGTCCCAATCTGGATCACATACTTTGCTCCGGTGCAAAATTAACTCACGCAATGAAAAAACACTTGCGTGGGAGAGAGAGAGGACTGAGGCAATAAAGAACAATTGTTTGGGAGAGTGAGAGGCTGGTGTAGTTGGTTTGATTGATTCGTTTATACATGTGGGTCTGTGTGCACAGTGGTGCCAACTCTCTCACATCGCGAGAGTGATGCCAAAATCTTTTGATTTGACATTGATGCATATTATGCAGCAAACTTTTGAGAAATATGGCATCGGCCACATAGTGGAAGGCAACAAATGCTCAAGATCTTCACATGCTCCTAGGTAAATGAGAGTAAAGAGAAAGATATATATATATATATATATATATATATATAGAGAGAGAGAGAGAGAGAGTGAAAAATATCACTAGCCAGCCAACCCTATCATATGAGCGAATGATATTGGTACCTCTCGATGACACGGCAATCTAATACAGCCAGCTGCTCTAATATGTTCTCTTCTTTTGTAGATAAAAAAAGACCTGAAAGTGAAAAATGTGTTGCACTATAACAATATCATCGAATGCCTTGATCTCCATCTTACAGAAATTGATTTGATCGACTACCGAGGCAGCACTTCTGAGATTAAATTGGCCAGTTTCTTTGTTCGGAAGGCAAGTGTGCTCAAGGTAATGAGGTTTGGCATTCTCTGGCGCAACAATGAATGGCGTGCTGATCACTACAAGCGTCTAAGCCTAAATGACAAAGTTTCCACATAAGCTGAATTTGTTTTTGAAACATCAAGTGGCCAGAGACTCGAAACTTTATTTTCCCATTAGTGACTTGTCAGGGCGGTGGATTTTAGTTTGTACGGTAATGCTGCATCCACCTAAAGTAATGAAAGTTCTTACGTAAACTTCCTAGTAATTCCCTCTTCATAGGTGCAGCATTACTCCTAACATTTGTAATATCAGTTTGAAACTTGTAATATTGCCGTGTCCTATTCCTGCATTTTCAAAATCCTGCAAATCAAAGAGGTCTTGAGTTGGTGATGATGTTGTGACTGCCATCTTTCACCAATAGCAGTCAGATCTAGATCTGACGCATACAAACCAAACTTCTCTAGTTTTGCAAAAAGATGCCCGCACTTGTTCACTATTTACAAACAACTCCTTGTCTCTCACAATTAGACTTATCTCCTCCCCACCACATCTAGAAGGCCATGGAAAAATCTGGCGCGATGGCCGCTGCCGGCGCCGTCCACCCCTAATCTTGGTTTTCCGTGCAATGCACGGGCATCTACGCACAGGAAATTATGTCGAACACGGCTAGTTGTAAGCAGGCTAGCTCTACAGCCATGATGGTAGTGACTGCAGGTGGTGAGGCTAACTATGGTATGTCGAACACGGCACCTATACTCAAGTGTCATCTCCGGCGGCAGGGTCTTGTCACTTCACTATGAGGAGCATCACGTAATAATTTGACCAACGGGTAGTACAGTGCTACTACATTGATAGTACTACTACTAGTACTAGCACCACCGTCTGGATTTAGTAGTACTACCATGTCCATCTGGATTTAGTATTTGACTAGCAATATCTAGTAATGCATGTGACAAAAAATGTACTACTCCCTCTGTAAATAAATACATGGTGTATTATTTTATTCCTATCGGCGAGAGAACTTAATGTCTTTTTGGTAATTAATAGGATTACATGCAATGAACTAACCACTACATGTCATGTTTAGTAGTCTCAAGTCATTGAAAGCATGCACGGCCCACATCTCTCATTGGTTGATATGTCACGAAATAAGAAACGAGGAGGGAGTTAATGTACCGTGCCTAAGTGTTTTGGGATTATTTGATTTTTGTAAGGTGACTTACACAACATTTTTGGTTACATGCATTAACATTTTATTAGTTAAATCAAAGGTCAAAACTTGGCGCAAAATAAAAAGGGGACCAATAAACCAGTAAACATCAAAGTTCTCTCGTTTGGCCCCAACTAGAGGTCCGGTGAGATGACTATATTGCACCGGCGTGGAGGGGGACGCAGCTTCATTGACTTACTGCACCTGCCTTTGGGTCTATGACACGTGGGCCCAACGGGTGGCTGGCCCACCTATCATACAACCAAAGGCAGGTGCAGTAGAGGGCTGAGGAGTAGATGGCCAACACACACGTGAATTCAGCGCAGTCTGCACTTCTCATATAAAGGCTCCCCACCAGTCCAATCTACGAAATCCGATGCACCTACGCACCCTAACCAAGGGCAAGACTGATCACTCCAATCGCAAGACCAGTTGACTAGAAGCTAGACCCATGGAGGCGATGAGCGCGAGCATCAGCCGGCTGTGCTAGATGGTCCATGGCACCGGCCTACGGACCGGCACTGAGGAACGTCTCCAGGTAGTGCTTGAGGCCGCCAGGGCGAGGGGGCGCTTGGATGATAGCTTCATCTCCTTGTTTGACAAGGTCCTCGTCGGCTTCCTCGACAAGTTCACTGTCATCAAGAAGCTCGCGGACGACCTTGACGTACGCCTCCAGCCCACGCGCCCAGGCTCTGCGATGCCCGCCACCCTCAACGGCCTCTATGGTGACAACCTCTTCGACGCACTGGTGGCCCTACGACTGCCCGCCGTCACGCCAGAGAATGTCCACATCGATGTCGCGCTCGCCACGCAGTGCCTGGCGTAGCAAGACACCATTGACATAATCACCCATATCTATGCGCTCGAACCAAACTTCTCATTACTCTAGGGAAAATCGTTATTTCTATCTATCGGTCGCGCCATGGAGCAGAACCAAATTTTACAAGTTACAAGTTCAAAAGGAAAAGCCCGCCGTGTTCGCGTCGCACCCCCACACGGTTAGTCCGGCACGCCGCTCAAGGGGGAATGCGTGCTGTGTTGCATTTTCACTTACAAGTGAGACCGCATTTGAGCAAACCGACTATCGGCAAACCCCCACCCCGCCCACCGCGCGATGGCTAAGAAAACAGGAAGGAGAAGAGATGGCTATAGCTTGGACTCCAAGAAAATTGGTGTCAGATGGGACTCGTGTGGGTGGCGTGTGCCGTACTGCTAGACGTGAATGCTAGTTATGGCCCATGCCACCCCACTATATCGATCCTATATCAAGGTGTTGGTTACGTAGAACAAATTTCATGGAGTCCATGTTCAACCCTCCTCTATCTCTCTTCTCAGCCAGCCAGCAGACGCGCAGAGCCCATCGTTTGTTTGCTCATATGCGGTCCCACTTGTCAGTGAAAACGCAAGAGGACCCGCTGAACCTGCACATCTTTCACCTCGACGTGTTGGTGATGAAAAACAAATCCAATAAAGATATTCGGTGGCCTCTTTTGGAGTTACCCAAGAGTAGTAACATTATATTTACAGTTTAACCCAAGATGGACATCATGTGGCTTCAACTACCACTCCATTTTCTTGCATGACACGACCTGGATGCTGGATGTCCCACGTGTCAGCAAAAGGAGGAAGAACTCGACCAAATCTTCTCCACATTTTGACCGGAGGAGTATGAAACACGGCAAGCCCTGTGCCTACATCATATTACGTACAAACCCACCTCACACAGTCACGCTATCACCATATTTCTCGGCCTCCGTGCGACATCTAGCTCTAGTTGATCTAACTAGAACTAACTATTGGTTGGCTCTATGTGATGTGGCAACTTCATACTACTACGGATGCTGGCTATACTACTACGACACTAACAAACTCCAAGAAGTGAGTCGAAAACCAATTATAAATTGAGTTTGTGACATGCATATGCAAATGTACCATTCATTACATACGACAAGTCATCAACACACAACGACAACGAGGATACATGTTGGATTATAGATTATTTCCAACAAAACATTCTGTTAAATACTAAAGTTTTCATCACACAACAAATAACAAGCAATGAAATGAACTTCAGCTCAATCACTCCTCAGCGTTGGAAACGCTTGCTTTGAACCATAAGAGTTTGTCTCGGAAGGGCCAGCTACTGTCAATCTCGAGACCAACGCAGGACCGATGGGGTATGTGCTACTTTAGCTTCGGTTGTGCTCTCGGATTAGACTAGTTGTGCTAACTTAAAATTTTATTGTGTAGAATGGATGCAAATTTTGGTATTGGGAAGAAGAGTACATCGATATATTGATAGAGCGCAATTTAGTAGATGTTCTAGCACTTTTAGCTAGCATAGAGGCTAGAGATGAGACTAGTGCACTTGTTGGTAGAATAGAGGCTAGACATGAGACTAGATGCGAGGAAGCAACAACTACTTCTTTACACTCGAAGAAGAAAGAAGCACGCAAGATCGAGCCTCCACAGATCAACAATGAATGCATCGAGAAGGCACTAATCCAACTTACAGGAGCAGTTATGGAAGTTGGATATCTTCTAAAATGTATTCTTGTGGTTCTTGTTTTCTTTGGTCTTGCTTTTCTAGTCAAATTTTGGTGATGTATTTCCATGTACCAAAAACAATGATGAAAAAAATGTGTTTGCAAAGAAAAATGTACGCGCCTGGGATGCGTCTGCATGTTGGGCACACAGCCACCGCATCCGAGAAATGGCCCGGACACGACCCCATTGCCCTACCCAAATGGACAGAATTTGGGCAAAATGGAGGTCCGCTGCATTGGAGTTGGACTTACAAGAGGGACCGAAGTTGAGGAAACCGACTATTGGCAAACCCCCACCTCGCCCGCCGCGCGATGGCTGAGTTAGAGAAACGACGAGGTTGAAGAGATAGTTGTAGCACTGATGAGGGAGTCCTGGATTATGGGGTTCTCGGAAAGCCGGCGTATGTGACATAGGCCGGACTGATGGGCCGTGAAGATACAAGAACAGAAGGCCTCCTCCCGTGTACGGATGGGAGTCTCCTTTGCGTGGACGGCAAGCTTGGTGTCCAGGTGAATAGTTTCCTTCCTCTGTGAACCGACTTTGTACACCCCTTGTCCCCTCCGGTGCCTATATAAACCGGAGGGTTTAGTCCATAGGGACGATCACAATCATACAGGCTAGACATCTAGAGTTTAACCATTACGATCTCGAGGTAGATCAACTCTTGTAATCCCTATATTCATCATAGTTAATCAAGCAGGAAGTAGGGTATTACATCCATTAAGAGGGCCCGAACCTGGGTAAACATCGTGTCCCCTGCCTCCTTGTTACCTTCAATCCTTACACGCACAGTTCGGGACCCCGTACCCGAGATCTGCCGGTTTTGACACCGAGATTGGTGCTTTCATTGAGAGTTCCTATGCGCCGTCAACAAAAGGATCGATGGCTCGCCTTGTCATTAGAGACATCATCACTTCCAGAGAGGCCCTGGTTTCAGGGAAAACTCTCCAACTCGGCAGCTTCATTATGGGCGCCCGCCCGGCCGTTGTGCCAGGAGCTGCCCAACTCATCGTCAAAAATCGCCTTCGCATCGGCACTGAATACTCCAGCGTGTTGGATCCGTTAGATGTTTTGGCCTTAAACGAACTACTAGATCGCATCGCCGCCCTGGGGGTCGCAATAGACTATGATCGGATTGGGCTAAACCCGATCGTAGAGAAATTAGATCTCCGGCGATCACCCATCACGTGGAAATCATGGAGGAACAAGCCGATGATGACTCTTCTCCCATGTTGAGGACAAAGTATGTTCGGGTTTTCGAACCCGGAGATCTGGACTCTCGTCTTCTGGAAGACACTCCATGTCCTCCGAACATGGAATCGGGCGCTGAGCCTAAATACACACCGAATGCTGCAGAGCCGAGGCCTTTGACCTCAGAAATTATTCAGAATCCGGATTCCTCAGCGGGTCAGTGTTCGGATGCGGTCCCACTCACCCACCACAAACAATAGTCCCCAAGCAACTACGGTCCTCCGGACATATGCGACTTAATGTATGTGCGGCAGCAGCCCCAGGAAGCATTCCACCACCTTTGGGCTAGATTCCTGCTTGTTAAAAACAAGATCAAGGACTGCTAGGATGACGACGTGATCTTAGTATTTTGCAACAATTGCACAGATGAGGGAATCCTAAACACCCTCAACCACCATCGCGTACTGCACTTTGCCGATTTGACACACATAGTACTGTGCAATGGAAAGCGCCTAGAAAACCCAGATAGCCCGCTGGGAACCGCATGCCTTTAGGCTATCCCCTTTACGGGCAAAGAGGACTCACCCCCGCGGAGCACCTAATCACCATCCCGTGGACAAGAAAATTAAACCCATTACAGGGCATAAAATTGTCCTCGAGGAATGTCTCAACAAACCCTGTAAAATTCACATGACACCGGACAACAAACCAACGCATATCCTTCGACCATGTTGCATACTCCGGCAGGTGGCCAAAAGCGGCAAGGGTCTCCTCACTAAAAACACTCCAGAGAACTATTCTTCGGAGGATAATGTTCCCGAAGTATTCACGGTCTTCGAGACCTTCCCATCGAATAGTAGGTGCAAGAGGGTGCTCCACGACCTCGTTGAAGTCTGCCATGTGGCAGCAGTAAGCCCTGGGAACAACACGGCTATCACTTTTAACGCCGATGACGAACCAAGAGCCCGCTCAGTCCGGGAACCAATCGCTTTGGTCCTAAACCCAATTGTAGATGACTTCTGCCTCACTAAAGTGCTCATGGACGGTGACAACAGACTGAACCTCATTTACGAGGACACGCTCAATAAAATGCAAATGGACATGAGTCGCATTGAGCAAAGTAACACAACCTTTCACGGTATTATCCCCATCCGAGAAGCCAGATGCTCGGGAAAAATCAAACTCGATGTGGTATTCGGCACACCGGAGAATTATAGGTCCGAAGAGCTACTCTTCCATGTGGCACCATTCAACAACGGGTATCATGCTTTGCTGGGGCGAGATGCATTCACGCGCTTCCAAGTCGTACCCCATTACGGGTATATGAAGCTCAAAATGCCGGGCCCAATGGAATCATCACTATATCTAGCGATCTGGACATCGCCCTCCAAACTGAAAACAAAACCGCATATCTGGCCCTTGAGGCATTACCAGAGGCCCTCGCGGCCGAGGAATTGACCACTCTACGTTCCACAGTAGACAGGGATGACATAATCCTTGATAAGAGACCAAACTATACCTCCTTCAAGTCGGCTGACGAGATAGTCAAATTTCAAGTCCACCCGACAGACCCTAATAAAACAGCTTCCATTGGGGCACAACTGGATCTGACGGTGGACGCCGCACTACGCGCATTCTTGCGTGAGAACTGGGATATTTTTGCCTGGCATCCTTCCGATATGCCACGTATCCTAGAAAGACTGGTCAAGCATATTCTCAATATATTGAATGGATACAAACCAGTCAAACAAACCCTTCCTCGATTCTCCGAACCCAAACGACAAGCTTTGGGGGAGGAGCTAGCCAAGCTACTCGAAGTCGGGTTCATCAGAGAGATCAAACATCCGGACTGGCCAGCAAACCTGGTCATGGTACCTAAGAAGGATAAATCTTGGCGTCTGTGTGTCGATTTCAAAGACCTTAACAAGGATTGCCCCAAGGACCCCTTCCCACTACCTCGAATCAACCAAATTATCAGCACAACTGCAGGGCACGATTCCTTGTGCTTCCTCGACGCCTATTCCGGATATCATCAAATTAAGATGAAAGAATCCGATCAGGCCGCAACGACATTCATCACTCCGTACGGGCCCTTCCGCTTCAATACTATGCCTTTCAGTCTCAAGAACACTGGCGCAAGTTACCAACACATGATTCAAACATGCTTGGAAAAACATATCGATAAAACTGTGGAAGCATACGTAGATGATGTAGTCATCAAGACCAAACATGTCGATTCATTGGTGGATGACTTACGCCTTTCATTTGACAACCTCCAAACATATGACATACGTCTCAATCCGGAAAAATGTGTTTTTGGTGTTCTAGCTGGAAAACTGCTTGGGTTCATTATCTCCAATAGAGGAATTGAAGCAAACCCCGCTAAAATGCGAGCCTTGTCATAGTTGGCAACACAAACAGACCTCAAGCAGGTCCAACATTTAGCCGGGTGCGTGGCAGCTTTAAGCCATTTTATCTCCAGATTAGGGTAAAAGGTGTTGCCATTATATCGTTTGCTACGCTGCACTGGAAACTTCGTGTGGACGGGCGCTGCGACAGCCGGATTAGAGGAAATAAAGGCTCTGTTAGCAAGCAACCCAATCCTGGCTGCACCAAACGTCGGTGAACCAATGTTGCTCTACATATCTGCAACTCACCAAGTAGTGAGTGCGGTGCTCGTCGTCGAACGGAATGAAGAGGGACACAAATTCCCACTTCAAAAACCGGTATATTATGTATCAACGGTCCTTACACCGTGTAAATCCCGATACCCACATTATCAAAAGATAGCATATGCGGTCTTCATGGCATCCCGCAAGCTGCAGCACTACTTTCAAGAGTGCTCCATCACAGTCGCTTCTGAAGTACCACTTAACAATATTATAAACAATCGGGACGCCACCAGCCAGATTACCAAATGGGCCATTGAGCTCCTACCATTTGAAATAATTTACAAGCCACGCTGAGCTTTTAAATCTCAGGTGTTAGCTGACTTCATCACTGAATGGACAGAGGCCGAAATCCCTAAAGAATACGGCACATATTCCAATTGGGTAATGCACTTCGACGGATCTAAGATGCTAGTCGGATTAGGGGCCGGTGCCATCTTGACATCCCCATAGGAGACACCATCCGTTATGTGCTCCAAATACTGTACACAGATTCTAACAATGCTGTCGAATACAAGGCCTTATTGCATGGTCTCCGGATGGCCGTCTCCATGGGCATACAACTCCTTGAAGTGCACGGGGATTCAAACCTCGCAATATCTCATATAAATGGAGACTTCGACGCAAAAGATTCGAAGATGGCGGCTTATCATAATGTCGTACTCAAAATTTCAGCTCGATTTGAAGGGCTCGAGTTTTATCATCTGGCTCGAGAGAGTAATCAAGCGGCGGACATACTTGCCCGCATGGGCACTAAACGCGACCCCGTCCCACCTAACACCTTTGCTGAGAGGATTTTTAAGCCATCCGTAGTATGGCAGGACGGTAACGGCAACACTATCCCAGAGCCAACCATTCCCCGGATTCTGAACACAATGCGATATCATGGGGGGTTCGGACACCGATATAACACCATCAGCCCATGAAATCATGGTTGTAATCGCCCCATGGACCGAATCTTTCCTCGCCTACCTTACTAGGAACAAGCTCCCTGATGATCAGACGAGGCTCGTCGTGTTGTTTGATGTGCGAAGGCTTATAAAGTTCATGAGGGGGAACTGTACAAGAAAAGTACAACCCGAGTCTTACAATGGTACATCTCCAGAGAAGAAGTACGACAACTCTTGGCCAAAATACACATCGGTCTTGGTGGCCATAATGACACTGCTTGGGCCCTCGTAAGTAAGGCCTTCCGTACGGGTTTCTTTTGGCTCACGACCCGAGCAGACGCACAAGACCTTGTACAGCGATGTGTTGGATGCCATATTTTTGCACATCAAAGCCACATGCTGCCCACTGCTTTGCGAACAATCCCCATTACATGGCCTTTCGCGGTCTCGGGGCTTGACATGGTCGTACCCGTTAAAGGGGGGGGCCACAAGAAGAAATATTTACTGGTTATGGTCGACAAATTCACTAAGTGGATAGAAGCCAAACCAGTCAAAACGGTCGAGGCCGCACCTGTTATAGACTTTATATCTAGTGTGGTGCACCATTATGGTGTACCGCATAGTATCATTACTGACAACGGTTCCAACTTTACGGCCGATGAGGTAAAACCTTGGTGCGCTAATTTGGGCACTGAGCTCGATTACGCCTCTTTATATCACCCTCAAACAAATTGTCAGGTCGAGCAGGCTAACGACTTGCTCATGAGCGACATTAAACCCAGACTAGTACGATCCTTGCGCGAATAAGATAAGCACTGGGTTGAAGAACTCGATTCCGTACTCTGGGTGCTGCGTACCACGCCCAATCGCACGACCGGATACACACCTTTTTTCATGGTGTACGACGCCGAGGCAGTACTGCCTTGTGATATTATTCATCACTCACATCGAGTGCGCTTGTATGAAGAGAGGGAAGCCGAGATCGATCAGCAGGACGATCTGGATGGCTTGGAGGAGGAGCGCGACGTCGTGAAGGCCCGTTCCGCATTTTACCAACAGCAAGCCCGGCGATATCAAAGCAGGGAAGTACAGGCAAAGACTTATAATGTCAGTGAACTCGTCCCGCACCTACCAGAGAAGAAAAAGGACAAGCTCAAACCCAAATGGGAGGGTCCCTTCATCATAGATGAAGTTCTCACTAGAGGAGCCTATCGCCTCCACAACGCTTCGGATAATCGTTTAGAGCCTAACCCATGGAACCCTAGTTGGCTCCGCAGATTCTACGCCTAAATCCGCACTTATAACCTTCTTTCGTCTTTTCTCCTTCTCACCCTCCTTTTTCTTTTTCGATTTTTACAACTTCTACCAGTGTTCCGATCATCCACACACTCGAGGGATATACATCATTAAATGTACATACCCCTTCTCACCTGGGGGGTTCTTTTTACGGAAGCTTATGCTGATTATTATTTTTGGAGCATCAAGCTCACTGTATATATGTGTTGTCTACTCATATGTGTCATGTCTTTGCCATTATATGCACCTTTATGACTTAAGTTTTTGCCAAGCTGGGTTGCCTGGCTCCTGTGCTTATGCCCTACATTCCCGCTTGTTCTGCTGGGGCATAAAGGGAGCACCTCTGCGATTGTTACAGCCGGGTTATCGGGACATGTACCTCGGACTGGTGAAGCCGAAAGCTAGCATTCTTAAGGGAATGATCAGTCAGTGGACAAGAGACGAACTGCCCACATTGCAATATACGCCTCCAAATTATAAAGTGTACTATGATCTCTCCATCACAGTTTATGTATGCGCAAAAACACATACTGGCACAGGGAAAGGAACCCTTAACGGAACTATTCTCTCTGGAAGTTGTTTCTTATGATCAAATGTAATATAACATAACTCCCGGAATACAACTTGTCTGTTCAAGCAACTATGACCGGACTGCCTAGTTTCCGAACATACCTTGGTGTTTTACCAACGGTTTAAAATATCTGGAAACACTCCAAACCTCGGGTTCTGGAGGTCGAAGCAGAAAGTCTGCCATGAAAATTGTTTTATATTTCGACTGGAGAAAAGTTTGTTGACGAAGTACATTACTACTTGGACTCAGAAACTTCCTCTTCCTCTAGACCCTCTAGTAGGTTGTCTAGTTTACAGTCCTGTTGAGAAAACTTAGCTGCAGTTTTCACTTGGTCATACACTAAGCTAACATGAATTTCTTATCCATCCAGTCTCCGAGGTCCGACCTGGGCCATATGATTCAGATCCAGCTTGGTATAACGTGTTTTCACCATGGCCCATGCTTCTCGAGCACCTTCCCGACATGCTGATATCTTCCATAGCTCCAACTGGCGATGAGCTCCCTTGAATAAATTTGCAAGATCCTCCAACTTCCTAGAGGGGAATTGGATGGCCATAAAGCCTTAGCCATGTTCCTCATTGCTTTCTGAGCTTGCTCGTGCACTTTGGACAGCTCTTGTAGCAAGTTGCCTTGGAATCCGGACACTTCTCCTTCGGGACGTCCGGTTAGCATACCTACAGAAGCAAAAATTATAAAACTTTACAATAGGAGACCATCTGACAGATTGGTTAAAAAGCATACTGAATATGCCGCCTTTCAACTTCTTCTTCTCCTTCAAAGCATCCGATAATTGGGCTCTTAAATCCTTTAGTTCCTCGGCCTGCTTGATATTTGCGTCCTGTAGTTTATTCTTCTTCGTATGGTCCGTGTTAACACACGCTGACCTGCAGCTTCTTGCCCTTCGGCATGTTGCTTATCTGCTTGAGCAGCTCGTAGCTTCTTCTCCAGCCGATCTGTTGTGCCTACCAACAAGACAAAAGCATAATCAAATAACCTCATTGTATTCACGGAGCCTTGTCTCCGAGCTGCTGCTCCACTTACCATCAGGTGCCTTCTTGGATTTCTTCAAATCTTCGAGTTCGGCGGTGGCAGCAGACAGCTTTGTTCGACATTCTTCAATCTCCTTCGATAATTTGTTACTCCTCTCCGTGAGTACCTAACAAAATAACAACTCTTAAATCAGTTGGGCCAACTACTTCAAGACTCGGGGGCTACTGGCATATGGTTATTGAATCTGCCCAAAAAATTCTTACCTGCATATCCTTTGAAAGCTGGTGAGTGGCTCGAACAACTCAATCACGAGCAGCTCGGATATAAGCATCCGCTGAGCTGAGAGCATTAAAAGCATCTTCGGTAAAATGTGGGTCGCGCATAGCCGCTCTCCGCCGTCGGTGACCCATCACACTCTCCACTTGGGAATTTGTGACGGATACATTATCCGAATTCTCCAGGAGATGACAATCCGACATTGCTCCCGCATCCCCCCAAGTCCTTGTGGCAAGGGCCGGGGGTGGATCAGTCTGTGCATGGCTAGCTAGGTCTCCAGAAGCAGTCCGGTGCACACTCCGCTTGCAAAATGGCACCACGGGGAACGTCATTATCCGGTCTATCCATTGAATGCATACTAAAGGATTATACCTCTTCGATGCCAAGGAGGGCCCGGCTATATCATTGTTTGCCTTTCTTTTCCAAGAGGCGCCTTGTGCAGGCACCGTCTTCTTAGATGATGCCTTTGCTGTAGTTCGCTGGTATGAGCATCGCCCCTTGATAATACAATACAGTGCGGTGGGTGAGTCATGATGAGATAACTCTTTTTGAGGAAATATCTCTTGGGTACTTACATGGGAGGAAGGAAGAAGGCCGGGGTAATCGACTATAATGGCCACCTCCGTGTCGTCATAGCTCGTCTGATAAAAGACTCCATCCTCAAAATCCATGAATAAGTCCGAATCTTCTTCGTATCCAGGAGCAAGGTCCCGATTATGGTCCTCCGGTTGCGGGGCGGGGCTGTAGATCCCCTCGATGACCTTTCTCCATTCCTGCTAAAGGCAGTCGGATTAATTTCGGCTATAGTTAAGGGAAAAAGATCAATTAAGGCCTATAATCGACGACTCACCCAGTCAATGGGGGTATACATGGAGAAACCTTGGTGACACTTCATGCGAGTGGAGTCTTCCTTTTCCCCTTTGAAAAGGTCAGACAATGTGGCAGCTAGTGCGGCAAAATTAGCCGGACCCTTGTGTCTGCAATGTGTGGTGTCATCCTCACCATTGTAATGCCACATGGGAAACCCCCTGGACTGAAGCGGCTAAACGCATCGTATTATTGAGATCACCATTACCTCGACTATGGATAGTCCGGAATGAGCAAGCATTCGGACCTTGCTCGCTAACCGCTTAACCTTCGCACTATCTTCTTCTTCATAGCTTCGGGGACGCCAGCTGGCGCTGTTCTTTAAAGGAGCAGAGGAGAATTCGGGAAGACCTTGCCGGATATGGTCTGGAAGGACAACGTTGTCAATATAGAACCACTCTGAGGGCCACTCCTCGGACGCCTTCTTCGAAGTACCGGGCAGGTATCATGTTCCGCCTATGCGCCATATTTCAGCGCCGCCCACCTTGAAAATAGATCCCTTCTGGGAGCGGGGGACGAGGCAGAAATATTTCCTCCATAAATTGAAATGGGCCTTGCAGCCTAGGAACAGCTCACAAAGGGCAACAAAGCCCGCGATTTGTAGAATGGAGCCCGACATGAGGTTGTGCTGTTGGAGACCACTCCAGAAGACTTCTGAGGAAAGGGTGGATTGGAAATCCCACGCCCCTCAGCAAAAAGGAAATAAAGCACACCCACTCCCTTGGATTGGGGTTGGGGAATTTCTCCGCCAAGGCTTCGCCATTGTAGGTGGTTAATCCCGCTCGAACGGGGACTAGATCCGATGGAGGGAGATATCCCTGCACCTGCAACATGGCCAATTGAGCGTGGCACACCAAGCAACTCTCCCAGTCGCCTTCTTGAGGGCCTTGGGGATGCGATGAAGAGCAAGGAGCATTGGCCATCTTTGGCTGGTTTCTTGTGGCAAGCCCTAAGGATTTCCGTCTGGTGAGGGATGGAATCTGAGATGTGATCTCTCTTTTATAAGTGTCTTATCTACATGGTCAAGGAGTTATTTGTAAAAATACTTGGACCCTTCGTATTCATCTGCCACGTGGAAGCCGAGGCAACAGCGGCGCGGAATCTGGAGAGTGCAATATTTAATGCAAGAGCCGAACTATATGAATCATAGTGGGGAACTTACCTTGCAAAAGCCGAAGACATAAAGCCGGATAAAACATCGTCATTGAAGGCAAGTTTGGAGGCTACTGAGGGAGTCCTAGATTATGGGGTCCTCGAAAAGCCGGCCTATGTGACATAGGCCAGACTAATGAGCCATGAAGATACAAGAACAGAAGACCTCCTCCCGTGTCCTATGTGACATAGGCCATACTAATGAGCTGTGAAGATACAGGAACAGAAGGCCTCCTCCCTTGTCCTCTTGTTATGGACTCTCCTTTGCATGGACGGCAAGCTTGGCGTCCGCGTGAATAGTTTCCATCCTCTGTAAACCGACTTTGTACACCCCTAGTCCCCTCCGGTGCCTATATAAACCGGAGGGTTTAGTCCATAGGGACGATCATAATCATACAGGCTAGACATCTAGGGTTTAGCCATTACGATCTCGAGGTAGATCAACTCTTGGAACCCCTATATTCATCATAGTCAATCAAGCAGGAAGTAGGGTATTACCTCCATTAAGAGGGCCCGAACCTGGGTAAACATCGTGCCCCCTGCCTTCTTGTTACCTTCGATCCTTAGATGCACAGTTCGGGACCCCCTGCCCGAGATTTGCCGGTTTTGACACCAACAACGGACTCCAAGAAATATGGTGTCAGATGCAAGTTGTGTTGGTGGCGTGTGCCGCACTCCTGGACGTGAATGCTTGTTCTGGCCCATGCCACCCTACTATATAGTATCGAGGATTCGAGGTGCTGGTTACGTATAGCGAACATGTTAACATATGGCCAACCTCACACTGTGGCCAAATTTCCTAGAGTCTGTCCTAGGTTAAAAAGTGTTCTTTGTGAGGGTGGGTGGCTGGTCTCAAGTTTAAAACTTGTTGTATTACGTATACGTAGACGTAGAGATAGTGCAGCAGTTTTGAAAGTTTGAACCTTAACACCAAAATGCAATTTCTACCGGACTCATCCAAGGACCTAAGATGATGGGATTCACAGGTACAGTAAAAACACCCGCCGGATGTGCGAAGCATGTGAAGCTACTACAAATAGTAGTACTATTGTTGATTGGCCTCATCCGATAACCTGTTGCAATGCACGTACAATTATGTATTCGGAAAATATTTTTTTACCTCGTGGCAGCACCCACTCAGAGAAGCGACTCAAAAGCCATTCATAAATTTAGTAAGTTTATCATAGGCATATCATTTTATTACATACAACAGGTCACCAACCCACAATGACAACAAGGATACATTATAAATACTAAAGTTTTCATCACACAACAAATAACAAGCAAAGAAATGAACTTAAGCTCAACCACTCGTCGGCGTTGGAAACACTTGCTTTGAACCAGAAGTGATTCTCTGGGAAGGGCCAACTACTATCAATCTTGAGACCAACGCAGGACTGATCATCCAAGCTGAAGCGGCCTATGCCAGGACGCATATTGTGAAGGCCATGGTAGGGAAGCAAAGCAATGTCCGAGGTATAGATACAGTTGCTTCTCATAATTGGTAGTAACATTGTGTCAACAACAGCTGGATCGTCTTTCACCATCATTGGATAGTTTTGTCCAAGGAAGAGCGAGTTTCCTTCAAGACTATCAATACTGAACCAGTGAGAAGGTGTTGGAGCTAGCACACTAGTATCCATCCCGAATACCCTGCAATGGATGTTGGAATAGGTCCGGAGAGTGCGACCATGCGAGACAACACCTACTTCCTTAGTATCACCAGTAATGCCCTGTACACAGACAAGAAGAGGTGATCCATCGGAATAAGTGGCCAGGCGCCACTGAGTATATAGGTCATGCTCGTCCTCATGCTCGTGATCATCACCATCGCCATCTCCCCCTTGGTTATAATTTTTCTCAAGTATAGGTGGTGGAATGTTCACATGACCTTGGAAACACAAGAAGGTTAATTAGTGAATGGAAACTAGCTAACCCACATGAACGTGGATGAAACAATTATAATTACGGTGGAAGACAAACTTACTGAAAGCATAAGGATCCCATGCAAAAACAGTTCCACAAGTGGTGGCAGCAAACACAAGACCCTTGTATTTAATTGCATCACAGTACTCACCCGTGTACAGAAATTGATTTTTGAGCAATTTCCATTGAGGCGTGGACGTAAGGACGGCAACAAGCTTGTCAAAGATAGCAACAACTTCATAGTTCGTGTAATCCCAAGAGCGGTTGGGAACTCAACAAATTTCTATCTTCTGTAGACGACAGTCACCATGATCGTATTTGAATGTGCGTAGAATACTGATGTGCTCAACCTCTGGGCAGTCTGTGATTTTTGGAAGTGGAACCCGGTGACAAGTGTACACATTCACAAGTTCCCACTCGCAGTTGGACCCAATATAAACAACCCAATCTCCATTTGCGCCTACCTAGCCCTGGGCATTCGGTATAAACCGAAAAATCGGTTTCTACCGTTCGGGCTTTTTGTAAATTCGGTTTGCAAAGTTGAAAACCGAAAAATTCAATACAAAACAGCTAACTGAAAGTTCTGTTAACCGTTTTTTCGGTTTGGTATTCGGTTTATACCGTAGACCTGCAGTTGTGTGTTTCTTTCATCCAACTGCGTTCTTATATAGGCTAGCACTGTTGGAGATCTTTGCAGAAAATAAAAATTTTCTACGCATCACCAAGATCAATCTATGGACTAACTAGCAATGAGAGAGAGAGGAGTGCATCTTCATACGCTTGAAGACCGCGGGACGGAAGCGTTACAAGAACGCGGATGAGGGAGTCGTACTCGAAGCGATTCAGATCGCGGTGGACTCCGATCTTAGCGTCGAACAACGGCACCTCTGCGTTCAACACACGTACAGCCCGGTGACGTCTCCCGCGCCTTGATCTAGCAAGGAGGAGGGAGAGGTTGAGGAAGAGAGCTCCAACAGAAGCACGGCGGTGTGGTGGTGATGGAGAGGCAGTACTCCGGCAGGGCTTCGCCAAGCTCTTACGGAGGAGGAGAGGTGATGGGGAGGGGAGGGGCTGTGCCTTGGATGTGGTTCTGCAGCCCTCCCCTCGCCCCTCTATTTATAGGAGCAGGGGGAAGGGGGTCGCCCCCCTCTAGATGAGATCTAGAGGGAGGGGCGGCGGCCAGGGGGGACTTCCCCCCCCCCCCCAAGAAAGGGGGGCGCCCCCTTTAGGGTCCCCCCCCAACCCTAGGCGCATGGGCCCAAGGGGAGGGGTGGCGCCCAGCCCTCTAAGGTCTGGTTCCCTTCCCTCTACAGCCCACGAGGCCCTCTGGGATAGGTGGCCCCTCCCGGTGGACCCCCGAAACCCTTCCGGTGGCCCCGGTACAATACCGGTATGCCCCCGAACTTTTCCGGTGACTGTATGACAACTTCCCATATATAAATCTTCACCTTCGGACCATTTCGGAACTCCTCGTGACATCCGGATCTCATCCGAGACTCCGAACAACATTCGGTAATCACATACAAGTCTCCTAATAACCCTAGCGTCATCGAACCTTAAGTGTGTAGACCCTACGGGTTCTGGAATCACGCAGACATGACCGAGACAGCTCTCCGGCCAATAACCAACATCGGGATCTGGATAACCATGTTGGCTCCCACATGTTCCACGATGATCTCATCGGATGAACCACGATGTCGAGGATTCAAGTAATCCCATATACAATTCCCTTTGTGAATCGGTATGTTACTTGCCCGAGATTCGATCGTTGGTATCCCAATACCTTGTTCAATCTTGTTACCGGCAAGTCACTTTACTCGGTACATAATGCATGATCCGTGACTAACCAATTAGTCACATTGAGCTCATTATGATGTTGCATTACCGAGTGGGCCCAGAGATACCTCTCCATCATACGGAGTAACAAATTCCTGTTTCTATTCATGCCAACCCAACAGACACTTTCGGAGATACCTGTAGTGCACCTTTATAGTCACCCAGTTACGTTGTGACGTTTGGCACACCCAAAGCACTCCTACGGTATCCGGGAGTTACAAAATCTCATGGTCTAGGGAACTGATACTTGACATTAGAAAAGATTTAGCAAACGAACTACACGATCTTGTGCTATGCTTAGGATTGGGTCTTGTCCATCACATCATTCTCCTAATGATGTGATCTCGTTATCAATGACATCCAATGTCCATAGTCAGGAAACCATGACCATCTGTTGATCATCGAGCTAGTTAACTAGAGGCTCACTAGGGACATGTTGTGGTCTATGTATTCACACATGTATCACTCTTTCCGGTTAATACAATTATAGCATGAACAACAGACAATTATCATGAACAAGGAAATATAATAATAATCATTTTATTATTGCCTCTAGGGCATATTTCCAACAAGCACGCTGTCGGGTGGCAGGTGCGACATATGCCAATGGGTGGCTTATCATTGTGGGAGCCAGTAAGACATCACCGGTGCCTGGAAACGGGTTGAGGCGAAGACATGCACACCGGCGAATCTTACCCAGCTTCGGGGCTCTCCATGGAGATAACACCCCTACTGCTGCTCGGCGGGGTCTCCGCATGATCACTAGATGAATAAGTTGCTACAAGCTGCTCCTAGAGCTGTTTGGCGAGAGCAAGAAGAAGGGCATGGCTAGCTCCTCTCTTCCCTCTATGTGGTGGCTAAAACTATCAGAGTCCAACCCTTTGCATGGGTGTCCCGGGGGGTTTATATAGGCCTACCCCAGGGGGTACAATGGTAATCCGGCCTGGGCATGGGCCCAGGCTGTCAGCATCTATGTCCGCCGGCTTCTGGGGCCCGCCGACTGGTGGGTCCCGCTGGCTGCCGGCCCCACCGCTTGGGGGGTCTTGTCGGGGGCTGGTTACTATCGCCTCGCCTCTGATGACGAGGGCTTTGTCGAGGTAAGCATGGCTACAGTGCCGCCGCCTTGCGGGCCCTCACTGTAGCCTTACCTCGTCTTGTCTGTTTGATGGTGCGCATGCCCCGAGGAGGGGGGCAAGCCGGCTGCAGGAAGCTGGCCTAGCCTTAGGCCGGCTAGGGGAGGCCAGGACGCCTTCGGATGTCTCTCTGACCGAAGGGGCCCACCGCATCTGGGCCGTACCAGCGGCCCGTCGTGGATGGCGTCATGGTTCGCATGGCAACAGTGCCACGCCGGACAGGAAATGTCCGCCCTGTACGGCGTACTGTAGCCATGCTTGTTCCGAGATTCAAGGGTGGCAGGGTCCACTGTAGCCACGCCCTGTCTCATCACTGTTAGGGGGGTTGACTATAGGGTCTGGCCCATGGCCGCCTGCCATGGGCCGGCTTTCTTGGAGCCGGTCCTTCATGGGCCGGCTTTCTTGGAGCCGGTCCTTCATGAGCCGGCTTTCTTGGAGTCGGCCCTGTTGTGGCGTCCCCCGAAGATTGTTTACGGCCAGGCCACCTTCCGCTAGTCGGCCCAGGCGATAGCCGGCCGGAAGAAGGCGGCCCCGTGTCTTGGGCGCCTCAAGGATCCGTCGGCCCATTGTTTTTTTCTGAGGGCCAAAGGGAGCCGGTTAGGCTACCCGTGGTCATTTACTCCGACAGTAGTCCCCGAAGCTGGTTGGGCTTCGTGGCTGAAGGGGGGAACGAGAAGCTCGGCCAGCTTCCTATCCCGAAGAGCCGGCAGCTAGGAGCCGGCCTCCCTTGCGTGTGCCTTCTCGGCGAAGCCTTCCCAAATTCCAAAGGCGGGAAAACAGCTCGCGCGCCAGCCAGGCGGCAGGTTGACCGCCCGCCACCCGCGCGCCGCGTGGCTCCCTTCGGCTGGGAGGGCCTGCCAGCCCACGCGCGCGATGGGACGCCGCTGCAGGCAAGGGGCCACCACTTCCGCGCCTCGGCCCGTGCACGGATCTTTTGTGGCCCGAAACCGACTGCCCGTCTTCCAACGGCGGTTCCCACTCGCCATCAAGGCGCGATAATCGCGGGTCATGGGGGAGTGGGCGCAGTTAATCC
>NC_041383.1:755981800-756027256 GCF_002162155.2 Triticum dicoccoides | reverse complement strand
GCTTCGCCGCGCGAGGCTATAAGTAGGGGCGGGAAGGGGGAGCTGCAGTTGTTCGCACGCTCTCCCTCGCCCTGCCCCTCCCTTTTCTTCTTCGCCGCAGTAGCCCTTCGCTGTGCTCCCGCTCCGCCATTCTTTCCTTCTTCCTAGTGTGCCGCAGGGTTGCTACCTCCGCGCCGAGCGCTCTCCGCCGCCACACTTGCCGTTATGGCTCCGACGTCGAGCTCTTGGGACGGCTCCACCGTCCGCGACGACCACATCGACTTCCTCCGCAAGACGCGGCGGCTGCCAGGCGAACATGTTGTGTGAGTCCGTCTTGCGCTAGCGACGGAGGTCTCTTCGGTGCCGAAGGAAGGCGAGCGAGTGATCTTCTACTCGCACTGCCTGCGCGGTGGCGACCTCCCCGCGAGCGGCTTCTTCCGCGTATTCCTCGATTTCTACCTGCTTCAGCCGCACCACCTCACCCCCAACACGGTGGTGCTGCTGTCATCCTTCGTCTCGTTGTGCCAGGGTTTCCTCGGCGTCCTCCCCGCCATCGAGCTCTGGGGGGAGCTCTTCCAATCCAAGCTCAGCACGGTCGTCGCGGGCGTGCCGGCTCCGTGCGGTGCCTTCATCGCCATAAGGAGGTCCACCGCTGACAATCCCTTCCCTCCTATCGCGCCGATCCAGTCGGTGAAGCTCTGGCAACGTTCTTACTTTTACATGAAGAACGTTGCCCCGAATGGTGATTATGTCAATTTGCCGGCTTACATGGCCGGCCCGCCAGCTGCGAGGCCGGCTTCATGGTCCTACCGGTCCAGGTCGCTGACGCCGGCTGGAACTGGTGCCATCGCCCGGCTTCGGGTGCTGGTCCAGTCGGAGCGCCTGACCGGGCCCGACTTGATCGCCGCCTTCATTGAGCGCCGGGTTCTCCCGCTTCAGGGCCGCCCTCATCTGATCTGTCAGATGAGCGGCCACTTCGACCCAAGCCGGCTCAGCACCAGGGAGATGCCTCACGAAGAGGTGTCGTACATGGTGAACTACATCGCCAACTGCAAGCTCACTGAGGACTGGCAGTATGGCAAGGCACCGTACTCTCGTGCCCATCCACCATCCTTGGTAAATTTTCTTCCGTCCTTTGTTTCCCAATTTTCTTTTCTGGCCGACTTTTGACCAGTCGATTTGTCTTTAAGTAGAATCCTCTCCTTCATCCTTCGGCCGGGACCGCAGGGCCGAAGCGCGAGTTCGCCCCCAACCATGAGGCGGACGACCTTGAGGACGCCGACTTGGGGGCGGCCGCCCTGGACGACGACGCCGCGGGGGGCAGCGGCGAGACAGGCGGCTTCGTCTTCACTGCCGGCTTTGATGACTGGCCCGATGATGACGAGGCCGATCCCATTACGCGCCGCCAGCCGGCTACCGATCCCCAAGGCGCCGGCCCATCCGGCGGGCCGACCGCGGGAGGCGGCGCACAGAAGCGCTGAGCGGCACCGAGTCTCGTCAGAGGCCGGCCGAATAAGCCCAAGGGATCCACGGCGGCGACCAAGCGGGACGAGGCGGCCGCGAAGGCGGCCCGCTTCCGCAAAGTGGTGAAGCAGCCGCAGGCAGTCTCGGCGTAAGTTTTGGTCCCTACGCACTGTTTCTTCCTTTCTTTAGTCGATGTTCTTCTAAGCCCTTTTCTCCGTTTTGCCAACCAGGGCCCCGCTTTCTCTTGAGCGGACTACCGCCGCCTCCATAATCGGTGGAGCGGGAGGATCTGCGGGCTCCCGTCGCATAGACCCCCGTGCCGAGCTTCAGGCGGCGACGGAGCCGAACATGCGGGATGCACGGGAGGAGCGGGAGGCGGAGGAATGAAGGGCAGCCGCCGAGTCAGCCCAAGAGACGACGGTGGAGTCGGCCGAGGCGCACTCCGACGCCGCAGCTAGGGCCCGGGCAGAAGCCGAGGCCGCGGAGAGGGCGGCGGAGGCCCTGTGTGGTCAGCCTCCACAACTTGTCATCCCCCTCCGCTCTGTGCTCCCGGGCGTCCCGGTGCCCCCGACAGAGGAAATCGGCCACGACCCGCCGGCGATGGAGAGGAAGGGGGCGACGTAGTCGTCCTGGAGGGAGGAGTGGTGCTGCCTCTGTCGGCCGGGACTGGCCAAGGCGGCCAGCCCGAGGTGCCGCATAAGCAGCTGGCGGGAGGAGAGCCGACTGCAACGGCGGGTCTTGTAGTCCTATCGCCGTCTCGCCGGCGTGCGGGGAGGGCGGCTTCAGAGCCGGACACGCAGAGGGCGGCCGGCTCCAGCTCGTTGTCGCATGATCTGGAGTCGGCCAAAACTAGCTCGCCGGGGTGGACGCCGGGCGGTGGGACGGCCGCGTTGAACTTGGCGGCGCAAGATGTTTGCAGCCGGCTTCAGTCTCAAGCCACCGCGCTGCAGCAATGTACCCGAGAGTTTCTTGCGACCCAGGTGGTCGTTCGGGTGAGTTTTCTTGCTCATGATTTTTTCCGTGGGGGCGCGTCAGCGCACCCACTGGGTGTAGTCCCCAAGTTCCGAGCCGGCTGCTGAGCAAGCGGCTTGGAACTTCTTCGAAGACTTTGCCTTACTGATTTTCTTTTGCCTTCGCAGGATTACCACAACCTTCATGCCGCTACCTTCAACTCCCAGGTCCGGGAGGCAAATCAAAGGGCTACCGATCTGACGGAGAGCCGGCGTGAGTGTCTTTGTCTTTTTATCTCATGTGGGGGCGCATCAGCGCACCCACTGGGTGTAGTCCCTGAGATTCGGGCCGACTGCTAAGCAGTCGGGTCGGATCTTTCTTGCCGACTTCTTTCTTAACTTCTTTTTTCCATATTGGCAGGAGCCAACGCCTACTTGAGGCAACAACTGGGTGTGGCCCAGACCGCCCTTCGAACCAAGGAGGGCGAGCTCAGCGCTCTGGCTCTGGAGCGTGACCGCCTGGCCAAGAGACTGGCCGACCAGGAGGAAAGCCACATGGCGGCCTTGAAGGCGGAGCAGGACAGTGAGGCCGCCCTCAAAGCCGAATACGAGACCGAGGCGGCGAGCTGGGCCGAGGCAAGGCAAGCTTTGAGCGAAGGCTACGACCGAGTCGAGGATTTGGTTAACAGTAAGCCGCCTTCTTCTTCACTTTGCTTGTTCCTTGTAGGCCAGTTTATCTCCTGACTTGCTCTGTTTATTTCTTCTTTGTGAAGAGTACTTTCCTGGCTATTCTGTCGCCGCCAACCAAGCCATCGAAGCTCATCGCGAGGCCCGGCGGCAGGCTGGGGTTGAGATCGCGCCGGGTGCCAACCGGTCGCTTGAGAAGCAACTTCTGGCGATCCAGGCCCACCTTCAGCCGGCCTACCGCATGCTCCGCCGGCTTCAGCGCGCCGAAGCGCAGGTGTTGGCCGCCCTCTGGCCTGGCGAAGTAATTCCTCGCACCCCCAGTCGTACTGCCGACTGGCTGGAGGTAGCCATTGGCCGTCTTGAGGCCAGGAAGGCCTCAGCAGCTCGATCCGGCGCCCGCCGGGTGCTAGAGTTCGTCCGGGCTTGGTACCCTGGGCTGAACTCGGACCAACTGCGCACCTGGCGGCAGGAGGCTAACGAGGAGCTGGAGGCGGTGCGGCCGGCTATCATCCAGCGCGCCTCGGTGATCGTCGACTTCACCGACACCAGCGCCTTTGCTCCTGAGGTGAACGAGGACGGCGTCGCGCAGCCGGAAGAATGGTTCAGGCTGAACCCGGTCTACGGTGAAGACTCGGCGGAGGAGATTGACTCCAGCGACGAGGGCGAGGAGGAGGAGGAGGAGGAGGAAGACGGCGAAGACGCTGTGCCGGATGTTGGAGCAGCCAGCCAGCCTCAGCCTGACCGTGCCTCCAGCAACGAGGCGTGCGCGAATGCCCCGCCTACTGCCGGTGATGACCAGGCCGAGACACGCCAGCCAGCCACTCCTCCAGCCGACACCGTCGCCTCAACCAATCTTCCTGACGCTCCAGGCGCTCCATTGGCTTGATTCACTGTTTTTATTTTCCTGCTCGACACTCTTTGAACAGATTGGTTATCTTTGCGCAATTCCACCCACTGGGCGTGTATTCAAACTTCGTTGAATGCCGGCCTCTCAAAGGCCTTTTGTGTAAATATTATTATGCATGAGCTTGGCTTCCATTCCTACTTGCTTTTATCTCTCGGCTTTTTTCCTTTGCCGCCTTCCTTTGGGTGCCGCCTTCCCAGCTGGACAGCTGCTCTGCTGTCTGTGGTCGGGTAAGGAGTTCAGCCATCTGGGAAGGCAAGTACTCAATCTTTCTTAGATTGTAGCAGAGTAGGAAAGGAAGTCGGCCAGCTGGCTGCTTCAACAGCCGGTTGGCAAGGGGGAAGCCGGCTTGTGTTATGTAAGTTCATTAGTCCTTAGCCGTTTTTCATGTGGGCATCCTTTCCGCCTTCAACTCTCGCTAGTCGGAAGTCGATTCTTCGAGCTATGCCTTTCGTGAGAGAGGGCTTGGGTGTCGGCACATTACTTGTCTGACTGCAGGTAGAACTTGGACATAACTCAAGGCGGCGAGTCCCTGGGCCGACTAGTCGGACCCGGTGCCGAACGGAGAAAATAAATGTGGTGGGGCAACCATGGGTATGATACCCAGCATACATAGATAAAATAGGGTAGTCCCCAAGAACTCCTCGGGGGGGCCCGTTGTCTGATACTTAATACAAAAGGTGGCATGATACATACTGCATTTCAACTGTAAAATCTTCGAAGAAGATTAGCGTTCCATGGGCGCTCCGACTCCTGGTCCCCGAAGTCGGATCCGACTGCATCGGGGTCAGGCCGCACGAAGATGGAACTGGATTCCGGAGACGGCTTCACATATGGCTTGAGGAGGCGTTGGAGGACGACGCCGGTTGGTATAGCTTGCCGGGTGGAGCCTATTCGCGCCAGGGCATCTTCTTGCTCATTGTCGGCCCGTGGCACGTGAAGGAACTCGCACCCCTCGAAATATCCGCTGAGCTACTGGACGAGGAAACAGTAGCTTGCCATGTTTGCGTCCTTGGCATCCCGGTCGCCAGATGATTGCTGAACCACTAAGCCCGAGTCGCCATAACACAAGATCCGGCGGATGCCGAGTTCCTTGGCTAGCCGGAGCCCATGTATGAGTGCCTCGTACTCGGCCACATTGTTGGAGGCGGCAAAGTGGATTTGCAGTGTGTATCTGAGTTTGTCGCCCTTGGGAGAGGTGAGGACGATGCCGGCTCCCAAGCCGGTGCGTATCTTCGATCCGTCAAAGTGCATCCGTCAATGAGTGGAGTCGGGGGCCGGTGGCAGGTACTGGGTCTCGGCCTAGTCGACGAGGAAGTCGGCCAATGCTTGGGACTTGATGGCGGTGCGGGGCTGATAGTAGACTATGTAAGGAGCCAGCGCGATGGCCCATTTCGCCACTCGGCCGGATGCATCCCGGCTGCCTATGATCTCGGCAAGCGGGCAGTGCATACGACCATGATGGGATGTTCTTGAAAGTAGGGCTTGAGTTTCTTGGAGGCGAAGTACACACCATAGCACATTTTCTGATAGTGCGGGTAGTTCTGTTTTGAGGTGGAGAATACTTCGCTCAAATAATATACCGGCCTCTGGACTAGCTGAGCCCGGCCTTCTTCGGGACGCTGGACTACGATGACCGTGCTGACCACCCGGCTGGTAGCGGTGATGTAGAGGAGCATGGGCTCCTTCTCAGTTGGGGCCGCCAAGACAGGTGGTGTGGACAACATCTTCTTCAGCTCGTGGAAAGCTTGGTCCGCCTGGTCGTTCCACTCAAAGTGAGTGGACTTCTTCATGAGTCGATAGAGGGGGAGAGCCTTCTCTCCGAGCCGGCTCATGAAGCGATTCAAAGACGCCAAGCATCATGTGAACTTTTGTACATCTCGCTGCTTGGTAGGGACCTTCATTCTCTCTATGGCCTTGATCTTCACTGGGTTGCACTCGATGCCGTGTTCGGAGACCAAAAAGCCCAGAAGCTGGCCGGCTGGTACCCCAAACACGCATTTCTCCGGGTTGAGCTTGATCTGAAACCGGCACAGATTCTCAAAGGTCTCCCTCAGGTCTTCCAGCAGGGTGTCGCGCTTCTTCGTCTTCACCAGAACATCGTCTACGTAGACGTGGGCATTTCTGCCGAGTTGCTTGAGGAGGCATTTTTGCATGCAACGCTGAAAGGTGGCACCGGCATTTCTCAAGCCGAATGTCATAGTCAGGTAGCAGAAAGCTCCGAATGGGGTGATGAAGGCGGTCTTCAAGCGATCAGCCGGGTTCAACTTTATCTAGTGGTAGCCTGAATAAGCATCCAAGAAACTCAACAGCTCGCATCTGGCTGTGGAGTCTATCACTTGGTCAATCATTGGCAGGGCGAACGAGTCTTTAGGGCAGGCTTTGTTGAGGCTGGTGTAGTCGATGCACATGCGCCACTGCTTGTTCTTCTTCAACACGAGGACCAGGTTGGCAAGCCATTCTAGAAAGAACACTTCCATAATGAAGCTGGCTGCCAGAAGCCGGGCTATTTATTCCCCGACTACTCTTCTCTTCTCTTCCAATAGGCGGCGCAAGGGCTGCCTGACCGGCTTTGCATCAGATCAGACATGTAGCTTTGCTCGGTGAATTCCGTCGGGACACCTGGCATGTCTTTGGGGGACCATGCAAAGACGTCCCGATTCTCACGGAGGAAATCGACGAGCTCGCCTTCCTATTTGCTGTCAAGGCCTGTGCCTACGACAGCGTGCCTCTCCGGGTGCTCCGGGTCCAAAGGTATCTTCTTCGTCTCCTTGGCCGGCTGGAAAGAACCTTGAGCTTCACATTCTTTGGGGTTAGGGGACAAGGCCGGCTGCTTGCCAGCCAAGGTCACAATTCGATCCAACATCTTCTTTTCTTCGGCGATCACGAGGGACTCGGCCAGCCGACTGCTGGCTGCTACACACTCAGAGGACTTCTTATAGTCTCCGGCTATGGTGATAATGCCCTTGGAACTCGGCATCTTCATCTTGAGGTAGGCATAGTAGGGCACATCCATAAACTTGGCCAACGCTGGCCGGCCAAGCAATGTGTGGTATGGGCTCTCCAAATCCACTACCTGGAACCATATTGCCTCTCGGCGGAAATGATCCTTGTCCCCAAAGAGGACATCCATCTTGATCTTGCCGATTGGTGAGCAGGACAGGCCGGGTACGATGCCGTGGAACACAGTCCGGCTTGGCATGAGTTTCTTGGGCTTGATGTTGAGCTTCTCCATTGTATCTCGGTACAGTATGTTGATACTGCTCCCGCCGTCTATCAGTACGCGGGAGAATCGGGCGGCACGCCTTTCTGTCGCCAGGGTGGCATCCAGAACCAGGGCATAGGAGCCAGGAGATGGCATCACCTCTGAGTGGTCGTCCCGGCTCCAGCTGATGGGCTTCTCTGACCAATGCATGAATTCAGGGTTACTGGAGGCGACCGCGTTGACTTCTTGCTGCTGTCGGCACCGGCTGCGCCGATCTTCTGTCTGGCCGGTGAACACGACGTAGGCGGCTTGCTCGTCAGGGAACTCGTCTTGGATGGCTCCGACTGCAGGCCGAGCGGCCGGCTGCTGTGGGGCAGGAGGCGGCAACAGCCCCTCGCCCTTGGAGATTCGGGTGAGCCAATGACACTAACGTGTTGTATGGTTGGACGGCTTCGCGTCGCTGTGGAACTTGCAGGGGGTGTCGAGGGTTTGCTCGTAGGAGAAAGCCGGCTGCCAAGCCGGCCTACCGCCCTTCTGCTTCTTCGGAGCCGGCCGTCCCTCGGGCTTCTCTTCTTCAATCGTGGCCACCTGCCGACTAGTGGAAGGTGGCATAGGGGCCTTGCGCTTGTGGTCGCTTTGATACGGGCGTCGGCTTGATTCTCCAGCCGGCGTCTTGGGAGCCGGCGTCAGCACTTTTCCGGAGGCGTCTACCCGGAGCTAGGTCTTCATTGAGGAGTCGGCTGTGGCATACTTGTCCGCGATGATCAGCAGCTCATCAAGGGTTCCCGGCTCGTCGCATAGGAGTCGGTGCTTGAGGAGAGTGCTCTCGCGGCACCCAGCGGTGAAATACTCTATGGCCTGGACCTCGTGCACCCCCTCACAGGAGTTGCGGAGCTCGGCCCAACGCGTGAGGTAGTCACGGGTTGATTCGCTGGGCCCTTCTATGCACAAGGAGAGCTGTCGGGGCTTGGGAGCCCGCTTGTAGGTGCTGGTGAAGTTGCGTATGAAGGCTTCGGTGAAGTCTAGCCAGCTGTTGATGCTGTAAGGCTTGAGGCTGTTGAGCCAGGTGCGCGTCGTGCCTTGGAGCATCAGGGGGACATATTTCACAGCAATGTGTCGATTGCCATTCGCTATGCGAACGACGCTGGAGTAGTCGATCAACCAGTCTTCTGGCTTCACGGAGCCGTTGTACTTGGGCGTGTCTCTTGGGAGCGAGAACCCTTTGGGAAAGGGCTCATCGCGGATGCGGGGGCTGAAACAAGGCGGGCCGACATCATCTTCTTCTTCCAGGGCCAGGGATCGCGCCAGGCGGTCGATACAATGGCAGGCGTCATTCTTGCCGACTCCTTCGCGGCGACCAAGTCGGCCGCTGAGAGTCGGATGCTCGACAGGCGGCGGGGTAGGATATCTTTCCCCGCGAGGCGGAGGAGGAGGCAGATCGCCTCGTCGCTCCACTCTTCGGGGGCGGCCTTCTGCGTCGCGCTCGATGGTAATGTGAGTCCGGCTGCGGCTAGCAGTCGGCTCCTTCTCCTGTCTTGTAAGGGCGCCACCCGCAGTCAGCGTGCGCGACGTCGCGCCGTGCTCTCAGCGAGGAGGGCTTCTAGCTCGGACATCGGCTTCATGCCGTGTTGCGGCTGCATCGATCAGCTGCTGGATGCGTCTAGTCATGTAGGGGAGCTCGTCGGCCCCCAGTCTGTTTAGCTCATCAACGATCGACTGGGCGGCGCGCAGATTCTCGAGGGCTGTGGCGTAGACTGGGTGGTCTGCTCCCAACATGCTGGCGATGTCCGCGCCGCGTTTCTTGACGACGCTGACTCGGCTTGGCCCTTCTGGAGGCGGCGTACCAAAGGCGGCGCGGTCGACTTCGCGTTCGTGGGCCTCCGTGAGGTGTCTCATGGTGGCTATCTTCTGGCCCTCCGTGAGGAGGGCAAGGCGGCGTGCCTCTAGCGCCTCAGCGTCACCGTCCGCCGGGATGGGGGCGGACAGGTTGTGCAATGCGGCCTGCAGGGCATCGCGGGTGTTCTCGTTGGAGGCGGCGTCGTGGCTGATGACAAACACTTCGGTGACGGTGCTGCCTCCACTATCGGCTCGAGGGAGAGGGTCGTCGAAGATGATCACATCGGAGGGGAAGGCATCGAGCGACGCCGTGTCGGAATCGACAAGCATCGGGTCGGTGGAGCCGACCGACTCCAAGTCTGCGGTAGGCCCGCCAGAGACGTGGAGTTCGTCGAGGAGGCTGACGAGGCAGCTCTCGGGGCAGCCTGTGCCTGCATCGGATGCGGGCTCGTTGGAGATGCGAGCCTCGCCAAGAAGATCGGCGAGGCAGCTCGCTGCGCAGGCGTCATCGACGCTTTGCAGCGCGTCGGGGCAAGCGCCATCGGGCGTGTTGGGCTGGCTACGCTCGCTGGGGAGGAAGAGGGTTCCCGTCCAGAGTAGGTCTTCGGACGACGGTGCACCTGGCCCCAAGGTGGGCGCCAAATGTCGGGTGGTAGGTGCGACATATGCCAACGGGTGGCTTATCATTGTGGGAGCCAGTAAGACATCGCCGGTGCCTGGAAACGGGATGAGGCGAAGACATGCACGCCGGCGAATCTTACCCAACTTCGGGGCTCTTCGTGGAGATAACACCCCTACTGCTGCTCTGCGGGGTCTCCGCATGATCACTGGATGAATAAGTTGCTACAAGCTGCTCCTAGAGCTGTTTGGCGAGAGGAAGAAGAAGGGCACGGCTAGCTCCTCTCTTCCCTCTATGTGGTGGCTAAAACTATCAGAGTCCAACCCTTTGCATGGGTGTCCCGGGGGGTTTATATAGGCCTACCCCCGGGGGTACAATGGTAATCCGGCCTGGGCGTGGGCCCAGGCTGTCAGTGTCTATGTCCGCCGGCTTCTGGGGCCCGCCGACTGGTGGGTCCCGCCGGCTGTCGGCCCCACCGCTTAGGGGGTCTTGTCGGGGGCTGGTTACTGTCGCCTCGCCTCTGATGACGAGGGCTTTGTCGAGGTAAGCATGGCTACAGTGCCGCCGCCATGCGGGCATTCACTGTAGCCTTACCTCGTCTTGTCTGTTTGATGGTGCGCGCGCCTCGAGGAGGGGGGCAAGCCGGCTGTAGGAAGCCGGCCTGGCCTTAGGCCGGCTAGGGAAGGCCAGGCCGCCTTCGGATGTCTCTCTGACTTAAGGGGCCCACCGCATCTGGGCCATACCAGCGGCCCGTCGTGGATGGCATCATGGTTCGCATGGCAACAGTGCCTCGCCGGATAGGAGATGTCCGCCCTGTACGGCGTACTGTAGCCATGCTTGTTCCGAGATTCGAGGGTGGCAGGGTCCACTGTAGCCACGCCCTGTCTCATCACTGTTAGGGGGGTTGACTATAGGGTCCGTCCCATGGCCGCCTACCATGGGTCGGCTTTCTTGGAGCCGGTCCTTCATGGGCCGGCTTTCTTGGAGCCGGTCCTTCATGGGCCGGCTTTCTTGGAGCCGGTCCTTCATGGGCCGGCTTTCTTTGAGCCGGTCCTTCATGAGCCGGCTTTCTTGGATTCGGCCCTGTTATGGCGTCCCCCGAAGATTGTTTATGGTCGGGCCGCCTTCCACTAGTCGGCCCAGGCCATAGCCGGCCGGAAGAAGGCGGCCCCGTGTCTTGGGCGCCTCAAGGCTCCGTCGGCCCATTGTTTTTTTCTGAGGGCCAAAGGGAGACGGTTAGGCTACCCGTGGTCATTTACTCCGACACACGACATGCCCTTCTGCGTGCGTGGTCGGGGTGGGACTAAACAACCGGAGTACCTCCTTCTGGTTTATGTACATAGTGGTAGTACGAAAAAACTACAGAAGCCTCACGGGATAAAAAGGAGCCCATAGCAGTTTGGGTCTTGCATGCAGGTTGGTGACTTGGCCCATGATGCGGTTTGTCGCTGCCACGAGCATGCCGCACGTTCTCCTTTGGCTGCATGTTCACGTGCGGGAGACACTCATCTGGCTGCACGTTCACACGTCATGTTTGGTTTTCTTTTTGGTTAACCGAGTCAAAAACCGAACCAACCGAAGTAAGTTCGGTTAGCAGAGTTAAAAACTGAAATTTTCTGCAATAACAATAAAAACTGAAATTTTGGTTTTCGGTTTCGGTGTCGGTTCGGTCTTTGATTCGTCGGTTTTTATGCCCACCCCTACACCTGCCCAAGACTTACCCTCAAGCGATGGAATCTTAACATCACACGTATCATTATCAAGCGGCATCAACTTGCACAAGGCGAGGCCTCCGTCGTCCGCGTGCCAGTTAGCAGGGTCACATCAAAGAAGATAGGGGAGATCAAACCACTCCTGGACCCTTGGGTTCCTTGTAATGATGTTACTAGTTGTGTCGAGATGGTCCTGAACGAACCTGCCATGCTAGCCGAGGTGATGATGTCGCACCGATGGATGAGTTCCTCCACCACGTCATCTTTTAGATCAGGGCAAAAATAAGGGGGTCGTTTCTGGCATGTTCCCTCCATGGAGAAGACGATCGAACAATGGCAGAAGGAAGGGTGAAGGCAAATGGAGGAGGGAGGAAGAGCATACGACAGACGTTCCAAATCGAGAGGGAAAGGTGAAGAGGCGGTGGACGGTTGCCACGGTACAGGAAGAGGCGCCCTGGCCTACATACACGTCTGTTCGGAAATTGTACAAAAGGACTCGCCGTCGTCTCACTGACATGTTGGAACGGGGCCACATGTCAATGAAACATGGTGTGTAATTTCTCGTGCAAAATGCGATCTGGCCGCGTTGGCCCGAGGTGCCGCATTAGTTATTGACCTTTATTTTTTTAATGGCATGCCATTCAGTTTTGAAGCACGACTAACTAGTACTGTATGCAGAGAAAATATAAACTACTCTACCACTACTCCACCTCTAATACTAGTATCAAAAAAGATATATAGGCTGGAGCTTCAGCGGTTTCTTGCTAAGGCCTGCCCACTTGCTTCTCACACTATCACCCTCTCTCTAGATCTAAAAAGATGGCCTCTCTCTCGCTCCTCACTGGTGGTCTCAGATCCGCCGGGGAAGAAAAGGACCTGCATCATTGACGCACTTGTCATCGGCGAGCGAGGTCACGCGCTGACGACAAGGCCGTCCTCTTAGACCTAGCACCCTCGCTGGATGGCTTCCGTCCCCAAGCTCGCTGCCATAGTGTGTGCGGAGGACGACGACCACGAGCGAAGCTACTTCCCGCCGACCCTCGGGTATGCTACCTCTTTTTGAACCATACCCTTGTTCTATTTCCCGATCCGCCATGTCGGTGCATGTGGATCTTTTTCCACTCCACCATCTTCCCAATTTTCTATCCTCTGCTCTGCTGGTCATGCAGAAGAAAACCTTAATTTGCACTATTAAAGGAAACCCTACTTCATGCAGACTAATCCGTGACTGGGTTGAATAAGGAAATGAAGGGAGACTGTACTGTCCAAGATATTAGGCATTGAACCCGCATCTAGGTTGAAAAGGGGAAAATCGGTAGCTAAGGAACGAGTCTCATGTCTCTTGGTTGAAGAAGGGTAGAAAGGCATGACAACACAATAGAAAATGACCAGGTCGATTGGTTTGTTGTCCTCACATAGAAAAAAGGTGGCTAAAGAGCACAAAAATGGGACGTAATCCACATATGCCGCCTAGATATTTGTTGCTCTGGGAAACCATACCTCCCTCACCACTCTATGCGTCCGTGGAGGTACATCATACTGGTGCGCCCACTGTCCGAATGGGCCTCTCATGCTCTTATTGCCACTTTTTGTTGTTAGTATAACGCCAGCGGTCAAGTCAAGCAATGCTACTGCTAAAGTGATGCCACATTTAACTAATGCTGCGCTCAGTCTAATGCCACCGATAAATTTAAGCAATGCCATTTAATCTCATTGGATTATTTTAGGGTTAGCTGTTGATTGTGGATGTATTAAAGATTTTTCAGCTAAGGCATTCTAATGCTATTGCATAGCCAGTATACCAATGATGAATCTTGTTACTACCTTTAGATTTTTGCACTATTAATGCTTATAGATTACATACCTCACTTTCATGAGATAGGTCATTTTTTATGTACAGTGTCAAGAGGAAAGGTCAAGAGTGAGCACCTCCTCCTCCGGCTGTTCTCTTGATTCGTTCGATCAAGTTTTTATGTTTGACCGATTATCAAGACTGGATAGCAATTTTTAGGTCCCCTCGAGTTCGAAATGATATTTACCTTGAAGGTACATGGTTTGCAATTTTTTTATACTGTCATTAGTTAATAATGCTAGTTACCTTCAAACTTTTGTATTTGGTTTAATGCTCTTGCACAACTAGTATACCAGTGCTGAAACTTGTTACCTTTACATTTTTTATTGTTAATTCTTATAGAAATCTTCCAGTGCTAGAGCTTATGGAAATCTGTTCAGTAAAACCATTGTACTATACCCTGTAATAAAATAACTACTCTACTTTTGCACTAGCCACTGGATTAGTGTATATTTGTACTATTCGTATGGTGTTGCATTAGCGTATGGACATATATAAAGTGTGCCAAGCTTTCCCAGATATGTGCTAAGGAAAACTGCTACCTGTTTTTCTAAATACTAGATGTTTGGATACTTTAAATTGAACTGCGAAAACGTCTTATATTAAAGAACAGAGGGTGTAGAGTTCACTCAAATTATCCCGGTAAAGCTAGTCACACCTTTGTTAAAATTAATGTTCATTATGTTATCGGAGGAGGTCTGTATGTTTGTCTCTAATGCCTATCAACTACATACCTGACATCATGATATAATGTTAAGTCATTTCCTTTTTTACAGTGTCACTGAATTTTCAAGGTGGTGATGGCATTTTATTTCAGTTGAACTGCACAAAATATGCTTAAAAGAAGAGAAAAGGTCAGGAATGGCTCAACTTTTCAGAAAAAACTATGTATGCCTTCCTGACATCAGCCATTTTTTCCTTATTTATTCCTTCAAACAGGTGGTTAGTGTAAGTGCATCTAGTGCCACCCCAAGTTGGTTTTGGAGTATTGACGACAAAGTTGGTTGAGGGACTAATGCGTTTGTGAGAATTGCAGGATAACGCAGGTAGTGTCCCTCATTGATTCGATTTACCTACCGGAGATGACCCCTAAAAATGTATGAAGACATTGACGACAATGGTGGTATGAGAAGATATTCATATTGAAGACTATGACATGAGAAGACATTGCGTGAACACTATGGAGCACGAAGACTGTGTGGTTTCGTTGTTTCCTTTTCTTCTTTGTTGAGTCATAGGAACCACCGTACTATTAAGTGGGGTCCAAGTGAACTAAGTCAGAGTGACTGAAGTGATGCTCAACCCAAATCCTATGTCTTCGAGCGAACACAATGAGAGCAAATCTTATCCAGAGTTGGATGAGTCAGGTTTGCTTGTAGCCCAAGTAAAGTTGTCGTGTGTGTTTGAAATCTGACCGTTGGAACACGTGTCAGTTCCTTAGTGACCCAGGGTCATTTCGGACAAATCAGGTCGGGTTGCCTAGTGGCTATAAATAGCCCACCCCCTACACCATAAATTGGTGGCTGCTCAGAGTTAGTATACGACTTTTGTCGTTTGAGAGCAACCCACCTCGAAGCATTTGAGAGAGAGAAATCCTTGCGAGGACAAAGCCCAAACACCCAGAGCCAAAGAGTGTTAGGCATCACTGAAGTCTTTCTGTCTGTGTGACCTGAAGACTTATTACACTTGAGGATTGTGTATCCTCCAGCCGGTTAGGCGTCTCGTTCTGAGCATCCAAGAGTCATTGTGGATTGCCGGGTGAACGGAGTCTGTGAAGGTTTGGAAGTCTACCTTGAAGACTTACCAGAGTGATTGGGCAAGGACTAAGTGACCTTAGCTCAAGGGGAATAAGGTGAAGACACGGTCTTCTGAGTTGAATCTCAGCCTCCCTAACCAGACGTACAGTTGTCACAGCAACTGGAACTGGTCCAACAAATCCTGTGTCTTCAACAAGCAACTGGTTCTATCTCTTCCCTCCTTTACTTTGAGTTTGTCTTCGTGAAGTCATTGGTTATCTTCTTATCTGATTGACTTCATTGTTTGACTACTATTGTTGATTGGCTTCATACTATCTTCCATCCTGATCCTACTACCTAGCTGCTATTAGTCTTCGTACGTTAATGCTATTGCATACTTGATTATGGCTTGCTTGTTGTACTTTATCTTCCGCTGCATATCAATTAGGTTGTTTCTATTGTTTGTCTTTGAAACTTCCATGTTTTGAAGACTTTCATAAAAATCGCCTATTCACCCCCCCCCTCTAGTCGATAACTAGCACTTTCAATTGGTATCAGAGCAAGGTACTCCCTTGTTCTGTGTGATTCGGTTTAACCACCTGGAGTTTAGCTATGTCTACTGCAGGATTGAGGAATGTATCTTGCCCCACCTTTGACGGTCATGAGTATCCCCGATGGAAAGCCATGATGAAGAAGCGACTCATGGCTATGGACAGCGAACTGTGGACCGTCACTGATATTGGTCTCACCGATCTATGCAAGATGGCGGAGGCTGATGACATTCGTAAGTACACTCTACTGAACCTCACTGCGAAGGATGTCATCTGCTCCTGCCTGTCCCGAAATCAGTTCAGGAACGTCATGCACCTCAATCACGCGAAGCTAATCTGGGACCGACTTGCTGAGGTCTATGATAGTCATCTTAATCGTCATGATCCTTGGCTTGATGACTACAAGGAGTCTCTTAAAGAGATGACCTTTCCACCTGAACCGTCTTCATCTTCACCATGCCTCATGGCAGGGGGTGCTAAGGTAACTGAATGCTATCTTTCTGAAACTAGTGATGATGAATCAGGTGATGAATTTGGCCCCAGCTATGTCAAACTTGCTTCCCTTGCCACTAAACAACAAAGAGCTTTGGAAAAGATTCAAAACATGCTTAGTAAGAGCGATGATATGTTGGGCGAAGAAATGGATCAGTCAAAAGCTTTGGCTGATAGTCTTCAGAGACTTCACTCCAAGTTTGACGCCCTTCAAGATCAACATAATGCTCTCTTATCTGATCATGAGAAACTTTCTTCTGAATGTCTTCAAAGAGAGCAAGATCTTGAAAAGGTAAGAGTGGATTATGAAGTTCTTTTGAAGAAGCACGATTCATTACTCGCTCAACAGATCAGTCCCGTTCAGGAAGGATTTGAACCACCTTGCTTGAAATGCATTGAGCGTGATAATGCTGCCTCTGTTGCTGAATCTTCCACTGCTGCTACTATTGCTCTGTCTTCAACTACTGATGTGGTAACTAACCCCTCTACGGAGGATACCACTGCTATTGCTGATGAAAATGCTAGGTTGAAGACATTGCTTGAAACAGGGATGTATAAAAGTCTGAAAGGGCATCAGACACTTCGTGATGTCCTCAAAAAACAGATTCTGAACCGAAACCCTAGGAAAGAGGGTGTTGGGTTCGAGAGGAAAATGAATGCTGATGGTTCCTACTGGAAGCCTGAGCAGTATCCCAAAACCACATGGGTTGCTGCAAAAGAACCTTCAGTGGATCCATCTACTTTATCTGGATTTACCTGTGCTAATCCTATTATCATTGATGAATCCTTTGATGCAAACTATAAACTGTTCAAAAATTAGAATGGTGAAGTGTTTGTAAGGTATATTGGTACTAACTGCAGGAATGGATCTCCTATGAAGAAGATCTGGGTTCCCAAAAGCTGCCTTGAGAATCTTCCAGTGAATGTCATCATGACACCACCAGGGAAGAAGACAAACCCCAGACCAAAGGCATCATATGGTCCAATGGCTACTTACGAACACAGGACTCACTTGAGTCACCCTAACGCCAATGTTTTGTAGGGAAATCATACTCAGACTCATGAATATGAGCGTGTGTCTTCAAATCGCTATGTTCATAGAACTAAGAACTTTTCTGCTTATCCACATGAGTATCATTCATCTCCTGCAAGGCTATTTGCTAGGGCTTCAAAGCCGAAATTCTCAGATGCTGCACTTAGACTCATTGCTTCTAAGCCACCCCTGAAAATGTGGGTGGTGAAGAAGAATTAACTCTCTTTTGCAGAATGTGGTCTCCAGCCATCAATCAATGGCGTCCGATATAATTGCTGGGGACCTAAAACACAAAGGGACGCATGATAAAATAACTTAATATGTATTCCACATATGAATCGCTTACCTGTCATACTGTGTGCTAACTCTCATCTATGCTGTGATAATCCAAGTGTGCATCAAATGCTTATGCTTCACAACATACATTGTGAAGCCTATCCCTCTAACTGCACTGTAGGGTACACCAAAAGCTTCAGAATGGATTATTGACAGCGGATGCACTAATCATATGACTAGCGATCAAAGTCTTCTCATGGACTCAACCTTACGTCCATCCGACAAGAGTCAAATCACATTTGCTGACACTCGAAAAGGCAAAGTATAGGGTCTAGGTAGAGTTGCAATCTCAAAGGATCAACACATGGATAAAGTGATGCTTGTTGAATCCCTTGGATTCAACTTAATGTCTGTCTCAATGCTTTGTGACTTAAACATGATTGTGATATTTGGAAAATATCGTTGCCTTGTACTAATGGAATCTGACAAATCTCTAGTCTTTGAATGGTATAGGAAAGGTGATCTATACATGGTAGATTTCTCAGCAGGTCCAAAACTTGCCATATGTCTTCTTGCTAAAGCTTCAGAATGTTGGCTCTGGCATCGAAGGCTGGGGCATGCAGGCATGAGAAACTTGCACACTCTCGTCAAGAAGAAGCATGTCATAGGCATCGAACGTGTCAAGTTCAAGAAAGATCATCTGTGTGGTGCCTGCGAAGCTGGAAAGATGACAAGGGCCAAGCATCCTTCGAAGACAATCATGACAACATCTCAACCCTTCGAGCTGCTACACATGGACTTATTTGGACCTACCCACTACTCCACCCTCACAACAACGGCGTGTCTCTATGGTTTCGTCATTGTTGATGACTACTCAAGATACACATGGGTGCACATAATTCTCTACAAGACTGAAGTACAAGATGTCTTTAGACGATTCGCCAATCGAGCAATGAACAACTATGGCGTCAAGATCAAGCATATCAGAAGTGATAACGGCACTGAATTCAAGAACACCGGGCTTGATCTTTATCTGGATACAATGGGAATCACTCATGAATTTTCTGCTCCATACACACCTCAGCAAAACGGCATTGTAGAGCGCAAGAACAGAACCCTCATCGAGATGGCTCGAACAATTCTTGACGAGTACAAGACACCAAGAAAGTTCTGGCCTGAAGCCATTGATACAGCTTGTCACATCATCAACCGTGTCTACATCCATAAGCTTCTGGGAAAAACATCCTATGAGCTCCTCACTGGCAAGAAGCCAAATGTCAGCTACTTCAGAGTCTTTGGTGCTAGATGTTGGATCAAGGATCCCCATCACAAGTCAAAATTTGAACCCAAAGCTCACGAAGGCTTCATGCTTGGCTATGGAAAGGATTCGCACTCTTACAGAGTCTTCAACCTCTTCCACTACAAAATCGTTGAAATAGTGGATGTGCGATTTGATGAAACCAATGGTTCACAAAGAGAAATTCTGCCAAGTACACTTGATGAAGCTCCTTCCTGTGAATCTATCAAGTTGATGGGAACTGGTGAGATCATGCCCTCTGAAGCACAGCCTGAAGAGGAACTTATCATTTCTGCACCAAACCAACCTGAAGACAATGCTCAGACCGAAGACAATACTTCCAATGATGACAATGATCAGCATGAGCAAGGTCTTCGTCCAGTTCATCCTCGTGTTGCAAATGAAGTACAAATTGAGAAGATAATTGACAGCATCAATGCGCCTGGTCCGCTTACTCGCTCAAGAGCAACACAGCTAGCAAATTTCTATGGGCATTTTTCATTTGTGTCAATATCAGAACCCAAGAAAGTTGCTGAAGCTTTTATGGAACCTGAATGGATTCAAGCCATGCAAGAAGAACTTCAAGAGTTCAAGCTAAATAATGTTTGGGAACTTGTCAAGCGACCTGACCCTCGCAAGCATAATATTATTGGAACAAAGTGGATATATTGAAACAAGCAAGATGAGCATGGTCAAGTCGTCAGAAACAAAGCACGTCTTGTGGCTCAAGGATATACTCAAGTTGAAGGAATTGACTTCGATGAAACATTTGCTCCTGTTGCTAGGCTTGAAGCTATTCGCATACTGCTAGCCTATGCTAATCATCACAACATCTTGCTATATCAAATGGATGTAAAGAGTGCATTTCTCAATGGCAAGATTGAAGAAGAAGTATATGTTGCACAACCACCTGGCTTTGAAGATCCAAAACATCCTGATATGGTGTACAAACTGAACAAAGCACTGTATGGCCTCAAACAAGCTCCTCGTGCCTGGTATGATACAATCAAAGACTTCCTGAAGAGCAAAGGCTTCAAACCTGGATCCCTCGATCCCACACTCTTCACGAAGACATATGATGGTGAACTGTTTGTGTGCCAAATATATGTGGATGACATAATCTTCGGGTGCACCAACCAGAAGTACAGTGATGAGTTTGGGTTCATGATGCAAGAGCAATAACAAATGTCCATGATGGGAGAGCTGAAGTTCTTCCTTGGTCTTCAAATTCGTCAGCAACGAAATGGCATCTTCATATCTCAAGAAAAATACCTCAAAGATTGTCTGAAGAAGTTTGGAATGGAAGACTGCAAAGGTTACACGACGCCAATGCCAGCCAAACATCATCTTGGTCTCGACGACAATGGTAAAGAGTTCGATCAAAAGGTATACCGCTCCATGATTGGTTCTTTGCTTTATTTATGTGCATATAGGCCAGATATTATGCTTAGTGTTTGCATGTGTGCTCGATTCCAAGTGGCACCAAAGGAATCGCATCACTTAGCTGTGAAGCAAATTCTTCGATATTTGGCTTACACCCCAACACTCGGATTATGGTATCCAAAGGGCTCAAGGTTTGATCTGGTTGGATTCTCGGATGCTGATTATGCTGGTGACAAAGTGGATCGCAAGTCTACATCAGGCACATGTCATTTTATTGGTCGATCACTTGTCGGTTGGTCTTCAAAGAAGCAGAACTGTGTGTCACTCTCAACTGCTGAATCTGAATACATTGCCGCTGGATCTTGTTGTGCTCAGCTTCTGTGGATGAAGCAAACTCTCAAGGACTATGGCATCGATCTGAAGCAAGTCCCTCTCTTCTGCGACAATGAAAGTGCCATCAAGATTACCAATAATCCAGTCCAGCACTCAAAGACAAAGCACATTGAAATATGTCATCACTTTCTCAGAGATCATGTTATGAAGAAAGATATAGATATCATGCACGTCAACACTGAAGAGCAACTGGCAGATATCTTCACAAAGCCCTTGGATGAGAAAAGGTTTTGCAAGTTACGGTGTGAGCTAAATATCTTGGAATCCTCTAATGTCCTGTGATCAGGCACACATCCTAACCCTTATGCATGTTGATGACTTAGATGTGCAACACACAAAGTAATGTATATCTTCAAGCAATGAAGATTTACACTCTGAGTGTGAATACATTAACATGGAATTTGAATTCGGAGCGCCACGATAATTGTGCGCCGTGTCTGGGTCTAATACTTCCTATACGGTGGGTAACGCCACCACCAAATTTCTCTGTTTGAAGTGTTTCACTCATGGCGTTATTTTGCAAAGACTTCGCATTTGGTTTGTCTTCATTTTCAATTTATCTTCGTGATTTTTCTGCGCTATAATGATTTGATTGCATATATATATACTAGTGTTTTGTCCTCTACAGCATTCACGTATAGCTATGTCCTCACTATTGAATACTTTGAACTAAGTGAATGTGATCGGACCCTAATCTCTCTATGCTTACTATCTCAAACTCTATCTGTCCAAATCATATGCATTCTATTGAAACTGTCGAATGTCTTCTCTGCATCCTTGTCAGCAGAAGACACAGAGACAAAACATCAATTCCTACTTAAATGAATCATCTAAATTGTCGATATCCGGAGAAGCCGGAACGAACATCCGACATACTTGGCGGGCGTGGGAACGTGGGGCAATTCTAAGTATGTTGCATGCTTGCCACGTACCCCTCAGATGTGAACCGCCGGGGGCACCAGCGTAATTGCGCTGTGTCTCTCACCTACTTATAAATACTTGTCCCCTGCGGTAAAGAAATCCTTCTTCCACCTCTCCACCTCCGTCAAAACCCTAGCGCCACCGCTAGCTCGCGACGACGCCTACAACGAAGCGCATAGCTGCCGCAACTTCTCCGACGCCGTCCTCACACCGGCCGTGGACATCGTCCTCTCCGCCGTCGCCGTAGGTGTCCTCCGTCGCCAAGTTAGGGCACGGTGGGCTGAACTACTCGGTCTCTCATTCTTCCCATCTAGCAGTTCGTCATGCGGTAATTATAACTCTATTTTTACCACCTTTTTGATCTTCATAGATTCATCCTACTTACCGAAAGTGGTTTCTGCCTACTCAATGTTAGATCTATTCTATCTGCATCTCATAATGCCTAGTCTATTCACTTAGATTTCCTATCTAGTTTGATTCCTCACTTGTACTTATTCACGGATTGGTACAAATCTGGAACCAACTCTCCACATATAAGTGAATCGCAATATGAGGTCAATGTCTTCAAATTGATTTATCTTCAAAATCTTCTGAGAATGCATATGACCTCTTCCCCTTCCCTCGCATCTCTAATGCTGTCACAGGTACATGTCCGTGGGAGAATCCCTTGGTTCTCATAGTCTGCATTCGTTTGCAGAATACTTACAGCATCATATCAATTCTCCTTAAGCCAGTTCCTGCTTGACCAGCAAGCGTAAATCTCTGAAGCCTCTGAACATATTGAAGACATTCAACTTGAAGTTCATGACTGCAGAAAAATCAGCAAGGAAGGGTGGCAGACAGCATTGTGGGGGAACTTCGAAGGATCTGCATGAGGATCTGGCAGAAATGTATAAAACAGATCCTGAAGAAGATTACAATCAGCGCAAGACTCGAATCCAATGGATTCGACGCTATTGGGCTGAACAGTGGTACAAGTACAAGTTCATCACCCAGGAGTACGCAGAGAAAAATGCTACCAAGAGCCCTTGGGGTGATATTCTCTATCGAGGCCTTCCCCCCAAGAACAAAGCTGAAGCCATTGCGCAAGAATTATATCCTTGCATGGTCCGTGGGCCACAGCCTGAAGAAGATGACCCATCATCTTTGCTCTGGTGTCGCGACGACAATCTCTTCAAGTGCAACTTCCAGTTTGCTATGTCTTCAGCAAAGGAAAACAAGAAGTCATGGGGATTAGACTTCAATCCTGGTCCCTCTGCTCCCCGTGAGGATGGGACACGTGAAGCTGAAGAGAATAGAATTGGCCCCATTGCAAACCTTGATGGTCTCATCTCCTACGTCTTGGTTCATGGTGCCAGAGTGGATCATTCCAACAATGATGCTGACTCTAATGAAGCCCCTGCTCCTACTCCAAGGCTGAAGAAGGCAAAGAAGGTTAAGGTTTCATCATCAGCCGCACCTCCAAAAGCTTCTCGTGTGAAGCCACTGGCCACTGCACCTCCTGAAGCCAGTGTGCAGTCTGAAGATCAATCCCGTATCTCCAAGAAGACGGAGAAGAAAAAGCAACTTGTCAGGTATACTGATCAAGCCTTGACTCCTGCCGCCATTCTGCGTGAGGAACCCATTAATCTGTCAAGTGATGAAGATCTTGCGGATGATGCTCTTGAGCAGCTGATAAAGAGCAAGGAAGAAGCAGAAATCTTCAACAAATTTCCTCTCTTTGATGTGGCCATCATCCACAATTTCATTGACGAGTGGTTCGACACCCCAAACGTCAGCTTTGAAGACTTACAGCTTCCAATTGGCCTCAGCGTCTCTTTCAATGGCGCCATTGCTTCTGAGCTGGCTCTCGCTCAGCGAATCGTTGAGCTCAAGCACAAGATTGATTATGAAAAGGCTAAATTCAAGAAGCATATGGCCAAGCTGAGTGTTCAAGACGTCAGGAACTTTAAGGTCATGTTGCATGAGCTTAAAGAAGCTTTTCTGAAGAAGCGCCGAGAAGCTTAAGGCTCTCGTGAGCGCATGAAGAGTTTGGCTGATAAGTGTGTGATTGCCTACAATGAGGCTGAGAAGCGCAAGTCACTTGGCCGTCCTGGCATTGACCCCAGGATGGCAGCAAAGAAAAATAAGAAGCTTCCTGCTGATCAGCCTGCGCCTTCAAGCCAAGAAGCTCCACGTATTATCTTCCCAAGTAGCATGACTGGCTCGAAGCCAAAGGTCACCACAACCGCTTCAGAACAGAAGAAGACGAGGGCTGCAGAGGCAGAATCCAGAAAGAGGAAGAATACCGAAGCCTCTGATGCCGCTCCCTCCAAGAAGAAGCGCAAGACCAAGAAGAACCGGGCTGCTCCCACAGAGCCCCTTTTTGTTGAACCCATCTTAGTGATTCATCCTGCATTTGCATCCCAAGAACTTCACATGACTGTCCATGAGCCTGCTTCCACAGAGGCTCCTGAAGTTGAAGATATTCCAGCAGCTGAACCCACCGCTGCTGAAGACATTGGTCATCATGACAATGTTGAAGATGATGAAGTTCTTCCTCAGATCGAATACAATGTGGTATCATCGCCTGTTCATACGAACAGCGAACTCATCAGCATTGGTCGTCCTCTGACGCCAATTGCACATGATGATTCATGTGCTGATCGCCCGCAAGAACAAGACTCCCCCAACACTCCCCAACAACAACAAGTCACAACATCCGTACAAGCTGGAGAGGATGAGGGCCTGCCCACTCCATCTCCAAAAGTGTCGCCAGTACTTCAAAGGCTTCGCAAAGGACCAAGGCCTCAAGCTCCTCTTCCGAGCATTCCAGAAGGAGAAGTGCATCATCAACCTGTTGCACGTCAAGTGTTTTCAGAAGCCACTCCTGCTGTGAATGTCTCTGCGTCTGAAGCACCTGCTGCTGAAGACAATCCGGCTGCATCAGCCGATGAAGAACGTCAAGAAGAACATGTCTCTACTCCCCCCATTCCTGAAGAAATAGTTCATGAAGTGAACGTGTCAATGCCTGACCCTCCAGCTCCTCAAGTGGAGGTTGAAAATCCTGAAGCTGCCACAACCAACGCAAGTGAAGCCGATGACATTGTCATGGCTGAAGCTAATGTGGAGCTTGCAACAACCAGTGTGCCTGAAGCTAATGAGGCCACTTCACCTGAAGCTAATGAGGCAACTGCTCTTGAAGCACCTATTGTGCAGCCTGAAGCCTCAGTTGCTGCCACTGCTCCTGTTCCGCCCCCAAGGCCCTATACACTTGAGCAAGCATACAACCATGGCGAGCTCATCACAGTAAGATGGCCCGTTCTGGTCCCTCCGCCTAATGTCTCTGGTCCTCAATTTGACTATCATGTTGAGCATAGGCCTCAGGTCCAGAAGCCCAAGCCAAGACTGCCAAGATTTCCTGGTACTGCCACTGCTGTCGGGTTTTTCAATGCAAATGGCTTCAAGAGCCACAACACATTCTTTGACAGCTCAAAGAACCCCTACACGAAGCCAAGAATATCATCAGATCGATTCTGGAGCCATCCGCAGCAAAGCTATTACTCCTGTGTTCTGTATGATCAAGGGCGCATCTTCCCTCATATGCGCCTCGACACTGAAGCCATTACTGGACTCCCCTGCTTAGAAGAAGCACTTGACTGCTTTCGTGATGCTGGGCTGCTCAGTTTTGTCATAGATAAAGAACACTGGAATGAAGAACTATTGCTTCAATTCTATGCCACACTGCACATTCACGGCTACAACAGAGATACAAAGACTTGGGTTCTCGAGTGGATGACCGGAAACGTTCATCATGAAGCCAAAGCTATGGATATCATCGAGCTTACAGGCATGTCCACTCCCGGAGAACTCTATGAACCTGGCTGTCAACATCATCACAATGCCCTGGAAAGCATCTTTCATAGGCCTGAACCCAATATGAGTCAGATGCTGAGCATGATGAAGCCTTTGCCCCGTGATGCTGAATATCCAACAGAGTTCTTTGTTGAAGACCTTGAGTATCTGCCATGCACCATATATCACATCATCAGGCGGACTCTATGGCCTATCAAAGGACATTCATCAGCGGCAAAGCTTGAAGGAGCTATGAAGACTTTGGTCTTCTACATTTTCAATGGCATCAGCTTCAATGCACAAGATTTCTTCATCAGACAACTTGCTGCCTCCGGCTCTGATCTCTTTGGTCTGTAGTTTTATGCTCCATGGGTCATGCGCCTCATAAAGCGACACTCTACAGTCAACTATCAACCTTCTGCTCACAATCATGTGATTTTTCTACCTGAGGTTGATATGTCAGTTGAAGCTATCTATCCTGACCCTGCCAAGAAGCCTCTTTGTCTTCAGAATGCCGAGCACCAAAGCTTCACTCAACCCATTGAAGGTGTTCAAGCAGCTACACGAATCTATCCATTGGCTGGAAATACTCGTCTGCCTCATCGAGCACCTACTGAAGCCACTGAAAGCACCATTGCCCAAAGGCCTCGGAAGCATTCTCGCGTTCTCAATGATCGAGAACTTCTTGTGGCCCTTCATCAGAAACAGGATAAACATCACTTTTGGCTCAAGAGACAGATGCAAAGCCTCTTGGTGGATGTCAATCGCATTCACAACCTTGCCACCAAGAATGCCTTTGTTGCTCATGAAACTTGTCGGTGATCATGGAAGAGTTTGACCCTACTTAGTGCTGAAGCAGATCTTCAAGACGATGGCTTCAATGAAAGATTTCAGTTTGACTCCACTCCTCCACGGAATGTTGTCTTACGAAGAACTCCATCTCTTGAAGACTCTGAATATTCTTTCTCCGCGGCAACGGTAAATGCCAGAGTGATCAATGATGAAGATGATGCTACATCACCACCTCCTACTACTACTGCGCGCATCGACACTGCACCAAGTTCATCTGCACCGCCACCCAACGACAACAACCCTGCTGCTTCACCTACTCATCAAGAAGACGAGTAGATGCTCTATGTCTTCAAACCTTTTTGGTCATTACTGACAAAAGGGGGAGAAGCGTATGAGTTGATAGTCTTCAAGCGGGTTCATATGGGCGGTTGCGTTATATTTTGCCTCGTGCTTACAACTCTTGTGTTTTGAAACATTTGGTTCTCTGAGTTGTAACACTTAAACTTGATGGTCGTATGCTACTTATTTGCATTTCCATGTGCGATGATAACTTCCGCACTTAGATCATCCTGCAGACGTCCATTTTTCATTATGCATGTCATCCTATATGCTACATCATTTCGTGCATGATGAATTATCTTCATAAGTTGAAGTGGACCTCCACAAGTACAACCTGCCATGTGCATTTGCATTCCAAAAGCAAAATTATTTATATGCACATCTTCAGGGGGAGCCCTTGCTACTTATGAAGACAAATTCCTATCCTTTACAATTTCACATACTTTATCCCCGTTGAAAACTTCAACCAGTTTGTCATCAATCACCAAAAAGGGGGAGATTGTAAGTGCATCTAGTGCCACCCCTAGTTGGTTTTGGAGTATTGACGACAAAGTTGGTTGAGGGACTAATGCGTTTGTGAGAATTGCAGGATAACGCAGGTAGTGTCCCTCATTGATTCGGTTTACCTACCGGAGATGACCCCTAAAACTGTATGAAGACATTGACGACAATGGTGGTATGAGAAGATATTCATATTGAAGACTATGACATGAGAAGACATTGCGTGAAGACTATGGAGCATGAAGACTGTGTGGTTTCGTTGTTTCCTTTTCTTCTTTGTTGAGTCATAGGAACCACCGTACTGTTAAGTGGGGTCCAAGTGAACTAAGTGAGAGTGACTGAAGTGATGCTCAACCCAAATCCTATGTCTTCGAGCGAAGACAATGAGAGCAAATCTTATCCAGAGTTGGATGAGTCAGGTTTGCTTGTAGCCCAAGTAAAGTTGTCGTGTGTGTTTGAAATCTGACCGTTGGAACACGTGTCAGTTCCTTAGTGACCCAGGGTCATTTCGGACAAATCAGGTCGGGTTGCCTAGTGGCTATAAATACCCCACCCGCTACACCATAAATTGGTGGCTGCTCAGAGTTAGTATACGGTTTTTGTCGTTTGAGAGCAACCCACCTCGAAGCATTTGAGAGAGAGAAATCCTTGCGAGGACAAAGCCCAAACACCCAGAGCCAAAGAGTGTTAGGCATCACTGAAGTCTTTCTGTCTGTGTGACCTGAAGACTTATTACACTTGAGGACTGTGTATCCTCCAGCCGGTTAGGTGTCTCGTTCTAAGCATCCAAGAGTCATTGTGGATTGCCGGGTGAACGGAGTCTGTGAAGGTTTGGAAGTCTACCTTGAAGACTTACCAGAGTGATTGGGCGAGGACTAAGTGACCTTAGCTCAAGGGGAATAAGGTGAAGACACGGTCTTCTGAGTTGAATCTCAGCCTACCTAACCAGACGTACAGTTGTCATAGCAACTGGAACTGGTCCATCAAATCCTGTGTCTTCAACAAGCAACTGGTTCTATCTCTTCCCTCCTTTACTTTGAGTTTGTCTTCGTGAAGTCATTGCTTATCTTCTTATCTGATTGACTTCATTGTTTGACTACTATTGTTGATTGGCTTCATACTATCTTCCATCCTGATCCTACTACCTAGCTGCTATTAGTCTTCGTACATTAATGCTATTGCATACTTGATTATGGCTTGCTTGTTGTAGTTTATCTTCCGCTGCATATCAATTAGGTTGTTTCTATTGTTTGTCTTCGAAACTTCCATGTTTTGAAGACTTTCATAAAAATCGCCTATTCACTCCCCCTCTAGTCGATAACTAGCACTTTCAGTTAGAAACAGTCTTGCTACCTTTTCCCATTAAGAAATTGGAATGCTTATATTTGTGAGTCTATGCTTCAACTAGTGCCACTTTTATAGTAATTGTGAGTCTATGCTTCAACTAGTGCCACTTTTATAGTAATCACACTTTCAATATCTATGCAAACAGGGATGCTCGATTTTAGTGGAACTGCACAAAAAGTCCAAATGGTTCAACATTAGGAGCATGTTTTCTTCCAAACCTTTATATCCAAATGGTGGCACTATGAGCTATTCATTACGAAGGTACATGGTTTGCTACTATCTTGCTACTCTTTTTGTACTGTCATTAGATAGTAATACTAGTGGTTTGCATGTGAATTTATTAGCAGGGTGGACCTACATTGGAGGTGCATGACATGATTCAATGATTGGATGCTTAATTTCGGTTGTATCGATTTAACCTCTTCCATCACTGCGAACATGGATATCCTTGGTCTAATGAAGAATAGGCGCTATATTTCTGCTCTGAACCAGCAAATCAATTCAGTATGAAATTGTCTAGGGCAAAACATGACTGTATCAAATTGTCAAGTGCAAAACATGACAGATGCTAAGCGGAAGAGACGTGTTTAAACCGAAAATACAAGGTGGGGTATATGTTTATTAGCTGCTTGATATTTGTGTAGACAGAGATGTCTGCCCATTGCTATTTGGCAAGCAAACAAAGTGACCGCAATTTTGGTTGAACTGCGCAAGAGAATAGTATATTCACTACATGCAGTGCCATTTGAAAATAGACACAGAAAGATTGGATAGTTACTTCATGGACTGTAGAAAAGTAGTATCGTACTATTTATTGGCCAACACTAGGTGCTTCATTGCTTCGGTCTAATTATAAAATGGGCCTCATTTTGCCTAAGTTAAAGTTTTTATTCCAAAAATAGTCTTGTCGTGTGATCGAGAGAAGACCAAATCATATTGCAGTGGATGTTCCTCCATCATGTGTGTTTCATTCTCATGGTTCCAGCAGTTGGTGAAACCACTTACGTGTGCAAGAGGAATTGTGGACTTCACAAACAAATTTGTCTTTCACTGTGTACTGAATGTTGGCCAAGAGAAGCATCCATGTTAGTAGGAAGAACAGATGTTTTTTCTAGATCTTTGCTTTTGGAGCTACATATTTGTATATGATCTGTGAATAATTGAGATGCATTAACATGTTGATCTTATGTATGGGAATCGTACAAGTTGGTTTTGAATTTGGGCTACTAATGTGAACATATTACAATGCCAGACCTGTGAGTCTCATGTGAACATTTCGAACGGATTGGCTCTTACTGTTGTGCACAACATGATCCTTATTTATGTGTTCTCAGTGTTTACAAGTTACTAATAGTTCCTTATTTCTGTTCGCTCGGTGTTTACAGGTTACTAATGATCACTAGCTAGCCTACTAATGCGCTCCTGGCAGTTTTAGTTGCGACGCAAGATCCAAAGTGGAAGTTTTTTGAATAAAAATGCCTACCTCTGAAGAAATAGACAAGATTCTCTGAAGAAAATGCCATGCGAATCTGAAGAATCTGCCAGCAAAACCGTATGCAAATGCCTTATCTCCCAACGAACATTCATCAGCTAATGCGATCGTACACATACACCATCCGAACTACTCGATCCTACACGTACACTATCCGACCTACTCGATTCTACATGGATAAATAGCGGATCACACGCGTACTACCTCCTTTCCGGTTTGCAGGGCTCAATTCAAAAAACGACCTACTTGATCCTACACGGATAAATAGCTGATCACGCACGTACTACCTCCTTTCCGGTTTGCAGCATTTAATTCAAAGTTTTCACTAACCAAGGTAGATGATGAGTGGTGGAATCATTTTTGACAAGGAGGGAGTACCTCATTTGGATGATTCGAGTGCACTCGTTTGACCATCATGCCGGCGTGCGACCCAGCACGGATGGGATGCACGACTGATGGGCGGGACGGCACAGTCATAGTTTCAGTTTTTCTAGTTTTCCACGGCAATGATGGTAGTCAACGTGACACACCACTGATGGGACGTTGACAATCATCGTCTAGTTAGATAGTTAACTTGGCTATGATGGTTGTCAATATTGAAGTTCAGTACTCTATATCTGGATCAGACGTGTTACTTTGCTCTAAATGTTGAACTTTCCGTTTGAACGTATGGAATGGGTTGTTATTTTTTTAAATGGGTTTTATTTGTCTGCCACGGGTTTAGAAGCTGACTTGTGGGCCTACCAGGTTGATGCATACACAATCAAGAGATGATTGTACGTGGAGAGGATGACAGCAGGGACCCACCAAGGTCATGGCAGTACGCAAGCAAGTGCCTCCTTATTTCAAGCCAATAAAAAATAGCTCCTCCTAATGGATTTCTGACATCTGGGTCCCATGCCATTGTCAACGTAGTAAATAAACGAGAGAATTGCACAACGAGCGGCTGACACCAGGGACCCAGCAACTCGCCCAGTTATTTTTGTTTTGGGTTGATTTAATAAATTCCAATGGAATTTTTCGAAGTCTGGAGTGGCATTTTTCAAAGTTTACAAATTGCAGTGGCGTTTTTCAAAGTTTGCAACAATTGCAGTGGCATTTTTCAAATTTTGGAAATTGGAGTGGAATTTTTATGGATCGCCATAATTGGAGTGGCATTTTATGGATCGCCATAATTGGAGTGGCATTTATCTAATTTGTTTTTGAGATGGAAGAAGGGTGTCAACTGGGCTATGCGGGGCACTCTAGCCTATCTAGACAGCCTTTTCTTTTATGTTTACCGCAGACCAGCCCAGTAGTTTTTTTCTTTCTAAAAATGGCTAGCCCAGTTTTTTGTGATTTGTCAAGTAAGTCGCTTTGTCAGGCCTATTGGGCTGCAAATCTTTCAAGACGAGGAGAGCTTCATTCGGCTGGCCGAGAAAATGGCCTATCAGTAATGAGAAATGGGTTGTACATTTTTAAAACACATCAAACCGGCAATTAGTTTCAAATTTCCTTTTTTCATTTCGAGATTTTAAATTGCATTGATTTTTATGCGTGGACAATTTGTTTGATTTTATATTGATATACATTTATTTTTAAAATCAGTTTGAATGTGACTCGAAATTTCGGGATTAAAAACAGTTCGGACCGTATCGAAATATGCAAAATTTTGTATAATTTTTTAACTGTGGGCACAATATGGGTTGTAATGCTAACAAAAATAATATGGGCTCCAAAAAAACCTTAAGAATTAGTAAATGGGCTGTAAATTATCAGAAATAATGGCAGATGGGTTGTATACCGTTTTCCACATATTTGAGGCTTTCCTAAAAAAAGGTTGACGCACAAGCAGTGACTATTGGATGTCCATCCAATGGCCGTCGTGCTTCTTCAATCTCTACTCTTCCTGCTCCAGCCGCTCAAACAAGCGCCGGCGGTGTTGGAAATATGCCCTAGAGGCAATAATAAAATGATGATTATTATATTTCCTTGTTCATGATAATTGTCTATTATTCATGCTATAATTGTATTAACCAGAAACAGTGATACATGTGCGAATTCATAGACCACAACATGTCCCTAGTGAGCCTCTAGTTGACTAGCTCATTGATCAACAGATGGTCATGGTTTCTTGACTATGGACATTGGATGTCATTGATAACGAGATCACATCATTAGGAGAATGATGTGATGGACAAGACCCAATCCTAAGCATAGCACAAGATCGTGTAGTTCGTTTGCTAAAGCTTTTCTAATGTCAAGTATCAGTTCCTTAGACCATGAGATTGTATAACTCCCGGATACCGTAGGAGTTCTTTGGGTGTACCAAACGTCACAATGTAACTGGGTGACTACAAAGGTGCACTATAGGTATCTCCAAAAGTGTCTGTTGGGTTGGCACGAATCGAGACTGAAATTTGTCACTCCGTGTAACGGAGAGGTATCTCTGGGCCCACTCAGTAATGCATCATCATAATGAGCTCAATGTGATTAAGTGGTTGGTCACGGGATCATGCATTATGTAACGAGTAAAGTGACTTGCCGGTAACAAGATTGAACGAGGTATTAGGATACCGACGATCGAATCTCGGGCAAGTAACATACCGATTGACAAAGGGAATTGCATACGGGATTACTTTAATCCTCGACATCGTGGTTCATCCGAGGAGATCATCATGGAACATGTGGGAGCCAACATGGGTATCCAAATCCCGTTGTTGGTTATTGGCCGGAGAGCTGTCTCGGTCATGTCTACGTGATTCCCGAACCCGTTGGGTCTACACACTTAAGGTTCAATGACGCTAGGGTTATTAGGAAGACTAGTATGTGATTACCGAATGTTGTTCGGAGTCCCGGATGAGATACCGGAAATCATGAGGAGTTCCGAAATGGTCCGGAGGTGAAGATTTATATATGGGAAGTCATCATACAGTCACCGGAAAAGTTTGGGGGCATACCGGTATTGTACCGGGGCCACCGGAGGGGTTCCGGGGGTCCACCGGGAGGGGCCACCTCTCTCTAAGGGCCTCATGGGCCTTAGTGGGAAGGGAACCAGCCCTTGGAGGGTTGGGTGCATCCCCCCCTTGGGCCCATGCGCCTAGGGTTGGGGGGAAACCCTAAAGGGGGCGCCCCCCCCTTGCTTGGGGGGCAAGCCCCCTCCCCTTGCCCCCCCCCCCTCTAGATCTCATCTAGAGGGGGACAGCCCCCTTCCCCCTTCTCCTATAAATAGAGGGGCGAGGGGAGGGCTGCAGCACCACATCCAAGGCGCAGGACCTCCCCTCCCCAACACCTCTCCTCCTCCGTAAGAGCTTGGCGAAGCCCTGCCGGAGTACTGCCTCTCCATCACCACCACGCCGTCGTGCTGCTGTTGGAGCCCTCTTCCTCAACCTCTCCCTCCTCCTTGCTGGATCAAGGCGCGGGAGACGTCACCAGGCTGCACATGTGTTGAACGTGGAGGTGCCGTTGTTCGGCGCTAAGATCGGAATCCACCGCGATCTGAATCACTTCGAGTACGACTCCCTCATCCGCGTTCTTGTAACGCTTCCATCTTGCGGTCTTCAAGGGTATTAAGATGCACTCCTCTCTCTCTCTCTCTTGTTGCTAGTTGCTCCATAGATTGATCTTGGTGATGCGTAGAAATTTTTTTATTTTCTGCAACGATCTCCAACAGTGGCATCATGATCTAGGTCTATGCATAGTTTCTATGCACGAGTAGAACACAATTTTGTTGTGGGCGTAAATTTTTTCAATTTACTTGCCACTACTAGTATTATCTTGTTTCGGTGGCATCATGGGATGAAGCGGCCCGGACCGACCTTACACGTACACTTACGTGAGACAGGTTCCACCGACTGACATGCACTAGTTGCATAAGGTGGCTAGCGGGTGTCGATCTCTCCCACCTTAGTTGGATCGGATTCGATGAAAAGGGTCGTTATGAAGGGTAAATAGAAATTGGCATATCACGTTGTGGTTTTGGCGTAGGTAAGAAACGTTCTTGCTACAACCCTATAGCAGCCACGTAAAAACATGCAACAACAATTAGAGGACGTCTAACTTGTTTTTGCAGCATATGCCTTGTGATGTGATATGGCCAAAAAGGATGTGATGAATGAAATACATGTGATGTATGAGATTGATCATGATCTTGTAATAGGATTCAAGACTTGCATGTCGATGAGTATGAAAACCGGCAGGAGCCATAGGAGTTGTCTTTATTTATTGTATGACCTGCGTGTCACTGAACAACGCCATCTAATTACTTTACTTCTTTGCTAAACCGTTAGCCATAGTAGTAGAAGTAATAGTTGGCGAGACAACTTCATGGAGACACGATGATGGAGATCATGATGATGGAGATCATGGTGTCATCTCGGTGACGATGATGATCATGGCGCCCCGAAGATGGAGATCAAAGGAGCAAAATGATATTGGCCATATCATGTCACTATTTGATTGCATGTGATGTTTATCATGTTTTTGCATCTTATTTGTTTATAACGACGGTAGTAAATAAGATGATCCCTCATAATAATTTCAAGAAAGTGTTTCCCCTAACTGTGCGCCATTGCGAAAGTTCGTTGTTTCGAAGCACCACGTGATGATCGGGTGTGATAGATTCTAATGTCCACATACAATGGGTGTAAGCCTAATTTACATATGCAAAACACTTTGGTTGATTTGACGAGCCTAGCATGTACAGACATGGCCTCGGAACACAAGAGACCGAAAGGTCGAACATGAGTCGTATAGAAGATACGATCAACATGAAGATTTTCACCGATGATGACTAGTCCGTCTCACGTGATGATCGGACACGGCCTAGTTGACTCAGATCATGTATCACTTAGATGACTAGAGGGATGTCTATCTGAGTGGGAGTTCATTAAATAATTTGATTAGATGAACTTAATTATCATGAACTTAGTCTAAAACTTTTGCAAAAATGTCTTGTAGATCAAATGGCCCACGCTCATGTCAACCTCAACTTCAACACGTTCCTAGAGAAAACCAAGCTGAAAGACGATGGTAGCAACTATACGGACTGGGTCCGGAACTTGAGGATCATCCTCATAGCTGCCAAGAAAGCATATGTCCTAGAAGCACCGCTAGGTGAAGCACAGGTCCCAGCGAACCAAGACGTTATGAACGCTTGGCAGTCGCGTGTTGATGATTACTCCCTCGTTCAGTGCGGCATGCTTTACAGCTTAGAACCAGGGCTCCAAAAGCGTTTTGAGCAATATGGAGCATATGAGATGTTCCAGGAGCTGAAAATGGTTTTCCAAGCTCATGCCCGGGTCGAGAGATATGAAGTCTCCGATAAGTTCTACAGTTGTAAGATGGAGGAAAATAGTTCTGTCAGCGAGCACATACTCAAAATGTCTGGGTTGCACAACCGCTTGTCCCGGCTGGACATTCACCTCCCGGATGAGGCAGTCATTGACAGAATCCTTCAGTCGCTCCCACCTAGCTACAAGAGCTTTGTGATGAACTACAATATGCAGGGGATGGTGAAAACTATTCCTGAGGTATTTTCAATGCTGAAATCAGCGAAGGTAGAAATCAAAAAGGAACATCAAGTGTTGATGGTCAATAAAACCACTAGTTTCAAGAAAGGCAAGGGAGTTGCCGCGCCCGGTAAGCCACTTGCCGGGAAGAAGCCAAAGCATGGACCCAAACCTGAGACTGAGTGCTTTTATTGCAAGGGGAACGGTCACTAGAAGCGGAACTGCCCCAAGTACTTAGCGATAAGAAGGCCAGCAACACCAAAGGTATATGTGATATACATGTTATTGATGTGTACCTTACCAGTACTCGTAGTAGCTCCTGGGTATTTGATACCAGTGTGGTTGCTCATATTTGTAACTCAAAACAGGAGCTGTGAAATAAACGGAGACTGGCGAAGGACGAGGTGACGATGCGCGTCGGGAATGGTTCCAAGGTCGATGTGATCGCCGTCGGCACGCTACCTCTACATTTACCTACGGGATTAGTTTTAAACCTCAATAATTGTTATTTAGTGCCAGCTTTGAGCATGAACATTGTAACGGGATCTCGTTTAATACGAGATGGCTACTCATTTAAATCCGAGAATAATGGTTGTTCTATTTATATGAGAGATCTGTTTTATGGTCATGCCCCACTGGTCAATGGTTTATTCTTAATGAATCTCGAACGTGATGTTACACATATTCATAGTGTGAATACCAAAATATGTAAGATTGATAATGATAGTCCCACATATCTGTGGCACTGCCGCCTTGGTCACATTGGTGTTAAACACATGAAGAAGCTCCATGCAGATGGACTTTTGGAGTCTCTTGATTTCGAATCATTTGACACGTGCGAACCATGCCTCATGGGCAAAATGACCAAGACTCCGTTCTCCGGAACAATGGAGCGAGCAACCAACTTATTGGAAATTATACATACTGATGTGTGCGGTCCAATGAGCGTTGAGGCTCGCGGTGGCTATCGTTATGTTCTCATCATCACTAATGACTTAAGTAGATATGGGTATGTCTACTTGATGAAACACAAGTCTGAGACCTTTGAAAAGTTCAAGGAATTTCAGAATGAGGTAGAGAATCAACGTGACAGAAAAATAAAGTTCTTACGATCAGATCATGGGGGAGAATATTTAAGTCATGAGTTTGGTACACACTTAAGGAAATGTGGAATTGTTTCACAACTCACGCCGCCTGGAACACCTCAGCGTAACGGTGTGCCCGAACGTTGTAATCGCACTCCATTGGATATAGTGCGGTCTATGATGTCTCTTACCGATTTACCGCTATCATTTTGGGGATACGCTTTAGAGACTACTACATTCACTTTAAATAGGGCACGGTCTAAATCCGTTGAGACGACACCATATGAATTATGGTTTGGAAAGAAACCTAAGCTGTCGTTTCTAAAAGTTTGGGGATGTGATGCTTATGTCAAGAAACTTCAACCTGAAAAGCTCGAACCCAAGTCGGAAAAATGCGTCTTCATAGGATACCCTAAGGAAACAATTGGGTATACCTTCTACCTTAGATCCGAAGGCAGGATTTTCGTTGCCAAGAACGGGTCCTTTCTGGAGAAAGAGTTTCTCTCTAAAGAAGTAAGTGGGAGGAAAGTGGAACTTGATGAAGTGCTACCTCTTGAACCAGTAACTAGCGCAGCTCAGGAAGATGTTCCTGTGGTGCCTGCACCAACTAGAGAGGAAGTTAATGATGATGATCAAGGTACTTCGGATCAAGTTACTACTGAACTTCGTAGGTCCACAAGGACACGTTCCACGCCAGAATGGTATGGCAACCCTGTCCTGGAAATCATGTTGTTAGACAACGGTGAACCTTCGAACTATGAAGAAGCGATGGCGGGACCAGATTCCAACAAATGGCTTGAAGCCATGCAATCCGAGATAGGATCCATGTATGAAAATAAAGTATGGACTTTGACAGACTTGTCCGATGATCGGCGAGCGATAGAAAATAAATGGATCTTTAAGAAGAAGACGGACGCGCATGGTAGTGTCACCATCTATAAGGCTCAACTTGTCGCTAAGGGTTAGCGAAGCTAAAGTCCATCCAAATCATGTTAGCAATTTCCACATACTATGATTATGAGATATGGCAAATGGACGTCAAAATGGCATTCCTTAACGGCTATCTTAAGGAAGAGTTGTATATGATGCAGCCGGAAGGTTTTGTTGATCCTAAGAATGCTAACAAGGTATGCAAGCTCCAGCGATCCATTCATGGGCTGGTGCAAGCATCTCGAAGTTCAAACATTCGCTTTGATGAAATGATCAAAGCGTTTGGGTTTATGCAGACTTATGGAGAAGCATGCGTTTACAAGAAAGTGAGTGGGAGCTCTGTAGCATTTCTCATATTATATGTGGATGACATACTTTTGATGGGAAATGATATAGAACTTTTGCAAAGCATAAAGGCCTACTTGAACAAGTGTTTTTCAATGAAGGACCTTGGAGAAGCTGCTTATATATTAGGCATCAAGATCTATAGAGATAGATCGAGACGCCTCATAGGTCTTTCACAAAGCACATACCTTGATAAGATATTGAAGAAGTTCAATATGGATCAGTCCAAGAAGGGGTTGTTTCCTGTGTTGCAAGGTGTGAAATTGAGCTCGGCTCAATCCCCGACCACGGAAGAAGATAAAGAAAAGATGAGTGTCATCCCCTATGCCTCGGCCATAGGGTCTATTATGTATGCCATGCTGTGTACCAAACCTGATGTAAACCTTGTCGTAAGTTTGGTTGCAAGACACCAAAGTAATCCTGGCATGGAACACTGGACAGCGGTCAAGAATATCCTGAAGTACCTGAAAAGGACTAAGGATATGTTTTGTCACATCCCCAGTTCAGGCCCTGCTTGTTTTGCTTTAGCCTCCATGCATCATGTTTAAATTTTATGAAATTTGAAATGGGGAAGACAGAACCCCCAAAACCCTCTGAATCCAATTAGGGTTTACTAAAAATATTTTCAATGAACCTGAAATGACCTTCTAAAATGTTCATCATCTTTGCCTTGGTCTAGAACCTCTGACAAAAATGGTGCACACTTTTCTAGGACAACAGAGGGTCACTGGATTAAATCATTAGTTAATTGCATTTGGGCATTTAAATGCTAGTAAACATTTTAAATGTCCAAATAATCCCAAACCAAAATGTTCCATGTTCGATATAATCTAAACATTGGGCATGCACAGTTTGGTGATTTTTGAAAGTGCCTAGATATTTTTAATAAAGCCCAAACAACTACAGAAAAATAGAAAACAGAAAGAGATAAAAGAGAGAGAAAGGAACCTACCTAACTTACCTGTGAGGCCCACCTGGCGGCCCTGTAGCCGGCCCAGCCCACCAGCGCCCCCTTGTCATCTTCCCCCTCTGCCAGGAGGACAAACAGGTGCGTGGCGAGCACCGACGCTGCCCCGGCCACCTCCTGCTTCCCCGGCCACCTCCTGCTTCCCCGGCCCCTCCTAGCAACGCCACGACGACGCCCCGTGTCCCCTCGCTCTTTTCCCTCACCCGCTGCATCCTCTCCCCTCCCCTGGCTCTCTCCCTTGAGCTCATCCGAGCGCAGCCGTCGCCGTCGACCAGCGCTCGCGCGGCCGCAGCCATCCCCAAGCCTCTCCGACACGCCCTCGAGCTCCGCCGCATCTTCCTCGTCCTCTCCACCAAGCTACACGGCGCCGGACGGCCCCGAGCGTCTCCACGCCGTCGTCTTCAACCTCCCAACGTCGGAGATCTCCATTGCCGCCCTGCTTGCTCCGGCCTCTCCCCGAGCCCACCGACCAACCCTGCGGAACCGCTGTGAGCTCCTACGCCCCTCGCCCCTCTCCCCGTCGACGCGTTCGTCCTCTAGCCTCGATCCCCAACCGTGACTGAAGCATCTCGCCGCCGGCCATGGCGTAGCCGTGGCCACAACCGCGCAAGCTCGCAACCGAGCGCGCCACCGTGCTTAGCACGTTCCCAGGAGTCGACCGCGACCAACCGCGGCTCCTGCCGTTCCCTGCATCACCTAACCCGCCGTTGGTCGAACTCCGGCCGTCGCCTAGCTCGCTGCCGCCGTCGACTCAGGCCGTCCCAGCTGCTGCCGCCACCACCACTAGATTTGGTCGATCGTGGGCAAACCACGGTCGATTTGGTCGATCGTGGGCAAAATCCGAGCACCTCCGCCGTCTCAGGCGTCGCCGGCAACGAGCCGTGGACCAAGTCCGGAGAGGTTGACTCGTTTGACCTGGGGTTTGACCCCCCAGGGTCACTGACACGTGGGCCATGCCCCTATTTAGTTTAGGTATGGGTTTAATTAGCACTAATTTACTTAGCTAATTAGTTGACTCACTGACAAGTGGGCCCAGGCTCTAATTAACCTAGGTTAGTGCTAACCTAACGCTAACTAACTCTGTTAGTTAGTCGTTACACTAACGTGTGGGTCCCAGCCGTCAGGTTTGACCTGGGCTGGCGCCTTTGACCTGCTGATGTCACCCTGATGCAATGCTGACGCAGTTAATCATTTTCTGGAATAAAAATAATCCAGGAAATTCCAGAAAATGTCCTAAACTTCTAAAATTCGTAGAAATTCAACCGTAGCTCCAAATCAAATAAATTATATATGAAAAATTATCAGAAAAATACAATCTATCCATCTGTATCGTTTTCATGCATGTTAGAACAACTTATAGTTGCTGTTTAGCACAAATCATATTAAAGGCATTTAAATATCCACATATGGAGTTTGAATTTGAATCCTGGATTCAAACCAACTTCATTTAATCTGGTTGCTAGTTGCATTAGCTCAAACCACAGCATATTGCCATGTCACACTCATGCATCATATTGTTGCATTGCATTGATTGTGTTCCTTCTCTATTGCCAGTGTTTGTCCCCTCTCAGTAGACGACGTACCGACGATGAGTTCGATGACACTGATGAAGAGCTATACTATCTTCGGAAGTGCCAGGCAAGCAAAACCCCCTTCTCCATTCTGATACAATCCCACTCTCTCGCTCCTGCTCTCTTTTACTGCATTAGGACAACACCGATTCATCTGTTACTTGCTGCGGTAGCTGAACCCCTTTATCCTTTGCATGACCTGTCATTGCCACAATAAATACATGAAACCCACTAGCATGAGTAGGAGTTCTTTGAGCCCTGATGTGCCTACTCATTCATGCTTGTTGTCATGCCTGCTATTGCTTAGAGTTGTGTCAGGTCTGATTAATCAGGGATGAATCGGAGGTGTGTGAACATGTCCTACTGTTGAGAGCTAAGTGTGTGAACACGATTTGGTAAAGGTAGCGGTGAGAGGCCATGTAGGAGTACATGGTGGGTTGTCTCATTGCAGCCGTCCTCAGGAACTGAGTTCTGTGTTTGTGATCCATGACCAGTTACTACCACGCATTGGAATGCTTAAGTGCCCCTCTCGACTTATTAATCAACTCGATCTCTGTCCAGGAGTTGCAACTAGTTTCTGGTGTTTGTAGGTTGTGTTAGTAGTCTACCAAGTGGTACCCGGTACAGGTGGGCTTGGGACAGACTAGGCACCGTGGCACGGTGTACCAAGCGTAGATCCACCCGTCGAGGTGGGCTTGGGAACCCTGCACACATCGTTTGGGGCCGTGAGCGACACCCTGGCCGGATCTCCTTGCGGATGGAACCCGAATAGGCGATAAACCTGGACGAGAGACTTGTGTGGTTAGTCAGGTCGTGGCCGACACCCTCGCTAGGCTTCCGCTTGAAGGTTGTCGAGTACATGTCGTGTAAACGGCGGTAAGTGGTGAGAGCGTGTGTGAAGAAGTACACCCCTGCAGGGTTAACATTATCTATTCGAATAGCCGTGTCCGCGGTAAAGGACTTCTGGGTTGCCTGTACAGTTCATAGACAAGTGAAAGTGGATACTCTAAAATACGCAAGATAAGCATGAGTGCTATGGATGGCGTTCTCGTAGGGAGACAGGAGCAGATCCATAGTGGTGTATTGATATGGTGAATATGTGGACTCGAGTGCGCCACCTCAAAAGAGTTACTTGCAGTCGTAGTTCAGGTTAGCCACCGAGTCAAAGCTGGCTTGCTGCAGTTAAACCCCACCACTCCCTTTGTTGATAATGATGCATATGTAGTTAGATCTGATGTTAGTCTTGCTGGGTACATTTGTACTCACGTTGCTTAATTTATGTTTTTGCAGAGAGACTTCAGTCTCGCTAGTAGTTCCACGTGGACTTCGACGTTTAGCTTGTTACCTCAGCAACGATCTTGTGCCCTCGGCAGGATCTGGTAGATAGTCAGGCTTCTCAGCCTTTTTCATTTATAGATGTCTGTACCCAGACACGTTAAGCTTCCGCATGTGCTTTGACTTGTATGCTCTGATTGTTGGGTCATGAGACCCATGATTGTAATATCTCGCTCCTCGGAGCCTATTGAATAAAATGCTTGAGTTGTAGAGTCATGTTGTGATGCCATGTTGTATTTGCACATATCGAGCATATTGTGTGTATGTTATTGAAATGCTTGGTATGTGTGGGATCTGACTATCTAGTTGTTTATCCTTAGTAGCCTCTCTTACCGGGAACTGTCTCCTAGTGTTTCCACTGAGCCATGGTAGCTTGCTACTGCTCCGGAACACTTAGGCTGGCCGGCATGTGTCCTTCTTCGTTCCTGTGTCTATCCCCTCGGGGAAATGTCACGCGATGAATTCCGGAGTCCTGTTAGCCCGCTACAGCCCGGTTCACTGGAGTCCTGCTAGCCTAGTGCTACAGCCTGGATTCACTCGCTTATGACCGACACGTTCGTTGTTGGGTCATGTATGCCTGTCCCTGTAAGTTAGTGCCAGTTTGGGTTCACGACTAGCCATGTCAGCCCGGGTTCTTTGTCATATGGATGCTAGCGGCACTATCATATACGTGAGCCAAAAGGCGCAAACGGTCCCGGGCCAGGTAAGGTGGCACCCGTGGGAATACCGTGCGTGAGCCACAAAGTGATATGATGTGTTACATGCTAGATCGGTGTGACTTAGGATCGGGGTCCTGACAGCTTTGGTATCAGAGCTTGACTGCCTGTAGGATTACCAAGCCAAACTGGTCGAAGTTGAGTCTAGAAATTCTTTAGTTATATAAGGGAATTGATTGTGGGATGGAACATAAGGCTCTTTTTACTCCTTTACCTTATGCCCTTCTGATCCGAGTCATCTTATCTTTTCTACGGGGTTAAGAAACTAGGCTTTCTCCTCCTTCTATTAGGATCACATGTTACTAATCCGTAGACTTATAGGATTGATGGATTTAGACCTCAGTTCAGTCCTACTACCTCTGTGTGTTCATAGTTGGTCTCGGAACCCTCTTATTGTGCTTCTAAGTGGTTATGCCACCATTTTGCAGGATGTCTCAAATCTTTTGAGCATTTACAGCCGTTATGATGTCCAAGTCATCCCAGGTGTCTAAACAATCTGATGCATTTGCAAAATCCTTTCCCTCTGGTTTTGATGTTCCTTTAGGCCAGGTTAATCACACTAATTGTTGAGTTGAGGTATTCTATTGCCTCGACATTTATGTTGGAGCTATTATTATGACCCTAGGTGTCTAGAGTATCACCTAGTAATCCAGCCATGTTTTGTGTTCCTAGTGTGATGATTCTGGCCTTTATTCTCGAAAGCATTCCGTGATGCCACTTAGTAGTAGGTATTCTACTCCCTGGGTTTTGAACCCGAGATTCACCCTACCTACTTCTTGTTGGTAGTATTTGCTAGTTCCTTTAGGATACTAGTAACCTTTGCGATAGTCCTCAAGGTCCACGGTATTTCCTTCTTCCAAATACTATGAACCACTTATGGCAGAAGTTTGTTGGATCAAAAGATCATAACAGGAGTGCTCTCGATGAGTTCTTAATTTTATATTGTGAATCTGCCAGTTCTACCTCTCTGCATGGATTACCCGGAAGAAACTTGTTGAACTCGTTCGACATTCTAATCCATGCGTCCACAACTCAGAAAATCGTATGTTCTTTTGAGTTGTCCCCCTTAGTCGTGTTTTGACCCTCGTCTATCAATTGATAGTCAAGAGTATGCGTGCATTCGTTCATCGATGCCTATTATTCTTGTGTTCCGTCAAAGCCATTCTATTTCAGAATGACTAGGAGAAACAAACTCCAGTACCTCATCCATATCCAGGATTGGGTCAAAGTAGTTGTGTTCTGCAGATCAAATGCCAATTCAGCTTTTGATTCTGTTCTATCTTGAAGTATTACCCACTTTATGTCAGGAACGTCATGAGAATTGCACCTTCTCTTATGAATTCTTGATGCAGTGATACTCTCGCCATCATCGATCATTCCTCGGTTCCGTGTTGTTGCAGCCGGAGTGCCGACAAGTGAATCGTGATGTGTGAACTCAATACTCCTTGCAACTCCGTTGCTTGGTAGTTAAAGGACAATAATTTCATTCTTAGCATGTTGGTTATTGAATCATCATTCTAAGATTGATTGTGCTACCTAGTCCATTCTCCTGGTGCACTCCTCGATCGATGAGTTAGGATTATTTCAAATCTTTGCTCTTTTGATCATATCGTCTTGCCCTGAAAAGCAATATTGTTCTCGAGCTTAGTAACATATCGGTGGTTCGTGATTTTCCGAATATCTTCTCGAAAGTATTACCAGGTTGTCCCCTGACCCTTATGTTGAGTTCGTGATCAAGTTGGTTTATTCCTGTAAACCACCCTTTCTCCAAGAATCCGTGTTGGATACCCATGAGCTAGTTGGTTAAGCTAAACAACAACTTGGAGAGTTGGAAGATAAAAGCTTGTCTGACTTAGTTCATGTTAAGGGATATCTTTGTGTTGTGTGTGTGTTGAAGAAAGATGATATCTTCACCAATTGGTCCTTGTGATCAATTGTTGGATTTATTGCCTTGTCAAAACTTGATTTGAGTGTGGGCTATCGTCAAATCAAATTAGAACCAACGATGTTCGTAATGTTGTCTTACTCGCGGTTGTCGAGCATACATCATTATATCTTTTGGGTTTGACCAATGCTATTACCTTGTTCACGTAGTTATGGAGTTCCATCTATATGGAAATCTTGATAAATTGTTGTTGAGCCCATCAACAACATTGTTATCTTCTCCATGATTTGTGTTGAACATCCAGCTAGTGTTGGAAACTTCTAAAAAGCATTATCTTCATGTCCCGCTCATGAAGCATATGCTCGGATGAAAGAAGTGACTTCCTCTAATTCATGTGCATTTGGTGCAAGTTGCCGCCGTGGGTTTGAGAAAGGTTTGTTTTACCTCCTCTTGAATCATCCCAAGTCAGTCATGCACGTGCGAAGTATTCTATGGTCTGATAGACTGATCATCTTCATTCCATACGTATCCCTAGCACACCAAGCCACTGATTGATTTGTTCAAGGATAAGAAGTTCATCGATAAGTGCACAAGGACTTTGATATCCTCAATGATGGTTCCCTACCTGAACTCGGTAGTGTTTTATTGTAAGACTACCATGTGGTCATGCTTGTCTCGGACAACGTGTTCACATGTTGTAGCAGAACCAGCTCATGTTTTGGAGCTTGCTATTGTAGTTCATTTCCCAAGAATCTCGCAACGTCATCTCGTTGATTTGTGTTGCAAACTTTCATTTTTCTTCCTGGACTTGATGAGTCTAGATTATTCTGACACCAACCAGATCTGAATCTCAGGCAGATATGATGGTTGGAACGTTTCCCAAGAGCTACAATATTGGTCTCTCTATAACCAGTAAAGTGGATGTCGTGGCCAACACACCCAGCTGGAAGACCTGCTATTGTAATATCTTGATTGAAGAAGTTGGCCACCTCCCCATAAGGACTTCGTAGGATTTACCCCCTAGTTGTGCCTTATGATTTTTGTGTTCCCGAAGTTCGACCTTTTACTTGATGTTGTAGTTACCAAACCTTTTCAATGAATGGGATACGCTAGCACATCAAGGAGAACATTAGAAGCGGAGTGCTAAGTGTCTCTCGGTCGATTATCCAGATTTTGTGACCTTGGCATTGCTAAGGTGAAATCTGAGAAGGTGGTATCTTCCTTTGTATCTGTATCATCCATCACTATTCATCATGGTAGTCTGTTGTGTTGCCAGGATCCTTGACGCGGATATTGGTAAAACCTTGATGAATATGGAAATGCTCAATTCTTGAGAGCACGCACAAGCGCTAGGTGTTATCATCGGCACTAACTGGGATTGCTCTCAGTTTCCTCGGTTAAGCTATAACTTTTCAAACAGTGGACTCACTCTCTACTGTTGAGCTTCTCTCCAGTTACTAAAATCATCCCTTGTGTTGTTTTCAACAAGGTAATCCACATCATCCATTCTAATCCGGGTATGCCATTCTACCAAACCC
>NC_041383.1:755978366-755981253 GCF_002162155.2 Triticum dicoccoides | reverse complement strand
TCCAAATGGTCGCTCGAGAATTGCCTTAGGTTGGTATAAAAAAATTCAATGATCTCTGAATCAAAGGTAATTCTTTTTGCCACTTAAGGGGATAATTCTACGAGTCACCTTCTCTAAGGTGCCCCGCTATGGAATCATGGCAATTATTTCATCGCTATCTTGAAACCATTCACCACCTCCTCAAGTGTGGAATTGTAGTCAACCTAGTGAACCCTTGTCATCTGTCTCACTCCCTTTCTTCAGATGTGTGCTTCGTGTCTCAACCCGAGAGATGGTAATATGCCCCATTCCGTGAGTTGCTCGATCTTCGAGAAGATCGATTCTTCTAGAATTTTCCTTTCTTCCCATTGTCATGTTGGATGGAGTTCTCAAAGCAAGACGTCGAGACAAAGATGAGGATCAAATCAACACTCTTATGAAGTGCACCCTGGATCGTGAAGATTATACTAGTTTGCGTTTCCCCTTCGTCTTACCCTACGCTTGAACCTCGGGTCGAGATTCTTGTTTAGTGGGGGTGAGTTGTCACATCCCCAGTTCAGGCCTTGCTTGTTTTGATTTAGCCTCCATGCATCATGTTTAAATTTTATGAAATTTGAAATGGGGAAGACAGAACCCCCAGAACCCTCTGAATCCAATTAGGGTTTACTAAAAATATTTTCAATGAACCTGAAATGCCCTTCTAAAATGTTCATCATCTTTGCCTTGGTCTAGAACCTCTGACAAAAATGGTGCACACTTTTCTAGGATAACAGAGGGTCACTGGATTAAATCATTAGTTAATTGCATTTGGGCATTTAAATGCTAGTAAATATTTTAAATGTCCAAATAATCCCAAACCAAAATGTTCCATGTTGGATATAATCTAAACATTGGGCATGCACAGTTTGGTGATTTTTGAAAGTGCCTAGATATTTTTAATAAAGCCCAAACAACTACAGAAAAATAGAAAACAGAAAGAGATAAAAGAGAGAGAAAGGAACCTACCTAACTTACCTGTGAGGCCCACCTGGCGGCCCTGTAGCCGGCCCAGCCCACCAGCGCCCCCTTGTCATCTTCCTCCTCTGCCAGGAGGACAAAAAGGTGCGTGGCGAGCGCCGACGCTGCCCCGGCCACCTCCTGCTTCCCCGGCCACCTCCTGCTTCCCCGGCCCCTCCTAGCAACACCACGACGACGCCCCGTGTCCCCTCGCTCTTTTCCCTCACCCGCTGCATCCTCTCCCCTCCCCTGGCTCTCTCCCTTGAGCTCATCCGAGCGCAGACGTCGCCGCCGACCAGCGCTCCCGCGGCCGCAGCCATCCCCAAGCCTCCCCGACACGCCCTCGAGCTCCGCCGCATCTTCCTCGTCCTCTCACCGAGCTACACGGCGTCGGACGGCCCCAAGCGTCTCCACGCCGTCGTCTTCAACCTCCCGACGCCGGAGATCTCCATCGCCGCCCTGTGCTCCGGCCTCTCCCCGAGCCCACCGACCAACCCTGCGGAACCGCTGTGAGCTCCTACGCCCCTCGCCCCTCTCCTCGTCGACGTGTTCGTCCTCTAGCCTCGATCCCCAACCGTGACCGAAGCATCTCGCCGCCGGCCATGGCGTAGCCGTGGCCACAGCCCGCAAGCTCGCAACCGAGCGCGCCACCGTGCTCAGCACGTTCCCAGGAGTCGACCGCGACCAACCGCGGCTCCTGCCGTTCCCTGCATCACCTAACCCGCCGTTGGCTGAACTCCGGCCGCCGCCTAGCTCGCTGCCGCCGTCGACTCAGGCCGTCCCAGCTGCTGCCGCCACCACCACTAGATGCGCGCAAGCCCCAGCTACGCATAGGACCAAACCACGGGCGATTTGGTCGACCGTGGGCAAAGTCCGAGCACCTTCGCCGTCTCGGGCGTCGCCGGCGACGAGCCGTGGACCAAGTCCGGCGAGGTTGACTCGTTTGACCTGGGGTTTGACCCCCCAGGGTCACTGACACGTGGGCCATGCCCCTATTTAGTTTAGGTGTGGGTTTAATTAGCACTAATTAACTTAGCTAATTAGTTGACTCACTGACAAGTGGGCCCAGGCTCAAATTAACCTAGGTTAGTGCTAACCTAACGCTAACTAACTCTGTTAGTTAGTCGTTACACTGACGTGTGGGTCCCAGCCGTCAGGTTTGACCTGGGCTGGCGCCTTTGACCTGCTGATGTCACCCTGATGCAATGCTGACGCAGTTAATCATTTTCTGGAATAAAAATAATCCAGGAAATTCCAGAAAATGTCCTAAACTTCTAAAATTCGTAGAAATTCAACCGTAGCTCCAAATCAAATAAATTATATATGAAAAATTATCAGAAAAATCCAATCTATCCATCTGTATCGTTTTCATGCATGTTAGAACAACTTATAGTTGCTGTTTAGCACAAATCATATTAAAGGCATTTAAATATCCACATATGGAGTTTGAATTTGAATCTTGGATTCAAACCAACTTCATTTAATCTGGTTGCTAGTTGCATTAGCTCAAACCACAGCATATTGCCATGTCACACTCATGCATCATATTGTTGCATTGCATTGATTGTGTTCCTTCTCTATTGCCGGTGTTTGTCCCCTCTCAGTAGACGACGTACCGACGATGAGTTCGATGACACTGATGAAGAGCTATACTATCTTCGGAAGTGCCAGGCAAGCAAAACCCCCTTCTCCATTCCGATACAATCCCACTCTCTCGCTCCTGCTCTCTTTTACTGCATTAGGACAACACCGATTCATCTGTTACTTGCTGCGGTAGCTGAACCCCTTTATCCTTTGCATGACCTGTCATTGCCACAATAAATAGATGAAACCCACTAGCATGAGTAGGAGTTGTTTGAGCCCTGATGTGCCTACTCATTCATGCTTGTTGTCATGCCTGCTATTGCTTAGA
>NC_041383.1:755976697-755978356 GCF_002162155.2 Triticum dicoccoides | reverse complement strand
GTTAAGCTTCCGCATGTGCTTTGACTTGTATGCTCTGATTGTTGGGTCATGAGACCCATGATTGTAATATCTCGCTCCTCGGAGCCTATTGAATAAAATGCTTGAGTTGTAGAGTCATGTTGTGATGCCATGTTGTATTTGCACATATCGAGCATATTGTGTGTATGTTATTGAAATGCTTGGTATGTGTGGGATCTGACTATCTAGTTGTTTATCCTTAGTAGCCTCTCTTACCGGGAACTGTCTCCTAGTGTTTCCACTGAGCCATGGTAGCTTGCTACTGCTCCGGAACACTTAGGCTGGCCGGCATGTGTCCTTCTTCGTTCCTGTGTCTATCCCCTCGGGGAAATGTCACGCGATGAATTCCGGAGTCCTGTTAGCCCGCTACAGCCCGGTTCACTGGAGTCCTGCTAGCCTAGTGCTACAGCCTGGATTCACTCGCTTATGACCGACACGTTCGTTGTTGGGTCATGTATGCCTGTCCCTGTAAGTTAGTGCCAGTTTGGGTTCACGACTAGCCATGTCAGCCCGGGTTCTTTGTCATATGGATGCTAGCGGCACTATCATATACGTGAGCCAAAAGGCGCAAACGGTCCCGGGCCAGGTAAGGTGGCACCCGTGGGAATACCGTGCGTGAGCCACAAAGTGATATGATGTGTTACATGCTAGATCGGTGTGACTTAGGATCGGGGTCCTGACAGCTTTGGTATCAGAGCTTGACTGCCTGTAGGATTACCAAGCCAAACTGGTCGAAGTTGAGTCTAGAAATTCTTTAGTTATATAAGGGAATTGATTGTGGGATGGAACATAAGGCTCTTTTTACTCCTTTACCTTATGCCCTTCTGATCCGAGTCATCTTATCTTTTCTACGGGGTTAAGAAACTAGGCTTTCTCCTCCTTCTATCAGGATCACGTGTTACTAATCCGTAGACTTATAGGATTGATGGATTTAGACCTCAGTTCAGTCCTACTACCTCTGTGTGTTCATAGTTGGTCTCGGAACCCTCTTATTGTGCTTCTAAGTGGTTATGCCACCATTTTGCAGGATGTCTCAAATCTTTTGAGCATTTACAGCCGTTATGATGTCCAAGTCATCCCAGGTGTCTAAACAATCTGATGCATTTGCAAAATCCTTTCCCTCTGGTTTTGATGTTCCTTTAGGCCAGGTTAATCACACTAATTGTTGAGTTGAGGTATTCTATTGCCTCGACATTTATGTTGGAGCTATTATTATGACCCTAGGTGTCTAGAGTATGACCTAGTAATCCAGCCATGTTTTGTGTTCCTACTGTGATGATTCTGGCCTTTATTCTCGAAAGCATTCCGTGATGCCACTTAGTAGTAGGTATTCTACTCCCTGGGTTTTGAACCCGAGATTCACCCTACCTACTTCTTGTTGGTAGTATTTGCTAGTTCCTTTAGGATACTAGTAACCTTTGCGATAGTCCTCAAGGTCCACGGTATTTCCTTCTTCCAAATACTATGAACCACTTATGGCAGAAGTTTGTTGGATCAAAAGATCATAACAGGAGTGCTCTCGATGAGTTCTTAATTTTATATTGTGAATCTGCCAGTTCTACCTCTCTGCATGGATTACCCGGAAGAAACTTGTTGAACTCGTTCGACATTCTAATCCATGCGTCCACAACTCAGAAAATC
>NC_041383.1:755967055-755975788 GCF_002162155.2 Triticum dicoccoides | reverse complement strand
GATGCCTATTATTCTTGTGTTCCGTCAAAGCCATTCTATTTCAGAATGACTAGGAGAAACAAACTCCAGTACCTCATCCATATCCAGGATTGGGTCAAAGTAGTTGTGTTCTGCAGATCAAATGCCAATTCAGCTTTTGATTCTGTTCTATCTTGAAGTATTACCCACTTTATGTCAGGAACGTCATGAGAATTGCACCTTCTCTTATGAATTCTTGATGCAGTGATACTCTCGCCATCATCGATCATTCCTCGGTTCCGTGTTGTTGCAGCCGGAGTGCCGACAAGTGAATCGTGATGTGTGAACTCAATACTCCTTGCAACTCCGTTGCTTGGTAGTTAAAGGACAATAATTTCATTCTTAGCATGTTGGTTATTGAATCATCATTCTAAGATTGATTGTGCTACCTAGTCCATTCTCCTGGTGCACTCCTCGATCGATGAGTTAGGATTATTTCAAATCTTTGCTCTTTTGATCATATCGTCTTGCCCTGAAAAGCAATATTGTTCTCGAGCTTAGTAACATATCGGTGGTTCGTGATTTTCCGAATATCTTCTCGAAAGTATTACCAGGTTGTCCCCTGACCCTTATGTTGAGTTCGTGATCAAGTTGGTTTATTCCTGTAAACCACCCTTTCTCCAAGAATCCGTGTTGGATACCCATGAGCTAGTTGGTTAAGCTAAACAACAACTTGGAGAGTTGGAAGATAAAAGCTTGTCTGACTTAGTTCATGTTAAGGGATATCTTTGTGTTGTGTGTGTGTTGAAGAAAGATGATATCTTCACCAATTGGTCCTTGTGATCAATTGTTGGATTTATTGCCTTGTCAAAACTTGATTTGAGTGTGGGCTATCGTCAAATCAAATTAGAACCAACGATGTTCGTAATGTTGTCTTACTCGCGGTTGTCGAGCATACATCATTATATCTTTTGGGTTTGACCAATGCTATTACCTTGTTCACGTAGTTATGGAGTTCCATCTATATGGAAATCTTGATAAATTGTTGTTGAGCCCATCAACAACATTGTTATCTTCTCCATGATTTGTGTTGAACATCCAGCTAGTGTTGGAAACTTCTAAAAAGCATTATCTTCATGTCCCGCTCATGAAGCATATGCTCGGATGAAAGAAGTGACTTCCTCTAATTCATGTGCATTTGGTGCAAGTTGCCGCCGTGGGTTTGAGAAAGGTTTGTTTTACCTCCTCTTGAATCATCCCAAGTCAGTCATGCACGTGCGAAGTATTCTATGGTCTGATAGACTGATCATCTTCATTCCATACGTATCCCTAGCACACCAAGCCACTGATTGATTTGTTCAAGGATAAGAAGTTCATCGATAAGTGCACAAGGACTTTGATATCCTCAATGATGGTTCCCTACCTGAACTCGGTAGTGTTTTATTGTAAGACTACCATGTGGTCATGCTTGTCTCGGACAACGTGTTCACATGTTGTAGCAGAACCAGCTCATGTTTTGGAGCTTGCTATTGTAGTTCATTTCCCAAGAATCTCGCAACGTCATCTCGTTGATTTGTGTTGCAAACTTTCATTTTTCTTCCTGGACTTGATGAGTCTAGATTATTCTGACACCAACCAGATCTGAATCTCAGGCAGATATGATGGTTGGAACGTTTCCCAAGAGCTACAATATTGGTCTCTCTATAACCAGTAAAGTGGATGTCGTGGCCAACACACCCAGCTGGAAGACCTGCTATTGTAATATCTTGATTGAAGAAGTTGGCCACCTCCCCATAAGGACTTCGTAGGATTTACCCCCTAGTTGTGCCTTATGATTTTTGTGTTCCCGAAGTTCGACCTTTTACTTGATGTTGTAGTTACCAAACCTTTTCAATGAATGGGATACGCTAGCACATCAAGGAGAACATTAGAAGCGGAGTGCTAAGTGTCTCTCGGTCGATTATCCAGATTTTGTGACCTTGGCATTGCTAAGGTGAAATCTGAGAAGGTGGTATCTTCCTTTGTATCTGTATCATCCATCACTATTCATCATGGTAGTCTGTTGTGTTGCCAGGATCCTTGACGCGGATATTGGTAAAACCTTGATGAATATGGAAATGCTCAATTCTTGAGAGCACGCACAAGCGCTAGGTGTTATCATCGGCACTAACTGGGATTGCTCTCAGTTTCCTCGGTTAAGCTATAACTTTTCAAACAGTGGACTCACTCTCTACTGTTGAGCTTCTCTCCAGTTACTAAAATCATCCCTTGTGTTGTTTTCAACAAGGTAATCCACATCATCCATTCTAATCCGGGTATGCCATTCTACCAAACCCATCCAAATGGTCGCTCGAGAATTGCCTTAGGTTGGTATAAAAAAATTCAATGATCTCTGAATCAAAGGTAATTCTTTTTGCCACTTAAGGGGATAATTCTACGAGTCACCTTCTCTAAGGTGCCCCGCTATGGAATCATGGCAATTATTTCATCGCTATCTTGAAACCATTCACCACCTCCTCAAGTGTGGAATTGTAGTCAACCTAGTGAACCCTTGTCATCTGTCTCACTCCCTTTCTTCAGATGTGTGCTTCGTGTCTCAACCCGAGAGATGGTAATATGCCCCATTCCGTGAGTTGCTCGATCTTCGAGAAGATCGATTCTTCTAGAATTTTCCTTTCTTCCCATTGTCATGTTGGATGGAGTTCTCAAAGCAAGACGTCGAGACAAAGATGAGGATCAAATCAACACTCTTATGAAGTGCACCCTGGATCGTGAAGATTATACTAGTTTGCGTTTCCCCTTCGTCTTACCCTACGCTTGAACCTCGGGTCGAGATTCTTGTTTAGTGGGGGTGAGTTGTCACATCCCCAGTTCATGCCTTGCTTGTTTTGATTTAGCCTCCATGCATCATGTTTAAATTTTATGAAATTTGAAATGGGGAAGACAGAACCCCCAGAACCCTCTGAATCCAATTAGGGTTTACTAAAAATATTTTCAATGAACCTGAAATGCCCTTCTAAAATGTTCATCATCTTTGCCTTGGTCTAGAACCTCTGACAAAAATGGTGCACACTTTTCTAGGATAACAGAGGGTCACTGGATTAAATCATTAGTTAATTGCATTTGGGCATTTAAATGCTAGTAAATATTTTAAATGTCCAAATAATCCCAAACCAAAATGTTCCATGTTGGATATAATCTAAACATTGGGCATGCACAGTTTGGTGATTTTTGAAAGTGCCTAGATATTTTTAATAAAGCCCAAACAACTACAGAAAAATAGAAAACAGAAAGAGATAAAAGAGAGAGAAAGGAACCTACCTAACTTACCTGTGAGGCCCACCTGGCGGCCCTGTAGCCGGCCCAGCCCACCAGCGCCCCCTTGTCATCTTCCTCCTCTGCCAGGAGGACAAACAGGTGCGTGGCGAGCGCCGCTGCTTCCCCGGCCACCTCCTGCTTCCCCGGCCCCTCCTAGCAACACCACGACGACGCCCCGTGTCCCCTCGCTCTTTTCCCTCACCCGCTGCATCCTCTCCCCTCCCCTGGCTCTCTCCCTTGAGCTCATCCGAGCGCAGACGTCGCCGCCGACCAGCGCTCGCGCGGCCGCAGCCATCCCCAAGCCTCCCCGACACGCCCTCGAGCTCCGCCGCATCTTCCTCGTCCTCTCACCGAGCTACACGGCGTCGGACGGCCCCAAGCGTCTCCACGCCGTCGTCTTCAACCTCCCGACGCCGGAGATCTCCATCGCCGCCCTGTGCTCCGGCCTCTCCCCGAGCCCACCGACCAACCCTGCGGAACCGCTGTGAGCTCCTACGCCCCTCGCCCCTCTCCTCGTCGACGTGTTCGTCCTCTAGCCTCGATCCCCAACCGTGACCGAAGCATCTCGCCGCCGGCCATGGCGTAGCCGTGGCCACAGCCCGCAAGCTCGCAACCGAGCGCGCCACCGTGCTCAGCACGTTCCCAGGAGTCGACCGCGACCAACCGCGGCTCCTGCCGTTCCCTGCATCACCTAACCCGCCGTTGGCTGAACTCCGGCCGCCGCCTAGCTCGCTGCCGCCGTCGACTCAGGCCGTCCCAGCTGCTGCCGCCACCACCACTAGATGCGCGCAAGCCCCAGCTACGCATAGGACCAAACCACGGGCGATTTGGTCGACCGTGGGCAAAGTCCGAGCACCTTCGCCGTCTCGGGCGTCGCCGGCGACGAGCCGTGGACCAAGTCCGGCGAGGTTGACTCGTTTGACCTGGGGTTTGACCCCCCAGGGTCACTGACACGTGGGCCATGCCCCTATTTAGTTTAGGTGTGGGTTTAATTAGCACTAATTAACTTAGCTAATTAGTTGACTCACTGACAAGTGGGCCCAGGCTCAAATTAACCTAGGTTAGTGCTAACCTAACGCTAACTAACTCTGTTAGTTAGTCGTTACACTGACGTGTGGGTCCCAGCCGTCAGGTTTGACCTGGGCTGGCGCCTTTGACCTGCTGATGTCACCCTGATGCAATGCTGACGCAGTTAATCATTTTCTGGAATAAAAATAATCCAGGAAATTCCAGAAAATGTCCTAAACTTCTAAAATTCGTAGAAATTCAACCGTAGCTCCAAATCAAATAAATTATATATGAAAAATTATCAGAAAAATCCAATCTATCCATCTGTATCGTTTTCATGCATGTTAGAACAACTTATAGTTGCTGTTTAGCACAAATCATATTAAAGGCATTTAAATATCCACATATGGAGTTTGAATTTGAATCTTGGATTCAAACCAACTTCATTTAATCTGGTTGCTAGTTGCATTAGCTCAAACCACAGCATATTGCCATGTCACACTCATGCATCATATTGTTGCATTGCATTGATTGTGTTCCTTCTCTATTGCCGGTGTTTGTCCCCTCTCAGTAGACGACGTACCGACGATGAGTTCGATGACACTGATGAAGAGCTATACTATCTTCGGAAGTGCCAGGCAAGCAAAACCCCCTTCTCCATTCCGATACAATCCCACTCTCTCGCTCCTGCTCTCTTTTACTGCATTAGGACAACACCGATTCATCTGTTACTTGCTGCGGTAGCTGAACCCCTTTATCCTTTGCATGACCTGTCATTGCCACAATAAATAGATGAAACCCACTAGCATGAGTAGGAGTTGTTTGAGCCCTGATGTGCCTACTCATTCATGCTTGTTGTCATGCCTGCTATTGCTTAGAGTTGTGTCAGGTCTGATTAATCGGGGATGAATCGGAGGTGTGTGAACATGTCCTACTGTTGAGAGCTAAGTGTGTGAACACGATTTGGTAAAGGTAGCGGTGAGAGGCCATGTAGGAGTACATGGTGGGTTGTCTCATTGCAGCCGTCCTCAGGAACTGAGTTCTGTGTTTGTGATCCATGACCAGTTACTACCACGCATTGGAATGCTTAAGTGCCCCTCTCGACTTATTAATCAACTCGATCTCTGTCCAGGAGTTGCAACTAGTTTCTGGTGTTTGTAGGTTGTGTTAGTAGTCTACCAAGTGGTACCCGGTATAGGTGGGCTTGGGACAGACTAGGCACCGTGGCACGGTGTACCAAGCGTAGATCCACCCGTCGAGGTGGGCTTGGGAACCCTGCACACATTGTTTGGGGCCGTGAGCGACACCCCGGCCGGATCTCCTTGCGGATGGAACCCGAATAGGCGATAAACCTGGACGAGAGACTTGTGTGGTTAGTCAGGTCGTGGCCGACACCCTCGCTGGGCTTCCGCTTGAAGGTTGCCGAGTACATGTCGTGTAAACGGCGGTAAGTGGTGAGAGCGTGTGTGAAGAAGTACACCCCTGCAGGGTTAACATTATCTATTCGAATAGCCGTGTCCGCGGTAAAGGACTTTTGGGTTGCCTGTACAGTTCATAGACAAGTGAAAGTGGATACTCTAAAATACGCAAGATAAGCGTGAGTGCTATGGATGGCGTTCTTGTAGGGAGACGGGAGCGGATCCATAGTGGTGTATTGATATGGTGAATATGTGGACTCGAGTCCGCCACCTCAAAAGAGTTACTTGCAATCGTAGTTCAGGTTAGCCACCGAGTCAAAGCTGGCTTGCTGCAGTTAAACCCCACCACTCCCTTTGTTGATAATGATGCATATGTAGTTAGATCTGATGTAAGTCTTGCTGGGTACATTTGTACTCACGTTGCTTAATTTATGTTTTTGCAGAGAGACTTCAGTCTCGCTAGTAGTTCCACGTGGACTTCGACGTTTAGCTTGTTACCTCAGCAACGATCTTGTGCCCTCGGCAGGATCTGGTAGATAGTCAGGCTTCTCAGCCTTTTTCATTTATAGATGTCTGTACCCAGACATGTTAAGCTTCCGCATGTGCTTTGACTTGTATGCTCTGATTGTTGGGTCATGAGACCCATGATTGTAATATCTCGCTCCTCGGAGCCTATTGAATAAAATGCTTGAGTTGTAGAGTCATGTTGTGATGCCATGTTGTATTTGCACATATCGAGCATATTGTGTGTATGTTATTGAAATGCTTGGTATGTGTGGGATCTGACTATCTAGTTGTTTATCCTTAGTAGCCTCTCTTACCGGGAACTGTCTCCTAGTGTTTCCACTGAGCCATGGTAGCTTGCTACTGCTCCGGAACACTTAGGCTGGCCGGCATGTGTCCTTCTTCATTCCTGTGTATGTCCCCTCGGGGAAATGTCACGTGATGAATTCTGGAGTCCTGTTAGCCCGCTACAGCCCGGTTCATCGGAGTCCTGCTAGCCTAGTGCTACAGCCTGGATTCACTCGCTTATGACCGACACGTTCGTTGTTGGGTCATGTATGCCTGTCCCTGTAAGTTAGTGCCAGTTTGGGTTCACGACTAGCCATGTCATCCCAGATTCTTTGTCATATGGATGCTAGCGGCACTATCATATACGTGAGCCAAAGGGCGCAAACGGTCCCGGGCCAGGTAAGGTGGCACCCGTGGGAATACCGTGCGTGAGGCCGCAAAGTGATATGATGTGTTACATGCTAGATCGGTGTGACTTAGGATCGGGGTCCTGACATGTTTCTCATTTATGGAGGTGACGAAGAGCTCGTCGTAAAGGGTTATGTTGATGCTAGCTTCGACACAGATCTGGATGACTCCAAGTCACAAACCGGATACATGTATATTTTGAATGGTGGGGCAGTAAGCTGGTGCAGCAGCAAGCAGAGCGTGGTGGCGTGATCTACATGTGAAGCGGAGTACATGGCAGCCTCGGAGGCAGCGCATGAAGCAACCTGGATGAAGGAGTTCATCACCGACCTAGGAGTTATTCCCAATGCGTCGGGGCCAATCACTCTCTTCTGTGACAACACTGGAGCTATTGCCCTTGCCAAGGAGCCTGGGTTTCACAAGAAAACCAGGCACATCAAGCATCGCTTCAACTCCATTCGTGAAAATGTTCAAGATGGAGACATAGATATTTGCAAAGTACACACGGATCCGAATGTCGCAGATCCGTTGACTAAACCTCTTCTGCGAGCAAAACATGATCAACACTAGAACTCTATGGGTGTTCGATTCATCACAGTGTAACTAGATTATTGAGTCTAGTGCAAGTGGCAGACTGTTGGAAATATGCCCTAGAGGCAATAATAAAATGATTATTATTATATTTCCTTGTTCATGATAATTGTCTATTATTCATGCTATAATTGTATTAACCAGAAACAGTGATACATGTGTGAATTCATAGACCACAACATGTCCCTAGTGAGCCTCTAGTTGACTAGCTCGTCGATCAACAGATGGTCATGGTTTCCTCAATATGGACATTGGATGTCATTGATAACGAGATCACATCATTAGGCGAATGATGTGATGGACAAGACCCAATCCTAAGCATAGCACAAGATCGTGTAGTTCGTTTGCTAAAGATTTTCTAATATCAAGTATCAGTTCCTTAGACCATGAGATTGTGTAACACTCGGATACCGTAGGAGTGCTTTGGGTGTACCATACGTCACAACGTAACTGGGTGACTATAAAGGTGCACTATAGGTATCTCCAAAAGTGTCTGTTGGGTTGGCACGAATCGAGACTAAAATTTGTCACTCCGTGTAACGGAGAGGTATCTCTGGGCCCACTCAGTAATGCATCATCATAATGAGCTCAATGTGATTAAGTGGTTGGTCACGGGATCATGCATTATGTAACGAGTAAAGTGACTTGCCGGTAATGAGATTGAACGAGGTATTGGGATACCGACGATCGAATCTCGGGCAAGTAACATACCGATCGACAAAGGGAATTGCATACATGATTACTTGAATCCTCGACATTGTGGTTCATCCTATGAGATCATCGTGGAACATGTGGGAGCCAACATGGGTATCCAGATCCCGTTGTTGGTTATTGGCCGGAGAGCTGTCTCGGTCATGTCTATGTGATTCCCGAACCCATAGGATCTACACACTTAAGGTTCGATGACACCAGGGTAATTAGGAAGACTTGTATGTGATTACCGAATGTTATTCGGAGTCCCGGATGAGATCCTGGACGTCACGAGGAGTTCCGGAATGGTCTGGAGGTGAAGATTTATATATGGGAAGTTGTCATACGGTCATCGGAAAAGTTCGGGGGCATACTAGTATTGTACCGGGGCCACCGGAGGGGTTCCGGGGGTCCACCGGGAGGGGACACCTCTCTCGAAGGGCCTCATGGGCCATAGTGGGAAGGGAACCAGCCCTTGGAGGGCTGGGCGCATCCCCCCCTTGGTCCCATGCGCCTAGGGTTGGGGGGAAACCGGGCGCCCCCCTTGCTT
>NC_041383.1:755963936-755966702 GCF_002162155.2 Triticum dicoccoides | reverse complement strand
GGCCGGCCCCCTTCCCCCTTCTCCTATAAATAGAGGGGCGAGGGGAGGGCTGCAGGACCACATCCAAGGCGCAGCCCCTCCCCTCCCCAACACCTCTCCTCCTCCGTAAGAGCTTGGCGAAGCCCTGCCGGAGTACTGCCTCTCCATCACCACCACGCCGTCGTGCTGCTGTGGTAGCCCTCTTCCTCAACCTCTCCCTCCTCCTTGCTGGCTCAAGGCGCGGGAGACGTCACCGGGCTGGACGTGTGTTGAACTCGGAGGTGTCATTGTTCGGCGCTAAGATCGGAATCCACCGCTATCTGAATCGCTTCGAGTACGACTCCCTCATTCGCGTTCTTGTAACGCTTCCATCTTGCGGTCTTCAAGGGTATGAAGATGCACTACTCTCTCTCTCGTTGCTATTTGCTCCATAGATTGATCTTGGTGATGCGTATAACTTTTTTTATTTCCTGCAATGATCTCCAACAGGCGGGACTGCCTGCTCCCTCCTCCCACGGCCGGCTATGCTGCCGCGCAGGCCTCACTGCCCTACCGTACTCCCATCGCTGGCCTAGCCATCCCTCTACTCACCCACACCTGTTGTTATTCTCGGGGGACGGCAGACGAACAAGTAAACCCTCGTACAGTCATACTCCCCTCCGCGTGGGAAACAACTGCCGTGTCTTCCCTGGCTCCGTGTCGTTCCCTTCCTAGGCCTCGCCGTCGTCCACCGCCCTGGTGCTCTCGGCGCGGCATGGTCAACGACCAACATGCATCTGAAGTGGACTATACGTGGAGAGGCTGACAGCTGGGTCCATGTCCGCACACAAGGAAATGCCTCCTTACGCGCAAAATAATGATTCCTCCACGGTGACATCTAGGGCCCACCGAAAGGGCCTCTGTATTTCGTGAAAAAATGTTCTCGCCGTTGATAGCTCAGACCCACCAGCTATATCTTCGCATGCAAGGAAGTGCCTCCTTATTACGCACAAAAAAATGAATACTCCCCCTGCTAGCTGGGGCACAGCATAGTGGGAGGCTGACTTGTGGGCCTACTAAGTTGACGACTCTAGCTCCAGTGACCATACGTGTCCATCCAATGGCCATAGTGCTTCTTCAACCACTGGTCTTCTTGCTCTAGCCGCCCAAAGCAGCACCGGTCGTGTCGCCTGCTCTTGCCTCCCATGGCCGGCTATGGTGCTGCGGAGGCCTCACTGCCCCCTAATACTCCCACCGCTGGCCAGGCCATCCCTCCACTCATCCACACCCCCTGTTATTCTGCGGGATGGTAGCCTCACACCACAGCCAAACCAGTGAACCCTCATAATCCTCTCCACGTGGGCATCCACTGCCGCGTCTTCCCCGGCTCCGCGTCATCCCCTTCCTAGGCCTCGCCGTCGTCCACGTCCACCGCCTTGGTGCTCTCGGCGCGGCGTGGTCAATGTGGTCAATGACCGACTTCCATCGGAAGAGTACTGTACATGGAGAGGCTGACAGCTGGGTCAAGGAAGTGCCTCCTTATTATGCGGAAAATAATGATTGCTCCACCTGATAGCAGGGACCCACCAGACGGGCCACCGTATTTCACAAAAAAGTTTCCTCCCTGACTGCTCGGACTTACCAGCTACATCTTCGCACACAAGGAAGTGCGTCCATATTACGGGAAAAAATGATTCGCCCCCTCACTGCTAGGACCCACCAGCTACATCTTCGCATGCAAGGAAGTGCCTACCAGTCGGGACCCACATGGTCGAAGCGTATGTAGCGTTGTCATTCTGGTCGCGAACGTGTACATACATACGACCGGTCTGTCTGCAGGCTGCAGCGATGAATCGTGGCCGTGTAAGGAAGGGCATGTGTCGTAGTAGAGGCGCACACATGTCGTAGTAGAGGCGCGCACGTAGCATGTACACGTACGTACAACAGCCAGGGTGCAAGAAAGAAAATACGAACACGTACGTACATACAGGCGGGGTCTCGAGCGCATACTCGCGCATATATATATATATATATATATATATATATATATATATATATATATATATATATATATATATATATACGGCCAGGGCTTGTGTACATGGAGAGGCAATAGACGGCAGCAACGATGTCCTGTTCATCGGGCAGCGGACCGGCTGGGTTGGAACGGAGAAACATCGTCCTGTTCATCGAGAGGCAACCGACTGGGTCGGAATACGTCGTGTTCATTAGGAGCCAACCGGCTTGGATGGAACAGCCGATGGAAATGAGGCCTGGCGTACCGCAGAACGGAGGAAACGGCCTTGTGTTAGACCAGCCACGGTCAAAATGGGATCCTGTTCATCGGGAGGGGTCTGGCGTACCGCAAAATGGAGGAAACAGACTTCGGTTGGACCTCCTATGGTCGAAACGGGGTCCTGTTGATCAGGAGGGGTGTGGCGTACCGCAGAACGGAGGAAACGGACTTGTGTTGGAGTGCTACGGTCGAAACGGGGGTCCTGTTTATCGGGAGGGGTGTGGCGTACCACAAAACGGGACTCCACGGGATACTGTTCATCTCTACCATCGACCTCCTCCAGCCTCCACGGGCTACTGTTCATCCACCGTCGACCTCCTCTAGCCTCCACTTGCGATTGTTCATCCACGGGCTCCTATTCATCCATCCTCCACCGCGTGCTCCTCCACCGGCTACTGTTCAACCAGCCCTCTCCATAGGGTCCTGTTCAACCACCCATCCACGGGCTACTGTTCATCCAGCCCTCCACCGGCTACTGTTCAACCAGCCCTCCACGGGGTCCTGTTCATCCA
>NC_041383.1:755956083-755963649 GCF_002162155.2 Triticum dicoccoides | reverse complement strand
CACTGTCCATCCAGAGGCAGCATCGATCGGCTTCAGTTAGCAGCAGTAGCGAAGGAATTGCTCGATCGGGTTCAGTTAACAGCCATCGATCGATCGCTCGGGTTCAGTAAGGCGTAGCCTACAGTGCAATCGCTTGGGTTCAGTTAGGCGAACGCCTCGCTCGGGTTTAGTTAGAGCCCAACGCCTCGCACCCACGTGCGTAGGTGTACGAGAGAAACGCACATCGCTCGGCCCCCGACCACCCACCGTAACCAAGAACTACCCGATATTTTCCTCACCCTCGCTTCTACCATGGGTTTTTCCATCATGGACGGCCCAATGTCATGCATTTGCATCTCCGGCCCGCCCAGGACAAAAATCCCATTTTCTGTCATGATTCTTTGTCATAGAAGTAGGAGTCCTCCACATCTTTGACGATATAGGGTTTTGTCACAATTATCGTCATAGAAGTGTCATAAGCATGACAGAAAGAATTTCGTTCGGCCCAAAATGTCATGGATGTGTCTTTTTTTTTGTAGTGATATCATCTACGCATAGACCTGGCTCGGATCCACTGTTGGGAAACGTAGTAATTCAAAAAAATTCCTATGATCACGCAAGATCTATCTAGGAGATGCATAACAACGAGACGGCAGAGTGTGTCCACGTACCCTCGTAGACCGAAAGCGGAAGCGTTTAGTAACGCGGTTGATGTAGTCGAATGTCTTCACGATCCAACCGATCCAAGTACCGAACGTACGGCACCTTCGTGTTCAGGACACGTTCAGAATGATGACGTCCCTTGTGCTCTTGATCCAGTTGAGGATGAGGGAGATTTCCGTCAGCACGACGGCATGGCGAAAGTGATGATTACCGGCGCAGACCTTTGCCTAAGCAATACGATGATATGACCCAGGTGTTAAACTGTGGAGGGGGGCACCACACACAGCTAAGAGATTGTCTGTTGTGCTTTGGGGTGCCCCTGGACACGTATATAAAGGAGGGAGAGGAGGAGGCTGGTGTCCAGGAGGGCTGCGCCATAGGGGGAGTCCAACTAGGATTCCCAATTCTAGTTGTACTCCCCTTCCTTTTCCAAGGGGGGAGAGGGAAGGAGGAGAGGGAAAAGGAAAGAGGGGGGCGTCGCCCCCTCCCTGGTCCAATTCGGACTTACCATGGGGGGGCACCCTTGCGGACCTCCTCTCCTTTCCACTAAGGCCCATGAAGGCCCACTACTTCTCTGGGGGAGGGGGAGGGTCCTGGTAACCTCCCGGTACTCCGAAAAATACCCGAATCACTTCGGAACCATTCCGGTGTCCGAATATAACCTGCCAATATATCAATCTTTACCTCTCGGCCATTTCGAGACTCCTCGTCATGTCCGTGATCTCATCCGGGACTCCAAACAAACTTCGTTCATCAAGATACATAACTCATAATACAAATCTTCATCGAACGCTAAGCATGCGGACCCTACGGGTTCAAGAACTATGTAGACATGATCGAGACACATCTCCAATCAATAACCAATAGCGAAACCTACATGCTCATATTGGCTCCTACATATTTTACGAAGATCTTTATCGATCAAACCGCACAACAACATATGTTGTTCCCTTTGTCATTGGTATGTTACTTGCCCGAGATTCCATCATCGGTATCATCATACCTAGTTCAATCTCGTTACTGGAAAGTCTCTTTACTCATTATGTAATGCTTCATCCCGCAACTAACTCATTAGTCACAGTGCTTGCAAGGCTTATAGTGATGAGCATTACCGAGAGGGCCCAGAGATACCTCTCCGATACACGGAGTGACAAATCCTAATCTCAATCTATTGCAACTCAACAAACACCTTCGGAGACACCTATAGAGAATCTTTATAATCACCCAGTTACGTTGTGACGTTTGATAGCACACAAGGTGTTCCTCCGGTATTCGGGAGTTGCATAATCTCATAGTCAGAGGAACATGTATAAGTCATGAAGGAAGCAGTAGCAATAAAACTATAACGATCATAATGCTAAGCTAACATATGGGTCTTGTCCATCACATCATTCTTCTAATGATGTGATCCCGTTCATCAAATGACAACACATGTCCATGGTTAGGAAACATAACCATCTTTGGTTAACGAGCTAGTCAAGTAGAGGCATACTAGGGACACTGTGTATTGTCTATGTATTCACACATGTACTAAGTTTCCGGTTAATACAATTCTAGCATGAATAATAAACATTTATCATGATATAAGGAAATATAAATAACAACTTTATTATTGCCTCTAGGGCATATTTCCTTCAGTAGCTTGATTGTATTGTTCGTAGAGAGCTCTAACCATTACATCCTTGCATCATCTTTATTGGTTCTTGTTTGGTTCTTCTCCTTTTTAGATTTGGAGCTTAAGGTCATTCTCATGACAAGCTCGAGTTCATCAAAAATAGAGTTCACATGCATCTTCTATGATGTTTTTGATGTTGTTTTTTTACCGGTTCTCCTTGTTAGAGCTTATGGTCATCTTGATGACAAGCTCGAGTTCATCGAAAACGGAGTTCACATGCATCTTCTATGATGTTTTCGATGTGGGAGGTTATGTCGGTTCTTCCCTTTTGGAGGTTTCACTCCTCTATATCTTGGGCATACCTCCCCTGCCTCTTCTTACTATAACCTTGAGTTTCCTCAATTCAGAGCTCATTTGCAGAAGTTGTGGCAGTTTTGGTTTTCTTGGAGCATCTTTTTTGCGTGGGAGTGGCATTGGATGGAGCCAGCGGTAGTACCGTGGCTTGGAGCGACAGTACCGCCAAGGGCCACAGGCGGTAGTACTGCTACAATAGCTGTAGTACCGCCGAGTGCCTCAAGCGGCAGTACCGCTCCTGTGCCGCTCTAGTACCGCCACGACTCGGAACGTGCAGTTCTCCTGTCAGTTTCAGCGGCAGTAGCAGCGGCAGTAGGAGCGGTAGTACCGCGCCTACCTCCGCTACTAGCTAGTGCCGCTCGAGGGTTATCTCATGTATCTCTCCCAGTTCTCGTGTTAGCTGCTGAGCGCGGTCCCAGCGGTAGTACCGCTGGGCCAAGCGGCAGTACCGCCCGTCCGCGTAAGCGGTAGTACCGCTCCCTTGAGCGGTAGTACTGCCCGCTGCGGGCTGAGAATGGTTGGATTTTCCCCACCTATAAAAGGGGGCCTTCTTCCCCATTGAACCTTATCCCTTTAGCTCGTGTTCTTCCTCAATTGTTGACCTTCTTCAAGCTTGCTATCTCTCAATCCCTCCATGGATTCTTGCTAGTTTCGGGGGGAAAAGAGAGAGGAGATCTAGATCCACATTTCCACCAGTCACTTTGTCCTCTATGTGAGGGGAACCCCTTGGATCTAGATCTTGGAGTTGTTGGTGTTCTTGTTCTTGTTCTTCCTCTCATTTTCCTCCATAAGTTTTGTTGCTTTGGTGGGATTTGAGAGCGAGGGACTTGAGCACTCCGTGTGCCCTTGCCATTGTATTTGGTGCATCAGTTTGAGTTCTCCATGGTGATACATGGAAGTAAAAAGTTGAGAAGCTTATTACTCTTGGGTTCTTAGTACCCTTGACCTTGTTCCTCCTGGGTGCATTGGTGCCCTAGATGGTTGGTGGTGTTCGGAGATCAATCATTATGGTGTAAACCTCCGGGCAAGGTCTCCCATTAGGTTGCGGAGATCGCCCCATGCAATTTGACGGGTACCGGTGACCACCCCCAAGGGTTGCCAAAGTGTATGGGTTCGGTGACCGCCCCCAATGGTTGCCATTTGAATGTGTTCGGTGACCGCCCTCAAGGGTCCCTTAGTGGAATCACGACACCTTGCATTATGCAAGGGCGTGAGGAGATTACGGTGGCCCTAGTGGCTTCTTGAGAAGCATTGTGCCTCCACATCGCTCCAAATGGAGATTAGCACCCGCAAGGGTGTGAACTTCGGAATACATCATCGTCTACACGTGTCTCGGCAATATCTTACCCGAGCCCTTTACTTTCGCACTTTACTTTGTGATAGCCATATTGTTTCTTGTCATATATCTTGCTATCACCTAGTTGTTTATCTTGCTTAGCATAAGTTGTTGGTGCACATAGGTGAGCCTAGTTTTTGTAGGTTTTGTGTCTGACAAATTAACCGCTGGGTTTATTCCAAATTTGTTCAAGCCTAAACCATAACTATTTTAAAGCGCCTATTAACCCCCCCCCCTCTAGGCGACATCCACGATCTTTCACCTGCCACACAGAAGTGTTTCCCTTCTCAAAATAGGTGACAAATACCTTCCGCAGTTGCTGGACAACAACCTACCGTGTACCCGTGTAGCATGACTGGTAGTTGGGCCTGTCCAACTAGCAAGAATCCCCTTTTCGATTTTTTAAGGAACTTTTCATGCTTGCTCTCGTTTTGTTTCTTTTCATCTTCATTATTTCTTCTAACTGTTAGTTTAGTTTTTTTCCTTTTCAAATTCATGACTAGTTTTATAATTAAACACAATTTGAATTTGGAACATTTTTTAAATTTATGAACATTCTAAACTTTGATAACAATTTTTGAAATTGTGAACATTTTAAAATTCCCCAAAATATTGTATTCACAATTTTTTTTCAATTTCGTATTTTTTCAAATTCAAAAACATTTTTTGAAATTCAAGAATATGTTTTTAAAGTGAGCATATTTTTAATGCACGGATATATTGTGATATCATGAATATTTTATGAGTTTATGAAGATTTAAATTCATGACCAAATTTTGAAATTCAGGAAAAAAATCAAAATAGTGAAGGTTTTTAAGAATCTCAAATATTTTGTGAATTCATGACCCTTTTTTTGAATTCGTGAACATTTTTGGGATTCAATTTTTTTCAAATCCAATAACCTTTCTTTAAATGTTGGGTAAGATGAAAATTTGAAAAGGAAAATAATAAATAAATGAATAAAGGAAAAACACCCTTCCCACTCGCGCCCCCGCAATTGACCGGCCTACAGTGTGAGTGGCTATTCATTTGCTCATGTTCCACTGCACAGGTCGGGAAATAGGAGTTTCCGAAAATAAAAAGGTTGGAGAATAGGAGCTTGCCAGCTTCCCGTGGGCCGTCGTATCGAGGGACAACAACACAAATGTTCGCACGTTATTGCAGAAATAAAAGGGCGTGGTTAGGTCAAGTGACATAACATGTAAAAAAGGAAAAAGAAAAACCAAAAAAGAAAGTTTGAAAGAATCTCATTAGAAGATCCCACGAATATATGTCTTTCAAACTTATAATCAAGTCTTAGTTGGCTGAGATTTAGCAAAACTGGAAATAAAACCAACTCATCTCGTGCGCCCCCTCCGCTACAAGGTTTGCCTGCCGACTGCGCCGCTGCATGCGGAAGCACGTAGTACGTCCAGTCACTAGCTAGGCTGCATGCATGCATGCCTGGTCGCGCGCCGGCGCATGCAGGCAGCGCAATCTACCTCTAGGCAACAGTGCATGCACGCGCTGCCACTTCTTTTAATTAGTCTCAAAGTCTCACGGTCAGTCAAGAGAGTGCTGGTTAGGTGACACAGGGGCCCGGATGGATTTGCCGATCGAGCAAGTCGTATATGCTAAGCTCTCGTCTTACTTTATGCACCAATCACCTCGAACTTGTCGACTGATGATTCTGTTAGAGTAACATAGTTAACCGGAATAAATCAAGTTAGTGTGTGAGGTGACAGCGGCACACGGCACGGCGATGATTGCCGCGAGGCTTGCGTGCTGCATGCAGGTATGTACTCTAGGTAGGTAAATCAAATCGCCCCCGACAGCCGCGTGGCGTGATCTACTCAACGCCCGGAGGCAGGCAAGTCCCGACGCCGGGCATCATTGCACCGGCCCATGCATGCATCCCCGGCCGTCCCCGTCCAACCGCCGCGACCTATGCCCTGCATGCATGGGCCATGGACGGCCGGCGAGCTAGCCGTTCATCCAGGGCATACGTACGTCACACTCACACATCCTAGCATGACCCCTGCCGACCACGCAGAGCCTGGCCCGTCTCGCGCGGCATGGCCGCCTCTTCTTTTTTTGCCATGCATGCATGCATGGATGCATCTTTTCGATCGTCTACCCGCTTTGCTCTCGCAGCCGTCGTCCCCACTCCCCAGCACATACGCCCCAGCAGGCCACCACCAACACCACCACGGCGTCGCTCGTCCGACCGGCCGGCCCGGCGCTCTGAGGACTACTGAGGTTACAGGTAGCTGGAGTAGCTTTTCCTCTTTTCCGCGGGCTTTTGCCACTTCACAGCTTTATCGGGATTGCCAGAAACGTCTTTCCACTAACACCGGCATGCATTCAGCATGCATCCGTTAATCCCCAACTAAATTCCACCAGCATTGCTCCTCTGCATGCAGTCTGCAGTACACTACTCACTGGTATATCATCGCTGTCTACGTACCAGGGAGTAAAAGTCCGACCGACTTGACGGCCCCGACATGGCATGGTGTGTGAATTAATTACTTGTGTTTTGTGTTTGTGTGTCAATATGGCATCGCATGGCTAGCTAGCTAGGTGAGCTACACCGATCAGGTTGACCAGTCCATGGGATAAGTAAGTTCGATCCATCCATCCATCCATGTCGATCAGTAGTGATCAGCTCGTAAAATTAAATAGCCATGCATGTCATTCACACGGGAAGCAGCAATGCATGCACCTCGCAGTCCTGGCTGCACCAAGCAACTTTTCCACGAGAATCATGCGCGGTGTGTGCCTAGGCGTAGTAACCGCGTATGATTAGCTAGGGATGGGCTTTACTTACCTGCAGGTACAGTTGCAATTCCAGGCCATGCCTAGCCGGAGCCTCTTTTGGCAGGTGTGTTTCAGGAAAGCGATGTGTTTTCATGCTGCACATACATAGACTAGTGGCATGCAGTGAGGGGAAATATTTTCAGTGTACTGGTGTTTTTTCTTGTGGGGCTCTAGCTGTTCATGTGCAGTGTCATGTTCCGAGCTCGACGGTAGATGGGCGGAGGCGCCAACTCCGAGGTCAACCTCAGCATAACCATAGCATCCATCATCCTGGCTCTCGCTTTCGTCTGCATGCTCCTTTTCCAATCATACATATCGTGTCGACGCTCCATTCATGGCAGATATGCAGGGTTTTTTTATGGTCTACTCACTACGCCTGTGAGGCTATAGCTTGAAGAAAACACAAGGCTCTAGATAGCAATCCGATCTTAGAGATTGTGACGACGTGTTTTGGTTGTACTTAGGGTCAGGGTTTATATAAAAAGATGTGCAATCGTATAGATGGACTGAGAGCAGGGCACATCATGCAGAGATAGATGGAGTAGATAGTAAGTAATCTAGGTTATTTATCTCTTCACTAGTAGAAAAAGGGCCTATTGTCCCGGTTGGTGAGGGCCTTTAGTCCCGGTTCATGAACCGGGACTAAAGGGTCGGTACTAATGCCCTGACCCCTTTAGTCCCGGTTCAATCCAGAACCGGGACAGAAGGGCCTCCACGTGGCCTGTCCCCTGAGCCCAGGCAGGAGGGCCTTTGGTCCCGGTTGGTGGCACCAACCGGGACCAATAGGCATCCACGCGTCAGCGTTTATGTGGCTGTGGTTTTT
>NC_041383.1:755950436-755955738 GCF_002162155.2 Triticum dicoccoides | reverse complement strand
TGTTTCATATATTGTGCTATAGCTAGCTAATTAATAGAGAGAAGTGTCCTCTCTTTTGTCCGTGCTTGGTCGACGCTACGTACCATACATACATACGTATAGAGAGGACTAGCTAGACACGCTAGCTAGCTAGTAAGCAAACAGAAGATCGTCATGAACATATATGCATACAGAGAGAAGTGATATCGACCACCTCTCCTTCTCCGAGAGATTGGTCGAACAAACAAGTTCTCGTATATCTATCCGACACTACCGGCTACATATATACAATAATTATCTTTTACAAATATATATTCTCCTAAAATACGGACGCGTGGTCCACATAGTATTCTCCGTCTTCAGCGATCACGTGGTCAAGAAAGAATGCCGCCAATTCCTCTTGAATTGCTCGCATGCGATCTGGTGCTAGGAGTTCATCCCGCATCCGAAACATCTAATTTTAAGAAGGGGGTCAATACATATATATATATATATATATGAATGAATGAAACTCAACACAAATGATGGTAATAAAATAAAATTGTGAATATTGTTATTTACGCACTTCATATTGTTTGTCGGAGTAGCCCCGCTCACAGGTCGTGTGGCGGATGGACTCGCAAATGTAGTATCCACAGAAATCATTCCCTTGTTCCTGCCACAACCACTTTACAAGAAATAGAGGTCAATCAAACTGATAATTAGCAAGCATGCTAAATGGTATTGATGAAACTAGCGCTTGAATCACTAGGAGATGCCTGGAATATGCTACTATATAGTACTTACTTTCGGGTGCCTAAATTGCAGCTTCTTCGGTAGTCCCGGAGCTTTTTTGGTGAATTTTCTCCAAGCCCTGCCATACAAAGAAAACAATTACTTGATATCAGAAATGAACAAAGTTGTTGATATGGTGGATAATGATCGATTTAACTTACTTCTCGAGAATTTCAGTCATGTCCGCATACTCCTTGGGATCTTTTCGCTTGGAGTCTAAGACAGTTACTACTCCCTTCTCAAGTTTAATCTCTAGGAGAATATAGTGGTAGCTGCGCACACATGCATAACTCATCAATATTACATTACTATAACCTGGACTAATAAGGAAACCGAATATGCCACAAGACAGTAACACTCACTTGAAGTTGTAAGGAAAGAGTATTATATCTTTGTGTTCATTTATTTCCAACGATCGTAACAAGTTGGCCTCGGTTTCTTGGGCACGATATTGAACCTCAGTTGCATCTATGAGATACGTGTTAATGAACCCAATATCTCCCACTTGTCTTTTCTTCAATTCGGCGATCTTTAATCTGCATAATATAGTGAGGATAATTATAAATACATGCAAATGAAAGGGCTGAGTTATATAGAGAGACTTAATGACGGAAGTAGTACTACTTACAGACAGTAGGAGGTGACCGTTGCTTTATCGATGGCCAATTGATTGAAAAACTGATAGAACTCCTCAAATGGAATAGGCAACAGTTCAATTCCAAGGAGGTCATGCTCCTTTTTAACTCTCATATACAAAGTATTCCTCCCCTCAGACTCTTTGCAGGTTTTCATGTACCAATCATGCAATCTTCGCATCATCGTTGATAGAGAACTTTCATCTTTGACGAGAGGCTTCCCGTACTCGTATCTTTGTATCTGCACCTCCAAGATATCATAATGTACATCGTCGGGCAGGTAATTTGCAGGATTGCCATAACCGGGCACCATCCTCGGATCGACGATGTCGCTAGCAGGCACCTTGAGCGGGGGGCACGATTGCTTCGCTTGTTCGCCGAGCTGGGCAATTTGTTTCCCAGCTCGTCGTTCTTTCATCCTTTGATCACTTTTAGTACTTCCCGACCTCTCCGCTCCGGCAAATGCCTTTCCAATAATGCGCTCATAGTTGCCTTTCGGCGAAGACTTGGGTGGTTTTGTCAGGGCAGCCAGAGTGCGCTTCCCTTTCACCGGATCTACCTTCTCCTCCGGAGGTGGATGTCTCTTTGCTTTCAACCCTTGAAACCAGTCATCCACTTCGGTCTGCGCGATCTTCGCGTTTTCCTCCTCGCTCCTCTCGTACGGTAACTTCTCTGGAGTCTTCAGAGAAGGACCAAATATGTATCTCCTCCCGCCTTTGGCTGTACTGCTAGACGCCGGCAGAGTAGACGGAGCGGATGTCTTCTTTCCTTGCTTACGAGGTGGAGGAGAAGGACTGCGACGCGCCGTAGAAGCCGGAGCGGCGGCGGGTCTCTTCCGCCCTTGCTGACGAGGCGGAGAAGGAGGAGGCTGGCTGCTCGGGCGCGCCGGCGCAGGCGGAGAAGGAGGCGGAGTGCCGCCACGCGCCGAAGAAGGAGCGGGCCGAGTGCCCTGATCGTCACTCGCCGGTGGAGGAGGCGGAGTGCCCTGACTCGCCGAAGGAGGAGGAGGAGGCGGAGGCGTCCAGTTCGGAAGGTTGATGAGATCCTTCCGCCATAGGCATGGAGTCGTCAGAGCAGAACCCAGCCGATACTCCCCTTCACCGGTAGGGTGGTCAAGCCGGAGGTCCTCAAATCCCTCCGTTATTTCATCGACCATCACCTTAGCATATCCTTCTGGAATCGGCCGGCAGTGAAAAGTTGAGTCGGGTTTAGTAGGATAAACAGAGCCAACAGCCGCCTTGACCTTCAAATTGCTCCATTGCGCCATAAGGTGGCAATTTTCAGCATCCGTGATAGCATCCATGGGATAGCTGGCAGGAGCCGTCAAGGCATGCTCCGGCTGAAGTAGCTCGGTGGAAGCCACGCTGCTTTTCCGCTGAGATGGCGGGGTAGCTTCGGGGGAAGCTTCGGCAGGTCGTTTGCTGCGATCTGCTTCTCGTTCCTCTAGCCCCATTACCCTTTCGTGCAGCGACTGTAGTTGGCTCTGCTCCAGTTTCTTCCTCCTCTCGTGGGTTTTGTAACCCCCTGCGTCCGGAAATCCAGCCTTCCACGAAACGGAGCCTGGCGTGCCTCGTGTCTGTCCAGGGTGCTCAGGATTGCCGAGGGCCATTGTGAGCTCGTCCTTCTCCCTGTCTGGAACGAACGTCCCTTGCTGCGCTGCTTCGATATATTGCTGAAGCTTCTTGACTGGTATGTCCAATTGTTCCTCCGTCCAAATGCACTTCCCTGTTATAGGGTCCAAGGATTCGCCGACCCCAAAGAACCAAGTCCGGCAACGTTCTGGCCAGTTCATTGTCTCTGGTTCGATCCCTTTATCAAGCAGATCATTCTCAGCCTTGGCCCACTTAGGCTGGGCTACGAGGTAGCCACCTGACCCCGTGCGATGGTGAAGCTTCTTCTTCTCAGCATTTCTCTTGTTTGTCGCCGACATTTTTTTACTCTTTTCTGATGTCTTGTGGGCCACAAATGCGGGCCAGTCATCTCTGATCTTCTCATATTTGCCAATGAATTCTGGTGTCTCATTTTTTTCGACATACCTATTGAGGTCTTTCTTCCAATTCCTGAATAGGTCTGCCATCTTCCTCAGAGCAAAAGACTTGATTAATGGCTCTATAACTGGCTTCTCCGGATCATCCTCCGGCGGTAGGGTGAAATTTGACTTCAGCTCAGTCCAAAGATTCTCTTTCTGCATCTCATTGACATAAGACACCTCAGGGTCTTCGTTCTTAGGCTTATACCATTGCTGGATGCTGATCGGGATCTTGTCCCTAACCAGAACCCCACACTGAGCAACAAATGCCTTCTTTGTCCGGTAGGGTTCAATCGGTTGGCCGTCGCGCGCGATTTGTATGATCTCAAACTTTTCATCTGAGCTCAACTTTTTCTTCGGGCCTCATCTCTTTACCGAAGTTGTGCTCGATCCGGAGGGCTAGAAAAAAGAACAAAGACGAGAGTTAATTAATATGTGTACATACCAAAACAATGAATGCATCAATTAGCTAGTCAGCACAGGCTTAACTAATATATATACCTGGCCGGACTCGGTTTGGTGATCACCGGAGTCGTCCTCACGGTCTACTTCTTCACCCTCTCCTTCTTGCACCGGCATTGGGTCATCGGAGCCATGTAAATCAATGAGGAGAGGGCCAGCTTCTTCTTCACCCTCTCCTTCCAGACCATCGTTGTCGTTGAGAAACATCGAGGAGAGGGCATCACTTCCTTCTGCGATTATGTCCCTCAACAACGCTTCTTGTGCTTCGTCTCGGGGGGTGTCCATAGTTTCTACAAATATTTACAACATGGCAATTATTATTCAAACATGACAGATATGGATATATTAGTGGCAAACGTAGAACTAGCTAGCTAATCACAATAAGGAATCATATTAGTGGCCTCAACGCTGCTTCTCTAGGGTTTGGGGTGGCCTCGACAACGCTTCAAGGGTTAGGGGGTGGCCTCGAGAACGCTTCAAGCTAGGAGGGGGTAATATCGACCCCCCCCCCCACGTGTTGAAGCTATCGGGAGGGGGTCGGCGTTGAACAGTACATCTATGTCCCACAAGTGACGTGGGCATCGACGTGGGCATCGACGCCCACAAGCTATTGGATTTCTTCAATACTTTGACACTATAGGAACCCTCGACCCTGAAACCTTCGACCCTTGACCCCTTAACGACCCTCGACCCTCTACCCTAGTTCCCGACCCTCGACCCCTCGGCGATCCTCGACACCCTCGTTATATCGACAACGACGCAACATACATATACATGGGAAAATAATGTTATCGGGGAGGGGGTATCGGTACCCCCCCCCCTCGTGTCAAAGTTTCTTCTTTCTCCTCTATTCCTTTCTTTCTTCTTCTCCTCTTCTTTTCTTCTTATCCCTCGAGAAAGGAAAATAAGGAAAAGGAAGAAAAGAGGAAGAAGGAAGAAGGAAGAAGAAGAAGAAAAAAAAGAAGAAAAAAAAAGAGGAGAAGAAGAAAAGAATAGAGGAGAAGAAGAAAAAATAGAAATTCTATTTTTTCTTCTTCTACTCTATTCTTTTCTTCTTCTCCTCTTCTTTTTCTTCTTTTTTCTTCTTCTTATTTATTTCTCCTCTTCTTCCTATCCCCTCTTCTTCTCCTTTCTTCCTCTTCTTTTTTCCTTTTTCCTCTCATTATTTTTCTTCTTCTTGTATTGCTTGTTTTTTTAAATAATGTTCAAATAAAAATCTATGAACATAAAACATATATACACGCAGAGAACATATATACATTTTTATAAAAATGCAAAAAACAAAAAAAATTCTTTGCATATGACCATACATACATTTTTCTTTGCATATGCTTTGCATATAAACATACATACATATAAACATATAACATACATACATATAAACATAACATATATATACACAGAGAACATATATACATTTTTA
>NC_041383.1:755935902-755949426 GCF_002162155.2 Triticum dicoccoides | reverse complement strand
CGCGGCCGGGGTGGCCCGCGGCGACGGCGTCGGGGCGGCGCGGGGTGGCGACGGCGTCTGGGCTCGAGGGCGTGGCCGGCGACGGCGTGGGCTCGGGGGCACGGGCGACGGCGACGGCGGCGGGGCAGCCTGGCGGCGTCGTCGGGGGGCAAATGCGCGATGAAACTGAAATTTTTCACAAGTGTTGTTTATATACACTGAGCATTAGTCCCGGTTGGTGGCACCAACCGGGACTAATGCCCCCCTTTAGTCCCGGTTGGTGCCACCAACCGGGACCAAAGGCCAATTTTCAGCAGCCCAAAGGGCGGGAAGCGACCGGGACCAAAGGCCCCCTTTAGTCCCGGTTGGTGCCACCAACCGGGACCAAAGGCCTTGTGCTGCCCCGCGCCAAATGTTTAGTCCCACCTCGCTAGTTGAGAGGGAGCCGCACCAGTTTATAAGGTGCGGTGCAGCTCCCCTCTCGAGCTCCTCTCTAAAGCAGGCTTTCGGGCCTAACTCTGCCATCTGTGCCTGTGGGCCTATTGGGCCTTCCACGGGCCTGAATCCTGGCCCATAGGGTTTCTAGTCGTATTCAGGCCGTGGGGGCCCAGTAGGTGGCATTTTTTTGTTTTTTTGTTTTATTTGTTGCTTTATTTAGTTTATTTTGGTTTTGGTTTATTTTTCTTTTGGTCTTTTGCTTTATTTTTTAATTCTTTTTGCTTTTAGTTTTAGAAAAATTATAAACTTTCTGTTAGTGCCATTAGTTTTCAAATCTGAAAACTCTTTTTTTGTTTTCTTTGTTGCTTTATTTATTTTATTTTGTTTTTACTTACAACAAAATACTTATTGTTGCTATTTTTATTTTTTTCAATTTTTTGTTCTGTTTTCTGCATTATTTAGTTTTTGTTGTTTTTTGCTTTATTTTTTAATTCTTTTTGCTTTTAGTTTTAGAAAAATTATAAACTTTCTATTAGTGCCATTAGTTTTCAAATCTGAAAACTCTTTTTTTGTTTCCTTTGTTGCTTTATTTATTTTATTTTGTTTCTACTTACAACAAAATACTTATTGTTGCTATTTTTATTTTTTTCAGTTTTTTGTTCTGTTTTCTGCATTATTTATTTTTTGTTGTTCTTTGCTTTATTTTTTAATTCTTTTTGCTTTTATTTTTAGAAAAATTATAAACTTTCCGTTAGTGCCATTAGTTTTCAAATTTGGAAACTCTTTTTTTGTTTTCTTTGTTGCTTTATTTATAAACCGGTGTGAGCGCCCTTCGGTTGGCGAGGTTTTAAAATTCATAGTTTTCAAATGAACTCTGAAAAAGTTGGCATAGCATGTGCATGTACAAAACGGACAATGGTATCATACTCGTCTATTACAAAGTTGGCATGTTATCATCATAATAGTTGCGGGAGAAAGTCTTCACTTTTTCTTCGCTTGTGTCGTTTGCTTATTGCGCCGTAACCATGGATAATCTTCATCGTTTATCAGGATGCTTGGGTCAGCCTTGACTTTGAAGGGAGGAATTTCATGAAACTTTTCATACTCTTCAGACATGTCTGTCTTGCCCTCCACTCCCAGGATGTCCCTTTTTTCTGAAAGAACTATGTGGCGCTTTGGCTCATTGTATGATGTATTCGCTTCCTTATCTTTTCTTTTCCTCGGTCTGGTAGACATGTCCTTCACATAGATAACCTGTGCCACATCATTGGCTAGGACGAATGGTTCGTCAGTGTACCCAAGATTTTTCAGATCCACTATGGTCATTTCGTACTGTGGGTCTACCTGTACCCCGCCTCCTGACAGATTGACCCACTTGCACTTAAACAAAGGGACCTTAAAATCTACTCCGTAGTCAAGTTCCCATATGTCTGCTATGTAACCATAATATGTGTCATTTCCATTGTAGGTTGCTGCATCAAAGCGGACACCGCTGTTTTGGTTGGTGCTCTTTTCATCTTGGTCAATCGTGTAAAATACATTCCCATTTATCTCATATCCTTTCCAAATCATTACAGTCGAAGATGGTCCCCTGGACAACAAGTACAGCTCATCACAAACAGTGCTGTCACCTCTGAGACGTGTTTCCAACCAACTGCTGAAAGTCCTGATGTGTTCACATGTAATCCAGTCGTCGCACTGCTCCGGGTGTTTGGAGCGCAGACTGTTCTTGTGTTCATCGACATACGGGGTCACCAAGGTAGAGTTCTGTAGAACTGTGTAGTGTGCTTGAGACTAAGAATATCCGTCCCTGCATATTATTGAGTCCCTTCCAAACGTGCCTTTTCCAGTCAGTCTCCCCTCATACCGCGATTTAGGGAGACCTATCTTCTTAAGGCCAGGAATGAAGTCAACACAAAACCCGATGACATCCTCTGTTTGATGGCCCATGGAGATGCTTCCTTCTGGCCTAGCGCGGTTACGAACATATTTCTTTAGGACTCCCATGAACCTCTCAAAGGGGTACATATTGTGTAGAAATACGGGCCCCAGAATGACAATCTCGTCGACTAGATGAACTAGGACGTGCGTCATGATATTGAAGAAGGATGGTGGGAACACCAGCTCGAAACTGACAAGACATTACGCCACATCACTCCTTAGCGTTGGTACGATTTCTGGATCGATCACCTTCTGAGATATTGCATTGAGGAATGCACATAGCTTCACAATGGCTAGTCGGACGTTTTCCGGTAGAAGCCCCCTCAATGCAACCGGAAGCAGTTGCGTCATAATCACGTGGCAGTCATGAGACTTTAGGTTCTGGAACTTTTTCTCTGGCATATTTATTATTCCCTTTATATTCGACGAGAAGCCAGTCGGGACCTTCATACTGAGCAGGCATTGAAAGAATATTTCTTTCTCTTCTTTCGTAAGAGCGTAGCTGGCAGGACCTTCATACTGCTTCGGAGGCATGCCCTCTTTTTCGTGCAAGCGTTGCAGGTCCTCTCGTGCCTCAGGTGTATCTTTTGTCTTCCCATACACGCCCAAGAAGCCTAGCAGGTTCACGCAAAGGTTCTTCGTCACGTGCATCACGTCGATCGAAGAGCGGACCTCTAGGTATTTCCAGTAGGGTAGGTCCCAAAATATAGATTTCTTCTTCCATATGGGTGCGTGATTCTCAGCGTTATTCGGAACAGCTAGTCCGCCGGGACCCTTTCCAAAGATTACGTGTAAATCATTGACCATAGCAAGTACATGATCACCGGTACGCATGACGGGCTTCTTCCGGTGATCTGCCTCGCCTTTGAAATGCTTGCCTTTCTTTCGATATTGATGGTTGGTCGGAAGAAATCGACGATGGCCCAGGTACACATTCTTCCTGCAGCTTGCCAGGTATATACTATCGGTGTCAAGTAAACAGTGCGTGCATGCGTGGTATCCCTTGTTTGTCTGTCCTGAAAGGTTACTGAGAGCGGGCCAATCGTTGATGGTCACGAACAGCAACGCCTTTAGGTTAAATTCCTCCTGTTTGTGCTCATCCCACGTACGTACACCGTTTCCATTCCACAGCTGTAAAAGTTCTTCAACTAATGGCCTTAGGTACACATCAATGTCGTTGTCGGGTTGCTTAGGGCCTTGGATGAGAACTGGCATCATAATGAACTTCCGCTTCATGCACATCCAAGGAGGAAGGTTATACATACATAGAGTCACGGGCCAGGTGCTGTGATTGCTGCTCTGCTCCCCGAAAGGATTAATGCCATCCGCGCTTAAAGCAAACCATACGTTCCTTGGGTCCTTTGCAAACTCATCCCAGTACTTTCTCTCAATTTTTCTCCACTGCGACCCGTTTGCGGGTGCTCTCAACTTCCCGTCTTTCTTACGGTCCTCACTGTGCCATCGCATCAACTTGGCATGCTCTCCGTTTCTGAACAGACGTTTCAACCGTGGTATTATAGGAGCATACCACATCACCTTCGCAGGAACCCTCTTCCTGGGAGGCTCGCCGTCAACATCACCAGGGTCATCTCGTCTGATCTTATACCGCAATGCACCGCATACCGGGCATGCGTTCAGATCCTTGTAGGCACCGCGGTAGAGGATGCAGTCATTAGGGCATGCATGTATCTTCTCAACCTCCAATCCTAGAGGGCATACGACCTTCTTTGCTGCGTATGTACCGTCGGGCAATTCGTTATCCTTTGGAAGCTTCTTCTTCATTATTTTTAGTAGCTTCTCAAATCCTTTATCAGGCACAGCATTCTCTGCCTTCCACTGCAGCAATTCGAGTACGGTACCGAGCTTTGTGTTGCCATCTCCGCAATTGGGGTACAACCCCTTTTTGTGATCCTCTAACATGCGATCGAACTTCAGCTTCTCCTTTTGACTTTCTCATTGTGTCCTTGCATCGACAATGACCCGGCGGAGATCATCATCATCGGGCACATCGTCTGGTTCCTTTTGATCTTCAGCAGCTTCGCCCGTTGCAGCACCATCGTGCACATCGTCTGGTGCATCTTGATGTTCAGTAGCATCACCGTATTCAGGGGGCACATAGTTGTCATCGTACTCTTCTTCCTCGCCGTCTTCCATCATAACCCCTATTTCTCCGTGCCTCGTCCAAACATTATAGTGTGGCATGAAACCCTTGTAAAGCAGGTGGGTGTGAAGGATTTTCCGGTCAGAGTAAGACTTCGTATTCCCACATATAGGGCATGGACAACACATAAAACCATTCTGCTTGTTTGCCTCAGCCACTTCGAGAAAATCATGCACGCCCTTAATGTACTCGAAGGTGTGTCTGTCACCGTACATCCATTGCCGGTTCATCTGCGTGCATTATATATAATTAAGTGTGTGAAAAATCATTACAGAACATCATGAATAGATAATTAAGTGACCAAATTAATAGAAGTTCATCATCACATAAAAACCAAAGTAGATACATAGTTCTCATCTAACAACACAAAGCTCTGCAGAGCATCTAAATTAATTAAACCATACATTGAAACTATGTAAAACATTTCAATGCGAAAACAAATGCGATCATAATCGCAACCAAGGTAACAACTGATCCAACGGCATAATGATACCAAGCCTCGGTATGAATGGTATATTTTCTAATCTTTCTCATCTTCAAGCGCATTGCATCCATCTTGATCTTGTGATCATCGACGACATCCGCAACATGCAACTCCAATATCATCTTCTCCTCCTTAAGTTTTTTTATTTTTTCCTTCAAGAAATTGTTTTCTTCTTCAACTAAATTTAAGCTCTCGACAATAGGGTCGGTTGGAATTTCCGGTTCAACAACCTCCTAGATAAATAAAATCTATGTCACGTTGGTCGGCATAATTTTCATAAACAATAAATGAACCAATAGTTATGAAAAGATAATATATACCACATCCGAATCATAGACAGGACGAGGGCCGACGGGGGCGGATACCAAAACCATCGGCGCACTATATAAGATGCAATAATAAAAGTAAGAAAATAATACAAGTATCTATCTAAACAAACAAGTAATAATATTTTTCCTTTCAGAAAGAAGATAAGAACAAGAGGCTCACCACGGTGGTGCCGGCGATGAGATCGGCGCGGGTGATCGACGGCGGTGAAGACGGGGACGGGGCGTGACGGACCGCTAAACCTAGATAAATATTGAGGAAAATGGAGCTTGGTGGTCGAGCTTGGAGAGGAGAAACCTTAAGTAGTGTGGCTCGGGCATTCCATCGAACACCTTGTGTGCATAGGAGGTGAGCTAGAGCACCACCAAGCCCTCTCCCCCTCGGCCAGAAAAAACAGAGCAGTGTGCTCTGCTCTTGCGCGAGGGGCTATATATAGGCACCACTATTGGTCCCGGTTGGTGGCATGAACCGGGACTAAAGGTAACCCTTTTGGTCCCGGTTCATGCCACCAACCGGGACCAATAGTGGTGGGCCAGGAGCCAGGACCATTGGTCCCGGTTCGTCCCACCAACCGGGACCAAAAGGTCCGGACGAACCGGGACCAATGGCCCACGTGGCCCGGCCGGCCCCCTGGGCTCACGAACCGGGGCAAATAGCTCCATTGGTCCCGGTTCTGGATTGAACCGGGACTAATGGGCTAAACTGGCCTGGACGAAAGCCCTGTTTTCTACTAGTGCTTGAAGATCAACCTAAGTGTGATGATAGACTGTACTTTGTTCAAACTGGTTGGTGTAACTTGGACCTAGAAGCTTTTGCACTAGATCAACTCAAGCATGGCTATGCATGCGCGGATAGAACTAATGAAATATCCACATCAGGCCATAGGCAAGATATCAACACCTTGATACAGTCTATGCATCATTTTACATGAGCATGCAGATATAATTAGCTTTTTAGTTGCTCCCTAGCAGTTAAGGGCATGTTTGAAACGTAGGATGGAGATAAAATAGGAATAACAAAACTACAGGAATAAAATGTCATGCCTTGCGAATTCCTACAGGAATCTGAAAAAGCACGTGTACTGTGTGTGTGTGTGTGAGAGAGAGAGAGAGAGAGGGAGAGAGTGTGTGTGTGTGTGAGAGAGAGAGAGAGGTTGAATTTATCAAATGAAGTGAAATGAGGTTTGGGCAAATGTTTAGATCCTCCAAACTAAAATGAAGGAATAATTCCTATAGATTTTTTTCTAAGTAAGTCATGTAATCAAGGGCGCCATAGGAAAAAAAACACCATAGGATTCCCTTCATATGAAATCCCTTTGTTCCAAACGGGGCAACCAGGAAGGCAACATTCTTATTAAGCAAATTTGGACCATTGATAAAGGTAACATCATAAACTCTAAAACCCAACAAATGTGATCCTTAACTTCTAAAACCAGTGATATACCTCAGCACACACAAAATAATTAGTATGCCTAATGAAGGGGTGGTGCTTCTGCACATGAAACCGGAGATAAAACACAAACTCGAAACCCTTTTCAAACGTAATTATAAAATAACTAAAAATAATATAAAGTGTCTTAAAGAAATACATATTTATAAATTTAGGATATATAGAGAGAGAGTTGAAAGAGCAACCAAAAGAAAAGTAAATAAGATATTAGAAAAATTGAATGCAAAAATCTGAATTGGTCAGGGAAATCAGGAACGTCTGAAAATAGTTAATGTGTAAATATTCATGAAAAATAATCGTATTTTTATTTTTTTTCATGAATGTCTTAAACTTAATATTTGTTCCATCATAAATTTCAAATATTTATGTTCAAACTTTAGATATTTACGTCTTTTTTGAAAGAACTTTAAATTTTGATAAATTCCCCCCCCCCCCTATATTTCATTTTCTATTCATTTTGAATTGACTTGTGAGAAATGACGAACACATCATCCAAAAAATCTCTTATGGTCACATGTTGTGGGAGCAAATTTGTTCGGACCATTTAAATGTTGCGAGTCAAGTTTATCTAATTTTAGAGTTTAAGAACCAAAGTTAGATTTAACCAAAAGTTGAGGGATCAAATATTTAATTTTACTTGAACTGGTCACATAGTTCCTCTATCTCACCCCCCTGAATTCGAAATCGTCCAATCATGTCCTACCATTATTACTTTTTACTTATGAATAATGTTTCCTCCTCCTCGAACCACTTACAAGATCTGTTCGGCATATGCTACAATTTAAGTAAAAAGGTCCATGCCAAATCATCCCAATAACCCTTCACGTTCATCAATAGCAAGGCATACACAAGGAAATAAAAGCAATAATTTGTGGATGCAAATCCAACTTTTAGAACAAAAGCGATGAGAACTAAACATATTCGAGGAACTGGTTGTTACGCAGCTCCTATTATTTTATCCTAGCATATAAGCATCTCCAAGGTTGTCCCTACTCCTCCCCTATTTGTTCGGTCCGGACTAAAAAGTTCCAACGACGTCCCCCACTTCTCCCATAATTGTTTCAGCTATCTAGAATCCCAAACTTCGGTATCACATCAAAGGGAGAAGTGGGATGTCTGGACTGTATGCCAAGTTAACACAAAAAGCTAAAGCCCACCTGGAACCCTCCCCGTCACCCACTTACATTTTCCTTTGTTATCGCCGGCCGTTCGAATGACGAATTCGTCCCCCAGTGGCCCCCCTTCTCCGCTCAGGTACGCCCCTCAACATGCACAAACATGCTAGACAGTAGACACCTCGCACACCAAGAGTGTATGGTGAAAGGATCAAACATGGCATTTTGCTAAAGATTTTTTCTTCAATTGAGGGAAACATCTTAGATCCAGACGATGAGTACTTCAACAATCAATTCTGAATCTTCGCCATCTAAAAGACAATTTGAATGGAGAATTAGTGATGATGACGTTGAGTGTCCTTGAATCATTGTTGATGGAATACGAGCATGTTCACAACTTCAAGGGTGCTATGTCGGAACTCATGTTTATTCATTGGTGTGGGGCAAGGGGCCATGTTGATCTATGACGATTGTTTTCACGCTTATCCGACATATTAGGGAGGCTTTTTTCGTCTCTGATTATGGATGCACAAACTTTTTTTTCTGTAATGTGGAGGGTGTGAATGCGTATGATGATTACTTCGCGCCGATGAGTGGTTGCACCGTGCTGCCTGGGTTCTCTGTTCTCCAGAAATGTATTGTTGTTATCAGAATACTTGCAGACATCGGTGATGAGTACCTCCGATGTCTGAGAGCACATGCCTTGAAGCAATGGTCAGATTCGCTAAAATAATCGTAAATATATTTTTAAAAGAGTACTTGATAGAACAAAATGCCTAGGACGGCCTGACTTTTGGTACTTGAAGAAGCAAGAGTGTTTCCACGACATGCTTGGATTCCCGAATGGCATTCACTGGCAATGGAAGAAATATCCATATGCTTCGCAAGAGAAATGCAAGGGTCAAGTTGGAAAGCTCACCATCACCTTTCAAACAGTTGCATCACAAGACTTATGGATATGCCAACTTGCCAGGGTCTCACAACAACATCAATGTGCTCCAACAATCTAAATTGTTTGCAAGGATTTTTTTTGTGGCAAAGGTCTAGAGTGCAACTATCAGCTCAATGGCGTGATTACACCATGGGGTGGTACCTTGTTGTTGGTATCTATCCTCAGCGGGCGACGTTTTTCAAAACAACCTCCCACCCACAAAGTAATAATTAGTCTATGTTTGCCGACATGCAAGAAGGTGGGAGAAAGAGCGTGAAGAGGGCATTCGGAGTGTTACAAGCTCTTTTGCAATTGTTTGTGGACCTGCTAAAAATTGGGATCCCAAGACACTGTGGGAGGTGATAACATGTTGTGTGATCACACAATATTATTGTGGAGGATGAGGTGACCTATGTGATGTTGATTTTGAATTCATAAAAGAGACTATCAAACTCCCACAACAAAGCATGACTGAGTTTGGAAATTTCTCAAGAAACATCAGAAAATTCATGAACAAAAAAAGTGGATCAACAACTTTACAATGCTCTACTAGAGCATGCGTAGGTGCATCATGAAAACCAATAGAAGACCATCTCTGATTAAATTGATTTTAAGCTTGAACTATATAATTTGAAACTTTATGTTTGAATTGTGATATTAATCTTTGAGTTATTGTTGCACTGTAATAGATGTCGTTGAATTATTTCACGAAAAATCAATGTTTTTATTTGAGTGAAAAGTGGAATACTTCAGGTTGAAAAGTGGGACGGATACGTGGGGAAGAAGTATGGGACTCAAATGGGTACCACTATACATGACGGAAACAAATCCGAACGTGCCCGGGAAGAAATAGAGGGGTGTAATTTGACCAACTCACTTGAAGATGCCCAATGTTCGACCCTCTCCAACAAAAATGTGTTTTAGTGCTCGAGCTGACGAGCTCCATGGACCTTGTTTAAAAAAAATCAAACACTGTTCCAAATTCCAAAAAATCTGGAAAAACAAATTTTCATAGATGTATACTGCATGTGTGCAAATTTTTATGGTAAAATGCCATGACAGATGAGCTACAAAAACTGATAAATTGTTGATTTTCAAAACAGTATTGTGTGCACTCCACTGTTCACTTTATAAAGCCAACTGTTTCACTTTTTTCTGTAGCTCCCGAATCAATCTATTTTCTCCTAAAAGTTTACACACCTGTAGTATACATCCATAAGTCAAAGCGGAATTATTTCAGAATTTTTTGAAATTTCTTTCAAGAGACTGAAATTTCTACTCCCGGGTGCGGGTGCACATCGATTTTTTTAAACAAAATAAAAAAAACTGAAATTTTGGGACGTCAAACTAGATCAAAAGCTTTAGCTTCTTGCAAAAATTCGTGAGCAAATAACATTCGAGGAGCCTCGCCAGAAATAACAAAATCAGTGTTCAAAGTTTTGTGCACTTTTGAGTAGTGATTTTGTTTTCTTTGTCTGGGCTCCTCGAATGCTATTTGGTCAAGAAAGTTTGCAAGAAGCTAAAACTTTTGGTCTAGTTTGATGTCAAAAAAATTCAGATTTTTTTGATTTTGTTTTCAATCTTTTCCGCATGTACTGTTCATGCGGGTGCACCCGGGAGCAGCCACACCTTTCTGAATTTTGTGACCAAATAACATTCGAGGAGTCGTGACAAAAAAAAATCACTGCTCAAAAGTGCACAAACTTTGAACGCTGATTTTCTTATTTCTGGTGAGGCTCCTCGGATGTTATTTGGTCACAAATTTTTGCATGAAGCTAAAGATTTCGATCTAGTTTGATGTCCCAAAATTTCAGATTTTTTTGATTTTTTTTTAAATCGAACATACTGTTCATGCGGGTGCACCTGCACCCGTGGGTAGAAAATCCAGTCTCCAACTTTGAAATGCAAAATATGAATGTTCCAAATAAAGGTCTCCATGGAGTTGAGCTACGACCAATGCATATATATATATATATATATATATATATATATATATATATATATATATATATATATATATATATATATATATATAGGGAAAATCCATCCTACCACCCGGTGGTAGTTACCCCACATGTCTTATATATTAGGATGTGGTACTATATATACTATTTTATTATTTTAAATATGTTCGTATACTATATCTAACATATTTCAAAACAAGTTACATGAAAAAATTGCATATGAGCCCATAATTTTTGTTATATTTGTGAAATACGTACATATTTGTACGTAAAAAAGAGCATACTCAAAAAATGGTACATACTATCTAAAAATTTGTATATATACTACCTAATCATTTTTATATACTACATACTCTCGATTTCGACAGATACTACATACAACATACAAAACGCAAGTGGTGGTAACTACCACTGCTTGTAGCAAACATTGTGTGTGTGTGTGTGTGTGTGTGTGTCAGTGTGTGTGTGAAGATGTTGCCTCAGAGTTGCTTTAGAACCATGCAAACCTACACTTAAGAAAAAAAAAGAGAAAATTTCCAATATATATTTGCTTGTCAATCGATCGATCGTACGTCGTGAATTTGGACAGGAAAAGGTGAAAAGAGAGCTCCATGCGAGAATTTTCACCTTTACTACAGCGCCTGCATTCCTTGTCTCGCATGATTACCAGACGCTGACGCCTTTCATCACCAATCTCCACACCACATTCCCTGTCGCGCGCGCCCCCCATGAAAAGCTCCCGCTTTCCACTGTTACCTCGATCTCGCACAAGCCAGCACTCAAACCCTCGCCACCTTTACCGCCTGTCTCCCCATATATAACCACCCGCGCCAGGACGACGTTGCTCGATCCCGATCTCGACCTAGCCCCTCTAGCCCTGAGCCAAATCTTCGTCCCATTCCCCGTACAGACTTTGCACTAAACTATACACCTGCACCTGCAGCATGAGGGTTCACCATCTGCATGTGCCCTCCTACCTGGAGAAAGCGGCCTCGGCGTCTTCTCCGTCGCCGGCTACGGCACCGTCCACCTCTCCTCCCTCGGCCCTGTTCCCTTACGGGGCCTTCCAGTGCCTCCGCCCGCTCGCGCCCAAGATCTCGCTCCCGGACCAGCCGAGGAAGCTGGTCGCGCCGCCCGACGTCCTCGGCCGCGTCAGGAACGCCACCAAGCTGCTCAGTTGCACCGTCAGAAACCACACCGTACGCACTTAACTTCAGCTCTGTCTATTGAAGTGGTAGCTGGCTATGCATGTCCGTGTGAAAGGCCATGGGAAGTGACCATGTGAAAATATACTCGCAGGTGCAAGTGCCGGTGGGAGGGACGACGCGGTGGAACCCGTCGGCGGAGCAGATCAAGGTGCTGGAGGCGCTGTACCGCGGCGGGATGCGCACCCCGAACTCGGCCCAGATCGAGCGCATCACGGAGGAGCTCGGCAGGCACGGCCGGATCGAGGGCAAGAACGTCTTCTACTGGTTCCAGAACCACAAGGCCCGGGAGCGGCAGAAGCAGAAGCGCGCCGCCCTCCTCACCCTCAGCACCCTCGACTCTTCCTCCCCGCCTGCAACGGCGACGACCAAGGTACCTAATTAACAAGAACCACACGGTGCAGTTAGTATGGTTATTACTACGTAATGAAAAAAATAGCGCGCTACAGAAAATAGCGTGGCCCCCAAAAAAAATGTTATTAGCGTGCTATAGCGTACTATAGCGTGCTATTAGCGAGGCATTGTACATTGATTTATTTAGCGAGCCAAATCTCTATATGCTATAGCGTGCTATTAGCGGCCCTATAGCGCGCTATTTTTTCCCTACGATATTTACAGCTACGATGTATTTGGTCTCTGTGTAGGATGGAGCAGGTGATGATGAGAAGGAAGCTTGCGACGATGAGACGATGAGGTGCAAGCGGCGGTGCAGGACGTGGGGCGATGGGCATGGCGACGCGGTGGCGGAGGTGGCCGCCGACGGCTGCACGGATAACGTTACCCTGGAGCTCTTCCCGTTGCGTCCGCAGGGGAAAGCTGCGTAGTTGTTGACTTCGTCGTACCTGCTTGTGTAGACACTCCGTCTTGCATGCATCCATGCATGGAGCCGGTTTTCATTGGGAAAGCTTTTCTGATTTTTTTGCGTGCGTTTCTATGTTTGGGTTGCCTAATTAAAACATGCATAGTTGTGGTGTCAGCAGTTTCCTACTAGTGGAGTATGTAGTATTCAAGAGAGTAGTTCTTACTTCACTTGCGTTCATTTGAGTTAAGAGCTTGATCTACATCTAATAAAGCCATCTAATCAACATATAAGACCAAGGCAATATGTAAATTCAGTCAATTAGATTTTGATTATGGTTCACGAGCTTTACCAACACGTGGAAGCACGTGGAAACAAGTTTGCCAAATTTATGTAGTAGCTCTACACCCCACTCTACATATATAGGATAACTAACTTTTGTGAAGATTTGTCATACGTTCACATTAGGATATATGTCTGGTTAGGCCAGGTCACATGAGTCATCATCCATAGTACTTACACGTTAGTGGAGATAATAGTTCAAATAATTTTGCTAAGTCTCAGTCGACTAAGACTTCGTTATGTCTTAGTCAATGCTATATTCCTTTGATCTTGCATGAAGATTCATACAATTTTTTTTCAGTTTTTCTTTTCATTTTAGTCTCAGTCGACTGAGACCAAGTCACACCTTAGTTCAAATTTACACCAAGCAGACCATGAATGGTGAGCTA
>NC_041383.1:755900818-755935605 GCF_002162155.2 Triticum dicoccoides | reverse complement strand
AAGAAAGCTTGTAAATACCAATAAGGTGATGGTTTGGGAAATAAATTAAATACTAGCTGTAACTAACCATGAACGAAATGTTGTGCTGTTATTTCTCAAAAAAAAAATTGTATTGCTGCATATACTTTCTTAAGAATGAGGTGTATACTCCTTCCGGTCATTTTTACTTTGCATATTAGGTTTATCTGAAGTCAAATTCATCAAAGTTTTACCAAGTTTATACAAAAAAATATTAACATTCACATAACAACACCAATATCATTAGATCCATCATGGAGTATATTTTCATATTATATTTATTAGGTATTTAGATGTCAATATTTTCTAATATAAATTTGGCAAACTTAGCACGGTTTGACTTCAGACAAATCTAATACGCGGAGTAAAAATGACCGGAGGGAGTACGTTAGAACTTTTTTTCCCTCTTGCATCGCAGATAATACATACACTCCATCATAGAGAAAAGCGGTAAGTTTGGGGCATGCATGATACTATTATCAGCGTTCCAAATCATGATGTATGCATATGCGTGTAGCGTACACCAGTTAAACCAGGCCTTTTGCGGCAATTATACCGAGAGCCGAGCGTCTGAGCAAGGCTTCGGCGCCAGCTTTATACATTGCTTGCTTTAAACATCTACGGGAGTGTGTGTCGAGTGACATCACGGTCATGATAGCGCGAGAGACATGCTTGATCGTATGCCAATGATATTGAGTAGAGTTGCATGCATGATCGATCAGACCGTACGTACGTACGTCAGACCTAGTAGCTTTGTATGGCACTTTATCTGAAAGACATATATAATACGATGCCTATATGAAAAGTTTCTCGTACGTTACTGTGGTGCATTATTTCCCCTGCAGCCCGGCTAAACTAGCGACGTGCCCCTGTACATTATATATGTGCAGTCAGTGAGTACAGTGCATTGCAAACATTGCAGGTGAGGTACGGTGCGGGGAAAACGATGTGGGTAGATTGACAACGAGGCCGACCGTTAAAAGACGCCCTGCAGCACTGCACTGCGCTGCGCCCTGGCGCGTGAGGCCAAGGCGTTGCACGCTGACGAAAAAGACGATCGGCAACGGCGACCGAGGGAGGTAGCATGCCATGCATGGCCCCGGCCGTCCAATCGGCCGGAGGGGACGGCCGTGGAGGCGTGAGACGGCGAGGGAGCGAGCAGCCGGGTACATGGTGCATGCGGTACGCGCGCGCGTCGCTTTTGTCGCTCTTTTCCGAGACTCGCACAGTCCGGCCAGCCGCGCCCCGCTTTTCCGCGAGCTTTTCTCTCCGACGGGGAAGGGCCCGGCTCGGTCTCGGCGTGGACGTGCGCCTGGAAAACGACGACGCAGGCGGGGCGCCGGGTGGGCCGCGCCGGCGCTGTGTGGTGTGCGTGCCCGTCTCGTGGGGTGCCGGCCGCGGGCCACCGCGCAGGCGGCAGGCCCCGTCGTGTCATGCACCGCTGCTCAGGCGGGTCTCAGGCCACGCTCTGTTGCTCAGGGCCTCAGGGGCCACCGCGGCGGCTTTCTACTGCTGGGAATGTGGGTGGGTCGGCTCCTCGGGTTCACTCCGGTCCGGTGTACGCTTCTGTACTCGGGTTTCTTGCTGCCTTCTAGTCTCCTGCTAGTAGACGAACTCAAATGAGGCTTTCAAAATACAGTTAGGAGGCGTTTGGTAGACTGCAGCAATTTCGAAAGGTTGTACTCCCAAATATCATCATCCAAACTTCAAACAAAGACAGTAAAACAGCCATTTTAATTAACAGTTTCATTTAGTGTTTAATAAGCAAAACAACTATACTTAACATGAACTACTTAAAAGTAAACAATGTCCATCATTGTTTAATAATCAGTGCAAAATTACACTAATAAACCAGATATGACTATTAAACATGGCACACCAGTGTTTAATCGGTTACATTACACTAATAAACACAACAGGAACTACTTAAAAGAAAATAATGTCAATCAACAAAACATGAACTATTAAACAGTGTGGTGCAGTGTTTAATACATCACATTACTAATAAACACAAAAGGATCTAATAAACAAGACATTGTTTAATCCATTACATTACACTCATAAACATTCACTAATAAGCAAATCAATAGCTTATTGTTTAATAAATATTCACTAATAGACAGAACATTGCATTTTGTCTAAATTAAGAGGTAGATTTCTCTAAATTAACAAATCTCACTATTTATTTCCTAATTTATTTATACACACCAAGGCTATGAACCCAAACTCTAGAACGACACACGCAATCTACAACTAATTGAAACACTCAAATTAACTATGTGCATAAATTCCCCATGAATATGTTGAAGCGTAGCCCTAGAATCAACAACACGCTAGGTTTTTGGATAGAAAGCTTACTCGACGTCGTCGAGTGCCAAGGCCCAGCAATGGCTTCCCGTTGGAGTCACTTTGATAGTCAGGACTAGAGGAGATGCTGACGCAAACTCGAGCGACCACTGCGGCCTCGAGGTCTGTGTCGGCAGGGTAAGGTTCGAGCTCGCACCCTCCTCCCACATAACCCTAAAATGTTTAAACAAGTACTTGACAAAATGTTCATCATGTATTTGAAAAATGTTCGTGGTGTATCAAAAAAAATTTCTAACATGTATTTAAGAAAATATATCATGTATTTTAGAAAAAAATGTTTGGGGTGTATCTGGAAAATATTTCACATGTATTGAAAAACTTTCAACATGTGTTTAAAAAATTGTTCAATGTGTATTTAAAATAAAATCTTTGACATGTAACAAAAATGTTCAAACATGTATTTCAAATATCCATCATATATGTGAAAATGTTAACATGTATCACAAAAATGTATAACATGTATAGAAAAAAGTACAACGTATATTAAAAAGTCAACATGTATTAGAAAAAATTAAAAAAGAAAGAAAATAGAAAATAGAAAATAAAAGAAAGCCACTGAAAACCATAAAGAGAAACAAAAAAACCGCGTGGAGCCTTCTACAAATCGGCAAAAATCAGTGAAAGGTTCCACGAACCGGTGTTCAGGACCTTCCCCAAACCGTTTCACTAGACGCGGTACCACTAAGTCAATGCAGCAGCTCACGCCAGCGGCAAGGCGCAGCTACATTTCGCGATAAGCGAGACATACTACTACTAGCATAGTACTGTACTTATTAGGTCTTCAGTTTACAGCCTACTACTAGTTTCTTTATTAGGGTCCTTACTACTACTAGCTGGGCCATCGCGGCATGGGCCTTTTGTCAATTCCACCTGCAAACCGCCGTCGCCGCCGCTCCACATTGCCGCCGATTCACCGCGCACCCCGCCGTCGCCGCCGCTCCACCGTCTCCCTACTCCCCCCACTTCTCTTCTTCCCACTGGAATCGGTTCCCTCGGCGCTGTCCCGACCCCGGCCGGACACGCTCCTCCTCGATGCCGCGCGGCCGTCGGCGACGGCTGAACTTGCGGAGCGCGTGGCCGCGTCAGCTGGACGACTCCACCTCCACCCCTCCCAGCGGAAGGGCGGCCGAGGACGCGATCGCGGCGCCGCTCACTTGTCCGTCGAATCCAAGTTTGTGCGGAAGGAGGTCAGTCTGGATCCTCACACTCCCGTTCGAAGTCTGAACATGCTAATTTTACGTCACATGCTTCATCCATTTAATTCCAGTTCTATGACGCTGCTTACAACTTTCACGTCAAAATTGAAATCCTGCCTACCTCGATTGACGGAGACAACGATTATATATGTACATGAAATCTGGCCACTTAGTCAGTTTCAGAAACAAATACACACAGGAGACATCAGCCTTGTCAGTGTCAAGGCATTCAGAACAAGAATCCTTCCTCAGAAAGGATGCACATAATAGCATGCTACTAATAAATCAGCCACATCCAAGAGCAAAGACAAGTTCATAGACCTAAGCAACAGGGTAATGATGGCCACAATGCTGAAAAGCACACTAATAATACTGTAATGCATATACGACATCTACACTCAATGGTTCTTCCTAAACCTGACAAGAACACACAGCTCAACAAGCAACCGATACACGCGTAATTTACACATGGAAACGGAATTTTATCATGGATAGTGTCTCCCTTGTCTCCGTCAGCTAAGCACTCAGGACCACCTTTGGTTTGATTATGGCATCCCTTCTCCTTCCTGTCAGGATCCTCTTGAGCAAGTTGGGGTTTCCCCTCTGCTTGCTTGGGACAACTGCAAGCGATACTGGCCTCGCAGCAGCTTCTTTCTTGCAGGTTCCGCTCACGCCGTAAGGTTTGGCAGGTGGAACCACTGGCGTCGGGTGGGAATAACATGATTCTGAATCGCCACCTCCCCCGCCGACAGAAAAATTTCTTTCATGTGGTGGCCTTAGTTCTGAGCATATAATCTCCTTGGTCTTCGGGGAGCTGAGGTCATCAAATCCCCCGTCGTCGACGGCTAGCATCTCATTCAGTGACTTAGACCGAGGTTTTCGCTCCGGACGAACCGAGGTGGCATCCTTTGGCGATGCAAGTGCTTTTAGTTGCTTTCCCAGGCTTAGGATTGTCTCCTGGCACTCGATGAGCTTTTCTGATGCTGTCGAGATCTCCAGCTGCTGTGTGAACAAGGGGATTAAATGTTAACTTAAAAAACTTATTTACTGGTAAACTGACCAAATGAAGGTAATACTAATGGACTAAAGAGCCCTTCAAAGCAGGGTGTAGTGTACTGAAGAAACCAGTAAATTGACTGAATGGATCTGAAAACATGTTCAGTTCTTTCCAGTGGTCTCATGACAAGGGCAGTCAAGATGGTATTTGCTATCATATATGATCAAAAATTTGTAATATACAGCATGGACATAAAATGGCGATATGTTATGTTACGCTGCCACAATGGAAAAAGAATGAAGCAAGAGTGTCATTTGAAATTTCCTTATGTCCTATTTTTTAAATTAGATTTCCTTTCTTTTTTACCGAAGTTACATTTGAGGTTGCGTGCAACTCAGGTTGCTACAAGAATAGAAAGAATGCTATATACAGCTTCACAAAAGGAATTTTTTATACATAATATAGAAAAGACAACATCAATATGGAGCAAATTTCTTGCATAAGACTGTAAATTCAAATATGTATTTTCATTCTCCTAAAAAAAGAGCTAGGCAATCTTCAAAACCACACGATTCAACAAATAAGATAGCCTGGATCTTACCGTGTGTACATTGTTGTCTTTATTCCCAGAAACACATTTTGGGTCTTCTTCAGTAGAGTAACTGCTGCCCTGTAGATTTCCCTTGTTTGCCTCAGAGTTAGGGATGGATTTGTGTTTGTCAAGTTCACTCACTGTTGATTTACCATCAACACCGTGTGTTACCAGATTTCCTGTTTCTTTCAATGCATTAAGTTCTGCTCGCAAACTTGAAGATGTTCCTTCCGGTGCATGGGATTTAGAGAATGAGACTCCATTCCTTATACTGTCTGTGTCATTATCAGCTTTAAGTCCAATATCCACGGGGCCTGATGCAGAAACTAGTGACATCTGCTCGCTGCTTGGAGTGCTGGGTTCATCTATGCCATTTATCACTTCGACTCCTATTTGTTTGGCTGCAACAATTTCATGCCCATCACCGCTATCTAAACCCAAATGCTTTATGATAGTTTCCCTCATCTCTGATACATCTTGCAGTGAAAAGCAGTGGTTGAGTATCCAATCTAGTGTGAGGCTCACTTCAAGAACAAATCTTTCGACATCGGTATTCCCATACAGAAGCTCATTGCATACAACAATGAAGTGTCGCAGTACACAGGTAAGTTCTGATGTTTTCCATAAGAATGCATGAGCGAAATAACCAGTTATCAGCGTGGATTGATCACCCATGTTGTCACCAGATTGCACGAGTTTGCTACTGTAATCCTTTGACGATCTTTGAATAACTCCCTCGACAAGTTCAATTAACTTCAGGAGTCCCTTCTCAGTCTTGTGCGGGTGAACTTGATTAGTTGTTTCATCGGGACCATCCACTGGAACCAGCTCTTTACCTGCTGATTCGATTGCCTCTCTCTTTACATCATACGATTTTGAAGGCTTATCGTCACATACCATCGCTAGCCTTTCTATTTCTTCAAAGTCATCCATGAAACTTAAGTCTGACATTCCTGTGCTCTTACAAGAAGGTGTAGTCAGCTTCCCCTTCTTGAAATGTTCAAGTTCAGAAATCAAGGCTGACGCCCATGAACCTGAGCAGCTTACATTATCTTCATTGCAACCACCCTCGGTGATAGATGAAAGAGGATTTTCAACCACTGTAGGACTTCTCTTTACCAGTCCCGTGGTAGCTTGATCACCTGATAAGTCTTCAAGTTGAGCTTCAACTTGGGAAAGTTTAGAGGTTGTACGAGCAAGCATAGTACGAGAAAGCTGAAGTTCACCATCCTTTCTAGAAAGAGATTCCTTCATGGCCTTATTTTCATCTTCCGTCACGTGTAGCCTTGCAAGCAATGAAGGACTTACATGTGATGCATTGGAAGAGTTCTGTGTCTGATCATATGAATTGAAGGAGGTAGAATTCAACTTTCCCGTCCTTATGTGTGTTGTACTGCTGCCCAGTGTCTCAACTTCACTTCTCATTCTAGCAACGGCAGCTGGTCCTGGCAGCCTTTTACGCACCATCGAGCGCAATCTCTTGCATTCTTCTTCTAGCTTAGTAATCTTCCTTACGTTTTCAAGATGTTGTTTGTGTGAAGCATCAGCAGATTTGAGATTGCACTTCCTTTCCTCACTACGAATATCAAGTTGCTTCTGCAGCATGCAAACTTCATATCTAAGAGAAGAATTTGACCTCTCCGTTGACTCCAGTTTTACTGCAAGGTCCTTCAAGTCTGACTCTTTCACTGCATTTGATTCAGTTAGATCCAAGATGATTTTCTCTTTTGTTGAGAGGATTTCAGATAGTCTGCTATACTCATCGTCCAAGCTAGCAATTATGTTATCTTTCTCTGTGACATTCTGTTCAAGCTTCCAAACTTTATCCTTCTCACAAGAAATTATTTCAGCAGTGTCCTTTATCAATAACTCCCTCTCTTCCATTGCAACATTTAGAGCCTCATCAAGCTGACAAATCCTTTGCTCAACCATGGCTTTCTGATGTAGAGTATCATCAAGTTCTGTCCTGATAGCTATAGCTTCAGCTTCTGCTTTCTCCCAGCCTGGAACATTCATAGCCAAAAGGCGGTTGGTCAGAAATTTAATAGCCGACATATATGCATACAGATACATGCATAAGGTATTTATAGTTCTAGGAAGATAAATCATATGCCCAACTACTTATGAGCATGAACAGAGAGTAATGAATGGAGTAGTACCTAGTATGGCTTCTTCAGCTACTTTTGCTTGCTTGGCTAAAATAGCGTCCTTCTCGAAGCATTCAGCATGAGCAAATGAAAGTTGTTCATTTAAGCCTTGCAGTGATCTCTCCAACCGGGCAATCTTGTCCTTCAGCGTGCAAAGAAAAGTCCAAGCACTTGTTATGAGTTAATTAATAGGTATCGAATAAACTTCAAAATTCTTAAAGTCTAGATGATATACCTCATGTTCCTTTTCTGATATATTGGATTTATTCTTTGCTAGAACTGTCCTTTGTGATGCTTTTTTTCTCCAAAGCCATGTTTTATGGTCCATCGATTGATTCTCTCACTTTATATCAGTAATCAGCGATATGCAAGATTCCCTAGAAATTAGAAGTAGTAGATGCAACATTAGTGGCGCATATCTATAAATACATAGGTGCTACTTGGGGAAAAGAATCAGAAAATGTGTATCAGCTCAACACTGCAAAGTTATTCATAGAAACTATACAATATGATACCAAGTATCATTTCCTCCCTAAAGCAAACATATCAGCATCATGTTCGTTTCTACAAATTTGCAGTTGTGGTCACCTAATCCACTGGGCAGGATTAACAATTTCTACTTCTGCCAGCTGCAATGTCCTTCACTTTTAGTGATGCAGAAAGCGACACTTAACTGGAAAAAGAAGAAGCCACAGGGTATATTGAGGTGTTTGCTCAGTTCTATCCCCAGTGCGCCTACCACTTGCTCCAAAAGGTTACATTTGTTAACCAAATGTACTCTATTTCCTTGCAAAGGAGATAGTACAAAATTAGCCATCAGATGCTAGCTTCTTCCAGAACCCAAGTGGGTGGCCGTCCGCTAGCATCGATCCACAACTGTGAGAGCAACCCAGCAGTGAAGCCATTTAACGCCGGTAGGTACGTAGAACATATATCTAATTAAGTAAGCCAATTACGCCGTCCCAGAAGTCAAAATTGGTAAAAGTATTGTAAGAATAGCATAGAGAGAAAGAGAGGTGCCTCTCCTCTACAAGATTACTAGTGGCACTGAGTGCTTCTCTTTTTATCTCAGTAGAATTACCGGTACTACACAACACAGGCGCATCCATTGATAAGGATGGCGCCTAACGCAAGTACTCTTTCCGGCAACCACAAGCCAACGTTTTATAACCCATTAATGAAGCTGAAACTCTGTTTGTACACCTCTTTCTGCAGATTGGCTACACCAAATCAAGCCCTCAAACAAAGAGCGGACATGAAGAAGCCTCAAGCAAGCAGTTCAACCTTGCTAGAAATACGCACACACAAGAACAGAATTGCCTTCTCTGAGCAGGCGAGAAATTGGCGCAGCAGCCGGCTAGAAAACCTCTGCGCATGCAAGCAACTGGCTACAATTAGCAAGTGCAGTGAAGCAACGGAGCCAAAACCATCGCCATCTATCCCTCCCGGTACCTCCAACCCCTGGCTAGCTAGCTCCAGATATCCAGATAGATAGATATCCCCATCGTTTTCCCAACCACCAAACATGGATTGAGAAACATACACACAGAGGACAAGGGCGGCATGGATAGATAGAACTGATAATAGAAGACAGAGAAAGATTGCAAGAACACAAGGTGTGGATGGCAGTGGCGGAGCTGAGCTGAGCTGAGAACTGACCTTGGTTTGTTCCAGTGAGTGAGTGACAGTGGGTGGTGGCGTGGCTCTGCCGCCGCTTACCAAGAAGGGACTGTTGCGCCGCTGGGTCACCTGTGACCCTGTGGAGGCATCCTATGGTATGGATGGAGGGACGAAGGGGGCGGTGAGTCAGGTGACTGTGTGAGGACAAGGACACAAAGCTATCGTCTCCAGCTTTTTCTGTGGGGCGGAGACGCTGGGTGTCCCTAGCAGAAAGGAAAAGGTGTTCATGGCTGGGCCCTTGAGACGACAAAATTGCTACAGGATGCCAAAAAAGTTGCCTCATCAGAGATTGTAGAAAGATCGTCGTGAGGCCGTGATCGACGGTGGGTTTAAGTGTCGGCGGTGGCGGTGGATGCCGGGGCTGCGTATGTGCGACGACGCTCGGCTCTACATTGATTGATTGCTCGTGTTTTGTTTGGGTTATGGTATCGATTTGGTCATTAGCACATCCATTTACAAGTGAGTACTAACTTAACAGGAAAATTAGATGTTGTATTCCCCCGCAAAAAATAAATAAATAGATGTTGTATTGTAGTACAAATGTAATGAACACACAAAGAATACTCTGCGTTTGTAGATCACACAAAGATATATGTGCCTCCACGCAGCATCGTCTTCTTGGGTAAGTGGTGGCGGCAATACACGATGACTTTGGGTCTGCGTCGATGGTCACATGACTCACATCGGCAATGTCGGCGCTTACGCGGCGTGTTCTTGTCGAAGGCATTGCATTGAATATTCTTGGGACGCGCTCTTGGGGTGAAAACCAATGACCTGTTCTTCATCGGATCCAACAATGATGGCACTTGTGCGTCATTTCCTTTCTGAATATGTTGCTTTCAAAGAACCTTTTTCGTAGTCCATGTATTGTGAAGGACGGTGGATGGTTGTCGCTGCTTGTTTGCTGTGTGTTGTTCGGCACGTCGACTCACTTTATTTTTCATTTTTCTTCCTTTTATTTTTTGTTGTTGTGTGCATCCTCAGTCTAGGCATGGTCCGGATATTGTATCATACGGCGGCCGGATATAATATATTTTCTTTGTCCAAAAATGCTGAATTAACTTACGACCACACTGACATAGCTTTACTGTGTCATCTCTTCATCAAGAGTAATCGCGTGATGGTTCACATAGTACACTTTCAAGATTCAGATATAATCTACGGTCAGATAAAATCCAGTGGAGTTAAAGATCACTGAAAATAGGGGAATGTGGGGCGCAATTTATTGTATGGTACCGCTGCTTTTACGATGGAAGCGTACAGCTCAAGCGAGTACAAATGCCATCGGCGCATCAAACCCTTCTGTCGGCCTGTCTCGCGCACCGCCAGCTTGCCCATGGCCCCTCTTTAGTAATGACATGCCTGCCTATGACCAATTGCACATCAATTCCTGAGTGAAACATCACGCGGATTTTGCCAGGTTGATTACATGCCGTCAAAATCTTAAGGATGGCTTCTGAACTCCCATGGATCTTCCTGTGGTGGATTTCTACGGGTTACTGCAGTCTCATGTTTACTACCACGATCTCTTTAGATCACTGCAAAAACCAGAAAAGGCAAAGTAAGGAAGAACATTCTCATTTTACAATGCCTACCCGAAGTCCCTCGATAATATAACGATGTAGTTCAACCTCATCTCGAAAAAAAAAATTGTAGTTCAAAATGCAGTCCAACAATTCAGTAGAAATCCGTAGTGCCATGTGTAAATGGAATGGAGATTGGAAGTGTGATGTTTCGGGCGTAGGGAGACACTGCATTAATTGTGCTGTTTCAATGTTACTCCCTCCGTCCCATAATGTAAGATGTTTTTCGACACTACACTAGTGTCGAAAAACGTCTCCCTCCGTCCCATAATGTAAGATGTTTTTCGACACTACACTAGTGTCGAAAAACGTCTTACATTATGGAACGGAGGGAGTAATTTTCTTTTCCGTGCTAAGAGGAAGTGGATTTTGTAGGTAGATATTTTTTTTGGTTCAAGTACTTGTATTGGTGTGTGTTGAGCATAGTTTTAAATAGCCGGCTATAGCTGTTTGAGGGTATTGCCGCTAAATGATTTCATGTACAATTTGCCGCTATAGCCAGGCTATAGCTGTTTTCAAGGGTCACCGCTAAATGCCACGGGCCGCTATTTAAAACATTGGTGTTGAGTAGCCGGGGCACTCTTTTTTTTTCTTGGTGCCTCTGCTCACTTTTCATTACTCTCCCGGTCAGTTAATTTCTTTTCCCTCAGGTTGTGTATGATAACACAGTTTGCACTAGAGATATACATATATGGATGTGCACGCTTGATCATTTTGTACCGTTAAGATTTTTATACATGATATGGATCCTTCTTTTTTTTTGGTTGGTCTATATGGCATGTATATTATTTTTGTAAAATAACCTAACACTATGTTCAGATCATTTTATATTTTATCTCGCGTGTCAATTTTTGTTGAGTTGTTCTCATGTTTCTTCAGTCTTCTTTTCTTTTTATTTTCAGTCCTTTCTTTCACTATTGCAGAACATGCTAGTAGTAGCGGGCGCAAAAAGGTCATCAGTGACGGGCGTGCCTGTCAAGGGCGCCTTCCACTAACCTTCTGCCACTACTAATAGGTCATCAGTGGTGGGCACGACGGGGGTCACTGATGAAGGCTTATCAATGGCGGGCTCTACCTTGCGTCTGCCATTGACGCTGAGTAGCACCAATGGCAGGCGATGGTTCGCACTTGCCACTAGCCAATAAAACATGTGGCGGGCATTTTCTCCCGCCCAACACTGGCATGTACTCCATGCTGCAATGAAAACGATGGTGTGGCAGCGTATATTGGTGCCACGACAACGGAAGTTGATGCAAAAGGCGAACAATTAACTGTAAATTGGATCACATCAGAGATAAAATTAACGATAATAACTTATAACAAAGAACGAGAAGTACATTAACAATAAACGAGTAACAAACAATACATGAGTCATCAAATTTAGTGTGCTGGTCTAGTTAAACAACATAATGGGCCAAATATGTATACTCATGCATGCAAGATATAGGTAGGCTGCAGGTCTTGCTGGTCCATTCTCCTCTATAGTAACTGCTTCTATAAGCTTTGCCTCTCTCGTTTGTTCGACTCATCTTCTTTGGTGTAATTATAGAATACCTCGGACAACAACGAGCGGACCTACTTGTTTATTATAGTCATGAACGTGGGTTGGATGAGTTTGAGCTCTGCCTGCTTCAGACCACATGTTTTATAGTTCTTGACCCCATTTGACAATGTGTACATGCAACCTGAACGTTTTTTCCGACCGTACGAAGTCCTTGATGTGAAGGCAGATGTAGAAGCCACACGTCATAGTAAGAGGCGATTGTTGCCGGCAACATATAGAGTCCATCTTGAAGCAGGTTATTTTCCTTGTTCCATTGACTTTATAGTGCCTCTCAACCATGTGCCCTCCGGTCACACTCCAATCAATGGTACATTCATCCAAAAGTTCCTTCAGGAGCGACCGTTATTTTCCCTGGCTCTTCATGGAATCCATCAAGGAACAATAGGACATTTGCGGTCGTAGATATATGAGAACCGAATCATCCCTGCACAAACAAGTGAAACATAATGCGAATATGACAAAGTTTAGAACTTTGACATGAAAGCGTATATCAAGGAAAAAGTTGCAAAAGCCTACCAAACAAGCACCTACTTGGGTTGGTAGGATACGAGGAGGAACTTTTCCAGCTTGTTATGTTGCATGAAATGCAAAAGGCAGTATTTCATGCACTTCCTAGTTGTCTCATCTTATAGGTTCTCCTCCATTCATGAGATAAGGGTCAGCTATCATGACATCGAAAACCTTGTTGTGTCTGGCCCTCTGTCGCTTGAAAATGCGTCCATAGCCTGATTAGGCAAGTTTTGAGATTATAGAACATGAACATATAATAGATTTCCTTAAAATTCACATATATTTTATCTGTGTCGAAGACTTCATAGAAACCATAACCCTTTGCCACCTTCATCGTGTAATGTATTGGGTTAATGATGGCTCCTATCTTGCGATTGGCTACCTCCAAATCTATGATTTTGTCATGCAAAATTTTCATCTCAATCCTGAGTTGTTCGTGCACATCATTCGACCCCATTTTTTGATCGAGGATATAGAGAGGTTCTGTTTGGTGGTCAGCACATTGTATGCCAAGAACTTCTTCATTGAGTCCTTCTGTTGGTGCAATGATTTGCCTCCTTATGTTTTGGAGTTTGTTGACATAAACAATATGGCACTTATGTGTTTGCTAGTGCAGACAGAGTAACAGGTCCCTAGATCAAAAGGAGTTTGGTTCAAACGATGAAGATAATCCCCTACTGTAACATCCCAAATTTTCAATTTGGAATGTTATACATAGATCATCATATGCATATCATATTTTATTGCATTTTGGTTTGATCCTAGAAATTCTAAGCAACTCAAGGACCCACGGAGAGAGTTGGGGATTTCGTTATTTTCATATTTGAGTTTTCTCAAATTTTGAAAAGAGGATCAATTGGTTTTAATCAATTTTCTCTCCGAATATTTCCTAGGTTAAAATAAAAGAGAGGAGATAAAATGACTTCTCCAAAATAAAGAAATATTAGAGGAAAAATATTAAAATTAAATCAGTATTTTATTTGGACTTTTATTGCTATTTTATTTGAATTATGAAAAAATCGCGTTTTTCATAAACTGCATTAGAGGCCCAAATAAATGTTCACTTTGTCCGCAATATTATTAGAGGACCGCAAAAATTTATTTCAGGATTTTTGGAGTCTGTTTAGTATTTCTTATATTTGTTTTTCTGCGTCCCATGATTTTTTTTTTTGATAAAAAGTCAACCGACTTAACGGGCCGTGTCCGACCCGGACACTTCGCCCGACGGCTTTATAAGCCGGCCCAGCCGCCCCCGCCAGCCCGTCCGCCTGCCGTCCCGAACCCTAGCGACACCGCCGCCCTAGCGCTGCAGCCGCCGCTTCTCGCCCGCGCCGCCTACCGCCGACCCCGCCGTCGAGGTAGCCGCCGCCGCCGACCCCGCCGTTGAGGTAGCCGCCGCCGCCGTCGGTTTTCTCGAAAAAACTAATCGTTTTTTTTTTGAAACCCTAGATCTATTTTTTTCAGATCGGTTCGTTTTTTTTCCGATTTAGTTAATTAGCGGACGCTCGGCCGTGCGTTCGTTTTAACAAACATTCTTCGTCAGTTAAGCACAGACAGCGAACGTTCGTTCGTTAGCCTGTTCGTCTTGTTTTCTTTTTCCAGGGTTTTTCCGCGATTATTTTTTATCGCGATTTCTGCCCTAATCTTCGATCTAGTATAACTTTTCGCTTGTTTATCCGAATTAGATGAAACAAGTGCCTAGATCTTCATTTCGAAGCCCTCTTTCTGTTTAACCAACTTGAACAAGATTTTGATACTGTAAAATTTGACTTTAGTCCAGATTAGTAATCGGATCTTGTTTTTTTCGTAGTTTGAGTTCCGTTTCTCTATTTGATTTGATTCTTTTCAAACCGGAGTTCTTCAGTTGAACCTTCTGGTTAGATCTTCATATTTGAGTTCTACCCGTGCATTTAGTTGAGTGCTTATGTATGTTATTGTTTGTTTGTGATAGAATTCCCGGAGTGCGAAGCTTGCTACTACGAGTCTCTAGGTTTTGCAGATCATCAGCAAGACAAGTAACACTTTGATCATATCCCTTTATTACCCAGTTTTTATGCATTAGATTCAATCCTCAAACATTGCATGGTTAGGATCTGAATAACATGTGGGTTTGGGAAGTAGATGATGAGGTAGAACCTATTGCCCTGTTTATTATCAAACCTTTGGGAGTTACTTCTACGTTATGCTTAGGATTGCTATGCTATGCTCGTAGACGTTGATTGGGTGAGTGTTTCCATGACAGATGTGAGTATTGTTAATTAATGGTTAACTTTAAGGTGGCTACTTAAATACACATCTGGGTGGATTGGTTGTCAGGGCACCTGGAGAATCCAGTGTTGTCCTAGGATATCCCGGAGTACCCGTGTGATCATCCTACGGTTCGCCACCCAGGCTCAAAGGGATCATAAGATTATTCATGCTAGAAACTTCTATGTGCAGCCACAAGCTATTATGGGCTAGAAACTTCCGTGTCCTAGCATAGTTGAATATGTTGTGTGACCCCGCGCCAGGAGGAGATGACGAAAATTCCAAGGACTACATCATCATCGACGACACTGACTCAGATCCCGACGATAGCGATGATGACTATGTTGATGAAGCTAGAGCAGATATCATGGAGTCTTCCACTGATCAAACTTTCTAGTTGACCACCATATCAGTAGTAGTATTTCCCCATGTATATAGTATAGTCCAATCACTCTTGTAACGATAGTTAGACCAATTGTATGCCCATGCATGAATTGATTGAAGTGATATGATTGTGTTTGTCTCATGTGCATATGGGTAGTGTTTTCCCCCTAGATCTCATTCTATTCTGTTTTCTCACCTTTTCTAAAACTATCAGATGCCTCCGAGACGTGACAATGGATTTGCCTTCCCACCGGAGCTCACTCAGTTGATCCAGCAACAGAATACCTTGATGCAGCTACTAGTTCAGAATCAGAACCAAGGTAACAACAACCCACCACCACCACCACCACCTGTTGATCACTTAGCCCGTTTCCTAAGGCTAAATTCGTCGGTGTTCTCCAGTAGCACCGAGCCAATTGTTGTAGATGATTGGCTCCACAAGATTGGAAGGGAGCTGACCACTGCAGGATGCACTGATGCGGAGAGAGTGCATTTTTCTGCACATTAGCTTTATGGACCCGCAGCATCATGGTGGGAGAATTTCACAGCCACTTACCCCATTGACACTATTACATGGGATCAGTTTCAGCAGGCTTTCCGCATTGCCCATGTTTCAGCAAGAGCTATGGCCATGAAGAAGCGTGAGTTTCACAACTTGCACTAAGGAGGACGCACAGTGGGCCAGTATGTGGATGATATTAGTAAGTTAGCACGTTATGCCCCGGACGATGTTGCTACAGATGCTTCTAAGCAGAGTTTCTGGAAGGACTGAACGATGAGCTAAGCATGCAGTTGATGGTGGCAACTTTCAACAACTGCCAGGAGTTGGTAGATATAGCTCTTATGATCAAAGGGAAGCAACAGCAGATAGACAGCTACAAGAGGAAGTATGGACAAGGGAAGTACAATTCTGGAGCTCAGTAGAGATCCCGTTTTACCCCGAACTCGGGAGGACACATTCACCATAACCATGGAGGCCATAATTCCAATGGAGGGATTACGCATAACCATAGTGGCCCCAAGAATGGGAATGGGAATGGAGGAAGCAACAGTCAGAACCGTTCCAACCCAGTAACGCCCGCCAAGAAGGATCTAAGTCACATTACTTGTTTCAAGTGCGAGAAGAATGGACATTACGCCACGGAGTGTTCTGAAGCAAAGAATGGAAATGGAAATGGAAGCTCTGGAAAGAAGCCCAACCCTTTCAATAGGGGACAGGTGAACCACGTTAGCATGGAGGAAGTTGAAGCACAGCCAAATGCAGTTATAGGTAAGTTTTTGGTTAAGTCATTTACTGCAATCGTTCTTTTTGATACTGGTGGACCGCATTCATACATATCAAGGGGATTTGTGGATAAGTATAAGTTGCCAACCCAAGCCCTTAGGCCACCCATGTTAGTAACCTTGCCAAGAACAGAGTATATGGCCAGCCTATGGTGTGATCGGTTACCTTTAAGCATTGGTAACTATGTGTTTCCCTCAGACCTAATAATATTGGAGTCACAAGGATTGGATGTAATATTAGGCATGGATTGGTTATCAAAGTATGGAGGGAACATTGATTGCGCTAGTAAGTCAATTATTCTCACCACCCCCGAAGGAAGAAGGATTAAGTATGTATCCCGGCATGTGCCGAAGAGGTCTCAACTCTCAAGTAAATTCCTTATCAGGAGTTGTGCAAGAGGAAGTACCAGTGGTGAAGGAGACGTATTTCCGGAGGAGTTGCCAGGCATGCCATCGGATAGAGACATTGAGTTTTTGATTGAGCTTTTGCCAGGCACCGGGCCAATATCAAAGAGACCATATCGGGTGCCCGCGCATGATTTGGAGGAGATTAAGAAGCAGATTAAGGAGTTACTGGATAAAGGTTTCATTCGACCAAGTTCATCAGCTTGGGGATGTCCAGTACTTCTAGTGGAGAAGAAAGATGGATCGTTAAGGATGGTTGTTGATTATCGTGCGTTGAATGAAGTGACAATCAAGAATAAGTACCCGCTACCGATGATCAATGATTTGTTTTACCAGTTGCAAGGAGCTAAAGTGTTTTCCAAGATCGATTTACGATCAGGATACCATCAACTGAAGATTCGAGAGCAGGGTATACCTAAGATAGCTTTTGCCACAAGGTACGGGCTATATGAGTAGACCGTTATGTCATTTGGTCTGACTAACGCGCCTGCCTATTTCATGAACATGATGAACAAAGTGTTTCTGGAATTTTTGGATAAGTTCGTCGTGGTGTTCATTGATGATATATTGGTCTACTTGAAGAATGAGGAGGAACATAAGGAGCATTTGCGTTTAGTTCTCGAGAAGCTCAGGGAACATCAGTTGTATGCCAAGTTCAGCAAGTGTGAGTTTTGGTTGAAGGAAGTTGGATTCCTCGGACATGTTATATCTAGAGAAGGAATAGCAGTAGACCCCACCAATGTCGTTTCTGTGACCAAATGGGTAGCACCCACATTAGTTGGAGAGATGAGGAGTTTTCTTGGACTCACATGATATTACCGGAGGTTCATAGAGAATTTTTCCAAGATTGCAAAGCCCATGACAGAGTTGTTGAAGAAGGACACCAAGTTCAAATGGACTGAAGAGTGTGAGGCTAGTTTTCAGGAGTTGAAGAAGCATTTGGTTACAGCCCCAGTGCTGATTCTTCCAGACCAACATAAGGATTATCAAGTGTATTGCGAAGCTTCACGTCGAGGACTTGGAGCAGTGCTTATGCAGGAGGGAAGAGTTGTTTCATATGCCTCACGACAGCTTAAACCTCATGAGCTGAATTATGCTACGCATGACTTGGAGTTAGCAGCAGTAGTGCATGCGTTGAAGACATGGAGACATTTTCTAATCGGGAACCATTGTGAGGTGTACACGGATCATAAGAGTTTGAAGTATATCTTCACGCAGAAGGAGTTGAATCTCAGGCAGAGGAGATGGTTGGAGCTTATTAAGGATTATGATATGAAGTTGCATTATCATCCCAGAAAGGCTAATGTAGTAGCCTATGCGTTGAGTCGCAAGAGTCATGTCAATACACTCATAACCGAAGATTTACCCAAGGAGTTAGCAGAGGATCTTCGTGAGCTATGTTTGGAAATAGTTTCGAGAGGTTATGTAGCAGCGTTGGAAATTCATTCCACTTTGATGGATAAGATCAGAGAAGCTCAGAAGACTGACAAGGAGATTGCCGAGATAAAGGAAAGGATGAGAAAAGGGAAGACCAAAGGATTTCATGAGGATGAGCACGATACTCTATGGTTTGAGGATCGCATATACGTGCCTATTGACCCCGAGATCAGGAAGTTGATTCTGCAGGAGGCCCATGATTCACCGTATTCGATTCACCCAGGAAACACCAAGATGTATCTGGATTTGAAGGAAAGTTTCTGGTGGACCGGAATGAAGAAGGATATTGCGGAGTATGTAGCAGTATGTGATGTATGTCAGAGAGTGAAGGCAGAGCATCAGAAGCCAGCAGGATTGCTACAACCATTGTCGATACCCGAATGGAAGTGGGACAAGCTTGGCATGGATTTTATCACGGGATTGCCCAGGACCCATTCAGGCTATGACTCGATATGGGTTGTAGTCGATCGCTTGACGAAAGTAGCCCATTTCATCCCAGTGAAGACCACCTATACAAGTGCGAAGTTGGCAAAGATATACATGACCAGGATTGTATGTCTGCATGGAGTTCCGAGGACCATTGTATCAGATAGAGGAACCCAGTTTACCTCAAAGTTCTGGAATTAGTTGCATGAAACTTTGGGTACTAGGCTAGAGTTCAGTACAACCTTTCATGCACAGACAGATGGACAGACCAAGAGAGTCAATCAGATTCTGGAGGACATGTTGAGAGCTTGTGCGCTAGACTATGGATCTAGTTGGGACGATAATTTGTCGTATGCACAGTTCTCCTATAACAATAGCTATCAAGCCAGTTTGAAGATGGCCCCTTTCGAAGCCTTGTACGGAAGGAGGTGCGGTACACCGTTGCTGTGCGATGAAGTTGGAGACCGTCAGTTGTTTGGACTAGATTTGATTAAGGAGTCTGAAGAGAAGGTTAAATTCATTCATGACATACTCAAAATAGCCCAGTCCAGGCAGAAGAGTTATGCGGATTCTAAACGCAAGGAGATAGCTTATGAAGTTGGAGATAGAGTGTATCTTCGTATATCCCCGCTTTGAGGAGTTAAGCATTTTGGAGTTAAGGGAAAGTTAGCACCACGTTTTGTGGGACCATACAAAGTTTTGGAATGTATGGGAGAAGTTGCTTACAAGCTGGAATTACCACAAGGATTGTCAGGAGTTCACAACGTGTTTCACGTTTCCCAGTTAAAGAAGTGCCAGGCATAGATGGCCGATATTCCCTTGAGAGATACAGGATTCAGTTGGATAGAGATTTGACCTACGAGGAGAAACCAGTGAAGATTCTTGAGTTTGCCAGCCGAGTCACACGCAGCAGAGTTATTAAGTTTTGCAAAGTTCAGTGGAGCCACCATACCGAGGAGGAAACCACCTGTGAACAAGAGGAAGACCTACGGAACGACCACCCAGACCTATTCTCTAGCCAACCCGAATCTCGAGGGCAAGATTCATCTTAAGGGGGGTAGGTTTGTAACATCCCAAATTTTCAATTTGGAATGTTATACATAGATCATCATATGCATATCATATTTTATTGCATTTTGGTTTGATCCTAGAAATTCTAAGAAACTCTAGGACCCATATTTTCATATTTGAGTTTTCTCAAATTTTAAAAAGAGGATCAATTGGTTTTAATCATTTTTCTCTATGAATATATCCTAGGTTATATAAAAGAGAGGAGATAAAATGACTTCTCCAGAATAAAGAAATATTGGAGGAAAACTATTAAAATCAAATCAGTATTTTATTTGGATTTTTATTGTTATTTTATTTGAATTAGGGAAAAAATCACGTTTTTCAAAAATTACATTAGAGGCCCAAATAAATGTTCACTTTGTCCGCAATACTATTAGAGGACCATGAAAATTTATTTCAGGATTTTTGTAGTCGTTTAGTATTTCTTTTATTAGTTTTTCTGTGCGTGAGGAATTTTTTTTAAAAGAAAAAAGTCAACCGACTTAACGGGCCGTGTCTGACCCAGACACTTCGCCCAGGGGCTTTATAAGCCGGCCCAACCGGCCCAGCCGCCCCCGCCAGCCCGTCCGCCCGCCGCCCCGAACCCTAGCGCCGCCGCCGCCGCTTCTCGCCCGCGCCACGCCGCCGCCGCCGCCGCTTCTCGCCTGCGCCGCCACCGCCCCGCCAGAGCCGCTGCCGCCCGCCGCCGACCCCGCCGCCGAGGTAGCCGCCGCCTCTGTCAGTTTTCTTGGAAAAACCGATTTGTTTTTTTAAACCCAAGATCTGTTTTTCTAGATCGGTTAGATTTTTTTCGGTTTAGTTAATTAGCAGACGTTCATCCATATGTTCGTTTTAATGAACATTGTTTGCCAGTTAAGCACAGACAACAAACATTCATTCGTTAGCCTGTTCGTCTTGTTTTCTTTTTCCAGGGTTTTTCCGCGATTATTTTCGATCGCGATTTCTGCCCTAATCTTTGATCTAGTATAACTTTTGCTCGTTTATCCGAATTAGATGAAACAAGCGCCTAGATCTTCATTTCGAAGCCCTCTTTCTGTTTAACCAACTTGAACAAGATTTTGATACTGTAAAATTTGACTTTAGTCCAGATTAGTAATCAGATATTGTTTCTTTCGTAGTTTGAGTTTCGTTTCTCCGTTTGATTTGATTCTTTTTGCAAACCGGAGTTCTTCAGTTGAACCTTCTGGTTAGATCTTCTTATTTGAGTTTTACCCGTGCATTTAGTTGAGTTCTTATGTAATTGTTTTTTTGTGATAGAATTCCCGGAGTGCGAAGCGTGGTACGAGTCTCTAGGTTTTGCGGATCATCAGCAAGGCAAGTAACACTTTGATCATATCCCTTTATTACCCAATTTTTATGCATTAGATTCAATCCTCAAACATTGCATGGTTAGGATTTGAATAACATGTGGGTTTGGGAAGTAGATGATGAGGTAGAACCTATTGCCCTGTTTATTATCAAACCTTTGGGTGTTACTTCTATGTTATGTTTAGGATTGCTATGCTATGCTCGTAGACGTTGATTGGGTGAGTCTTTCCATGACAGATGTGTTGTTATCTACGGTAGGGTGCATCGACTGCAAATTAAAATTTCCTACGCACGGAACAACCAAGAACATGCTATGGGAGATGGATCACAGATTGTTACCACTAGACGCGCAGTGCCGTGCAGCGGAAGTAGAATTGAGGCAGCGCGTTCCCGGAGTTGCCTCACGCACCCGGAGTCGTATCCTCCTTGCCGGTCTCCTACGTAGACGATTGGATCCCGCGAACAGGTTCGCCGGAGCGGCGCAAGTGCACCGCCTCTAACGGTTTCCGCGCGTGCTGGAGGAACCTCATGCAGTGGACTGCTAGGTCCGATCACACAACCGGTGGCACGTGGAGGTGGCTAGTTGGAACACATGCAAAGCCCTAACGACGGCACGAAAGCGATCAACCCCTTGAGTGTGCCGCACCTCCACTTTCTATAGGTGTCTGTCGCGGGCTCAACACTTGGGCCTCGCACGGACCCTAAAGCCCAAAGTCTACTCGGTCACGTTCCTAGTCCAGTTTGGATCACATCTGACCAGTGTCCTACGAACCGACCTCGTAGGTTCCTTCCCTTAAGCGCGCGACCCCTTAGGTTCAAGTCGGCTTGGTCACAGTTGGGATCACCTCTGACCTGCACGGTTTGTAGCGTTCTCTAGCAAGGCGTGCCGACCACCAAGCAGACTATGAAGCTGGTTAGGCGAACCTGTACAACATGTCACACTTCTGTTCCCTTTGTTGCACGATATATGTTGTCGGGCTCAAGGCGAGATTGTCATCCTTGTGCTAGCCCGACCTCTTTCTCGTTCCAGTGATGTCGACCACAAACCGGATTATCTCATAATCCTTGTCGCATGGCCATGCTTATCCTGGTCGGATCACACGAGGGGCCCAGAGTATATCTCTCCTGATCGGAGGGGCAAATCCCATCTTGCTCGACCATGTCTCGCAGCATGGGACTAGACAAACCCGAAACCTACCTTTATAACTACCCAGTCACGGAGTAGCGTTTGGTTGGCCCAAAGCAAGTCTGTCACCATCCCGAGTACACGCGTCAGCTCAGGTCTTAAGACATAGAACGTATGTTGTACTAGAGACTCACAGATGACATATCGCTGCGTCTCATAGTTGGGTGTGTCCAACTCGGACCTTATCTCGACTCGGATCCGACTATGTCGAATCCGACCAGACCTTTACAAGTCCATATTATCCGGTTAGCATCCAATTCTCCATGGCTAGTGAGACCAAGCCATCGACAGTGTCATATACTAGTATAGTCGGCTGCGCATCCACACAGCCCTTTCGACTAGGGACCTTTTAGGATAGTCATCATACAATGCATAGTCCCACAAACAAGTCACGTACTTGCTGATGCACATCATTGATAATGTCCAAGGACTATCTTTATTCATAAACACATAGGAAATATCATCATACATGATTGCCTCTAGGGCATATCTCCAACAAGATGTGAGTATTGTTAATTAATGGTTAACTTAAGGTGGCTACTTATATACACTTCTGGGTGGATTGGTTGTCAGGGCACCTGGAGAATCTAGTGTTGTCCTAGGATATCCCAGAGTACCCGTGTGATCATCCTACGGTTCGCCACCCAGGCTCAAAGGGATCATAAGATTATTCATGCTACAAACTTCCATGTGCAGCCACAAACTATTATGGGCTCTAGCATAGTTGAATATGTTGTGTGACCTCTTTTAGTGGTAGACTAGCAGATGTAGGGGATGTAGGTGGTATTGTCTACCCAGAGTAAAGAGTTAATGCTTCTGAAAGACTGTGTCTCGGTCATCGGTTTCTCAAACATCATGAAGTGCGAGAAATTCAACGGAGGAGATCGAGTTTGGTGGGGAAAAGTGCACAAACCTCTGCAGAGCGTACAAACTAATCATGGTTAGCCATGTCCCCGGTTATGGACATCTTGAGTATATGGTTCTTGGATTATCATGTTGATCTCATCACTCTAAATTAATTTTGTTGGGTAATTGATGATGCTTAATTGGGATTGAGTTGGAGGGACCTTCTCAATGTTTAACAACCACCATGATAGTTAAATAAAATTAATTCCTTTGTTGTAGGGAAAAATTGGCTTTATGCAAAACTGTAATCATAGAGCTTTCCACCAGCCATATATGCATGTAGTGATAGCATTTATTCTGTTCATTACTCTATGTGTTACATTGCCAGCATATTCCATGTGCTGACCCGTTTCGGGCTGCAACATATCATGTTGCAGATTTCTCAGATGATGAGTAAGGTGCCATAGGTCGTTGTCGTTCACTCAGCTATGCCGTTGGAGTTTGATGGACTCACTTTATCTTCCAAGCCTTCCGTTGTTATCATTTTTAGATGGCCTTAAGCCATATTGTGGTAATAAGTTTTCTTTTGAGACATTCGATGTAATAAGTGTGTGATTGAAACTCTATTATAAATCCTCAAGTACTGTGTGTGTCAGCATTACCGATCCAAGGATGACACTGATGCACAGAGACTGGGCTATTTGAGGTCTGGTCGCTACACCTACATAGCAGTGAAGGTTATCACCAAAGATAATGTTGACAAGAGTGACCCCTCAAAAATTGCTGACATGAAGCAACTGGTTCGGTGCCTGTCCGAAGGAAGTGACTGCGTCCGAGAAGAATGAAGACGTAGTGAAGATGTAGAATTTATTTCCTTGTTTCTCTTCTCCTTATTGAGTCATAGGACCACCGTACTATTAAGAAGGGTGTAGTGTTCGAAACTTTGATTCTCTGATGCTAAACCCAAATCCTATGAAAGTTGCGAGAGAAATCTCTTTGTGTTCCGAGCAAATACTTGCCAGCAAGAGACTGTGATCTTTGCCACGAGAGATTTGTTTCAGACTGAGGAGTTAGCATTACTTGTTCCTCAAGTACTGTTACCGTTGCTCTTTGAAATCCGACCGTTGAGAATGTGTTGGTTGGGCATTGGCTGGACCGCATGTCCAAAATGGTCACTTCCCCCTGGGGAAGGATGCGGCTATAAATAGCCACCCCGCGCCGGCTATGTCCGGTGACTGCTTCGTTTGATTCGGAGAAGATTGTTGAGCAACTCCCTCTTCGAGTGATTTGAGTTTAAAATCCACCGATAGAAAAGCCCTAGAGCTGAAAAATTAGATAGTGGTTCAGCATCACTCGAATCTAAGTCCAGTACGCTCTACCTATTACTCTTGAGAGCAGCAAACTCCCTAGACGGTTATGTCACGCCCAATATGCGATACACTACAAGAAATATGTCAACTTGTGACCACCACTATTGGTCACTGAAAGGTCATAGTTTTTCATTTGCGACCTTTTTGTGACCAAAAACAGAAGGTCAAAAGCTGGTGGTCGTAAACTGACTATAGCGACCTTCTTTGCGATGTGTAAAAGGTCGTTGGTTCCACGACCAAAATTTTGGTCACAAGCAACATGCCTAGACCACGTAGGCATCCAGCATGGCAAGCTGATGTGGCACAAGAATCAGCCCGGTCCGATTCAGTGTTTTACATGGGCCAAGCCCAACAATTCAGCCCATTTATATTTTTTTTCGCTGCTAATTTTGGTGAACTACATAGGCCAAGCCCTACAATTCGGCCTTATTATTTTTTGGGCCATGGCCTTTTTGTACCAACAGTTTTAGTTTTCTTTTTTTATAAAATGGGTCCATTAGTCAAACAGGTCCCACTTGTCAGGTTCTGATAAATGGGTCCCAGCTATTAGGCTCAGATTCTTCATATTTCAATTTGACATCATATTTGAATTTCATAGTAAGAAAATAACCAGTATTTAAATAGGCAAGCAGAAAACACACATAATTATTCAAATAACAATAGCCAGATTCACTACAAGCTCTACAAATGACACGTAATACAAGCTCTAACATATACAATGCTTTACAAGCTCTACAAATGCAAAGCTCTACAGTACTTTACAAGCTCTCCAAGTAATGTTACAAGCTCTACAAGTGTTCTCTTCTTCAGCATGGAGCTCCTTCAACAGCGATCAAATGTCGGACTCACGGACAAACATAGTCAGGACTGAGCTGACAAAAATACAACATGCCTTCCACAGTCGCCCTGTTACATGAATCGGCTGAGAAGAATCAGAAAAACTGGATCCAATATAATATGAACATTCCATTAAAAAAGTAGTAAAGGGGTAAAGGACAATTCTTTATATAATGATAAACAGATTTCAGCTAGTACCAAGCTTTTTTAGCCGAGCTAGTTAAAATGAGATATTCATACAAGACAATAGAGACTATATGAATATGCATGGCACAAGTGCAGGTCCTGGTTACTGGCTACACATGTAACACCAATAAATGGATAGAACAATAACGGGAACAACTCCAGATTACACACAAAGCTCTATCCATAGTGCCAGCTATGGATAAAATCATGCACACTCCCAACAGAACTCAGTCACACAGTATAATTCTAACTATAATATAACCAAGAACTAAAGATTGTCACACAGTATAATTCTGACTATAATATAACCAGAGAACTAAAGATTCTACGTACTTAGAACTCAACTAACAAGTGAGAATGATCTGATTGTATGCAAACAATCTTTTTTTATTGTTGTTGCTGTTTTTGGTTGACAAGCACCCAAACATGATACAGACATGGTATCACAGACATTCTCTAATTGACAAGCACCCAAACATATAGCACATAATACATTTCAGATTTTCATAATAAAACTGACATGTGTAATCATATAGCTAATAAAATACATGGCATAATATGAGTACATCTCCAAACAGCTAATAAATCCCATAGTACCACAAGGACATGCACTGCAGTATATCTTGCAATGCAGGTTTTTGACTGAACAGTAACATCCCCTACATAGTAGTAACCAGGGAACTAATTGACGATTGGTACAGCAAAACAAAATTACAAGCACTACTCGTAGTAGCACCTACAACAATTTTTGGTTGAACAGAAGATTACTTATATTGAAATAACACACACTAAGAACTAAGGTTACTTTGTTGTAACTCTCTCTATCACGTTATGCCAGGTGTAATATGACATCACAATACCATAGAAGAATACAGTGAGGATACCACTCAACGGGAAGCCAAGTGTGTTGCTAAGAACTAAAGCCAATTCCAGGAAGCAGATTTTTTCAACGTTTCAATTTCAATTGAACTATCTGCTATGAAGCTCCTATGTCCCAAAGTTCAGATAACATGATTCAATGTCAAAAGGCGTATGTCCTACCCACTTAGCTCAACAATCTGTCTCGACAACTCACAGGCGGGAGAAACAATGCAAGTAAATCTAGCCGTGGCAGCTCCCACCATAATCTAATAAGTTGTACAAAATACAGTCTGTGATAGATTGAACACACTATACAGAATTATTAATAAACTAGTACTCCTACTTAGTACAGAATTTCTGAAATGCGCCAAAATTCTGTACGAGCATGTACAGAATTCAATTTCCGTCAGAACTAAACCAACAACATATGCATAGAACTGACTGAATTCATGATTACTGATACTCTGGAATGCGCCAAAACCACCAATCTATCAGTTGAACCTCACTTGTCATTGCGAATTTACTGACTAAACCACTCCACTCCAGGCTCTCTAGCAGATTGCAGTGAAATGTACAGTAATACCAGCGGAAGAGGGGTGGGGGGGATTCAATCACCTCGGGGACAATGCAGAAGTAGTGCACGTCGCCGCCGACGATCTAGAACGGTGCCCCATCCTTCCAGAAGGCGTCGTCCTCGATCCAAAACCTCCTCGGAGCCTCGTCGTGGACCTAGCGACAGCGACACCCGCATCGCACGATGAGTCAAGCGCCACCAAACCAAATCGATTCAAAGCCCGAGCAAATGAAGGATCGGTCGGCATGAGGGAGAGCGCGTGTGCGTACTGTGGGTGCGAGTGCGACGCACAACAACATCGCGAGGAGAAGTGAGAGCCTCCCGAAGCCTCCGGCGGAGGCCATTGCGGGGGCCCAGTGGCCTCCACTCACCCGGTAGCTGCTGCTGCTGCTGGATTCCTCTGTTGGTGCCGCAGGAAGCGTGAGGCCTCGATTTGGCAAAGGGGACCTGGGGGAAGAGGTGGGCGACGTCGACCTTGTCGGCGTCAAAGCGGGAGTCGAGCAGCGCCGGGATGGCGGCGTCCTCCGGGTCGTCGTACAGGTGCGCGTCCGTGCCCATCTGCCCCACCACCCACGACGCCGTCGCGCCGCTCGCCCGCATACCGAACATCCAAGGCGGTGAGGTACGTGAGGTAGGAGGCCAGCACCACCGCCATGCTCCAGGAGGGCGCCAGGGCGGAGAGCAGGTCGGCAGTGGTCGGTGCGGCGGCGAGGGGAGGCGAGGCGGCGAGGGGAGAGGGAGGTGGGTGGCGGATCTGGATCTGGAGCAGGGTGGGGAGACGGCTGCAAGGGAGAGGGTCAGGGAGAGTGCTAGGGTTCGCGTGCGGGGCTGTGGGCCAGGTGAGAGGGTGAAGGTGCGGGGCTGTGGGCCGGGTGAGAGGGGGTGAGGGAGAAAGGGATGTCGTCAGATCCGGGAGCATCCGACGGCGTTGAAGGCATGATCCGTGTGACATGCCCATGGACCAATCAGAACCCAGTACACGTTATGACCATTTAAATTGGTCGTAACCGACTAAAAATAAGGTGTTGAATCATATAAACAGTTTTATGATATGAGAAATTCAAAAAAATGAAAACATTCTCATTGTATCAGCAAAGGTGACCTAATTTTTAGGAAAACTAACAAACTTCAAATTGGAACAAGACAAATATCCTTAAAAGGTGTTATGAGAATGAGTTTTTAGGGGAAAAAATCATTTTCCATTTTTCGAGTGCCTAAAATGAGTTTTTTTTATGAAGGACCTACCATATATTTGTTGTAAAATTGGACCAAATCATTTTTCTAAAATACTAGACCATATTTAATGCACAATTAACCAAATGGTTGGGTGTTAAAATTTTTAATCCACCTCTGGTGAAAAAGACAAATTTTCACCGATTCAGTTGGAAGCGGGTCAAATTTGAACTGCAGCTGCCTCATAGTTTGCTTTTTATTTTTTACAAAAATCATTTCTAGGTACATAAGTATCTATTTAATGAGAGAAACATCAAAAGTTTTCCAAGATTCACCCACTAGCTAGGAACGGTCAAGCCCGCCGTTTTGACCGCATTTTGAAACGGGCATAAAAAATTAAAAAAAACAAAAAATTGGAAAACCTTCGCATTGTGTCATTATATGTGACCAATTTTCCAGGAAAAATAATAAACTTGTAATACGGTAATTATTTTAAAAACATGTTCTCAGAAATGAGCTATCATGCGTGAAGATTCATGGCTTTCACAATCTTATGGCCACATTCATGGCATAGTTTGTTCAAATGATCTCATATCATGCACAAGGGTGCATCTTGGAATGACAAACAACGTTGCCTAAGGAAGTTTTCATTTTCTTTGCACGGAAAATTCATTTTTCATTTTCTGAGTGCCTGAAATGAGTTTTTTTGTGTGAAGAAACTACCAAATAATTGTTGCAAAATTGGACCTAATCAATTTTATAAAATACTAGGCCATATATAATGCACAATTGACAAAATGGTTGGGTGTCAAATTTTTTGATCCACCTCTCGTGAAAAAGACAAATTCCCGTCGATTCAGTTGGAAGCGGGTCAAATTTGAACTGCAGCTGCCTCATTGTTTGCTCTTTATTTTTTCCAAAAATTATTTCTAGGTAAATAAGTATCTATTTAATCATAGAAACACAAAAAAAATTCCAAGATTCAACCACTAGCTAGGAACGGTCAAGCCCGTCGTTTTGACCGCATTTTGAAACGGGCATAAAAAATTCAAAAAAAATCAAAAAATTGGAAAACCTTCGCATTGTGTCATTATATGTGACCAAGTTTCCAGGAAAAATAATAAACTTGTAATACGGTAATTATTTTAAAAAAGTGTTCTAAAAATGAGCTATCATGCGTGAAGATTCATGGAGTTCAAGCCAAATGATCAATCTTATGGCCACATTCATGGCATAGTTTGTTCAAATGATCTCATATCATGCACAAGGGTGCATCTTGGAATGACAAAGAATCTTGCCTAAGGAAGTTTTCATTTTCTTTGCACGGAAAATTCATTTTTCATTTTCCGAGTGCCTGAAATGAGTTTTTTTGTGAAGGAACTACCATATATTTATTGCAAAACTGTACCTAATCAATTTTATAAAATATTATGCCATGTATAATGCACAATTGACAAAATGGCTGGGTGTCAAAAATTTTGATCCACCTCTGGTGAAAAAGACAAATTCCCGTCGATTCAGGTGGAAGCGGGTCAAATTTGAACTGTAGCTGCCTCATAGTTTGCTCTTTATTTTTTCCAAAAATCATTTCTAGGTAAATTAGTATCTATGTAATCATAGAAACACCAAAAAAATTCCAAGATTCAACCACTAGCTAGGAACGGTCAAGCCCGCCGTTTTGACCGCATTTTGAAACGGGCATAAAAAATTCAAAAAAAAATCAAAAAATTGGAAAACCTTCGCATTGTGTCATTATATGTGACCAAGTTTCTAGGAAAAATAATAAAGTTGTAATACGGTAATTATTTTAAAAAAATATTCTCAGAAATGAGCTATGATGCGTGAAGATTCATGGCTTTCAAGCCAAATGATCAATCTTATGGCCACATTCATGGCATAGTTTGTTCAAATGATCTCATATCATGCACAAGGGTGCATCTTGGAATGACAAACAATGTTGCCTAAGGAAGTTTTCATTTTCTTTGCACGGAAAATTCATTTTTCATTTTCTGAGTGCCTGAAATGAGTTTTTTTTGTGAAGGAACTACCAAATAATTGTTGCAAAATTGGACCTAATCAATTTTATAAAATACTAGGCCATATATAATGCACAATTAACAAAATGGCTGGGTGTAAATTTTTTTGATCCACCTCTGGTGAAAAAGACAAATTCCCGTCGATTCAGTTGGAAGCGGGTCAAATTTGAACTGCAGCTGCCTCATAGTTTGCTCTTTATTTTTTCCAAAAATCATTTCTAGGTAAATAAGTATCTATTCAATCAGAAATACATGGTTTGATGGCGATACATCGAGGTTTGGACGGTGGCCGAGGGCCCCAACTCTAGAGTGCGTAAGCTCGCATGCCCGCCGCGTGGTCACCGCGTGACCGTGGCGTTGCCATGCGTTCTGGGCGGCCTAGGCATGTCTAGTGGGTTGGGCACTCCCCAGGTAGGTGCTAGGAAGAAAATCACAACATAAGATTCTCACGAGGAGACCAATCGATGCTCAAACATGAATAAGCAGCCAAGTGTTTGATTTGCGGTACGGGAAATGCACATGGCCAATGGGCGTGAGTTTTGGCTTTGGATGATCATATACTAAGAAGAATGTCTTCACAAATTTTTAGGGAAATCAAGAATATATAAATAACACTTCCTTCACAAAGTGCTGATGTGAACAGAATAGGAAAATGAATATTGTTGAGTCATTTTTGAACTAGGCAAGGGAGGTTTTTGACATATTTGATGAAGATATGATCCAAACAATTTATGAGAATTTTTTGGGAATTTTTGGAATAACAGAAATATAGGTTGATTCACAACCTAGGGCAAAAATTGACACATGGACATGACACATAGGCAAAACTGATGAGGTGGCACCTAGTCATAGCAATAAGTACTAATGCATCCACGTTCACAACCTCATGACCATTTATATTGGTCGTAATCAGGTAGAAATAAGGTCATGGACCACTCTTGTCTGCTTTTATGACCATTTGGTCTAAGGCAATTCAGGGTTTGAGCCCTTCTAAGCGAAATGGCCGTGGATTTATGACCAATTCAGCTAGGGTCACTAAGAGAAGGTCACTAGTTGACATATTTCTTGTAGTGATACTATCCTAAAGAGACTCGAAGGTCCCACCAAGGATAGAACCGCATATTGATACGCTTTTGCAAGGTGGATATCATTACATCAACATTACATAATAGATGGGGGTACATACAAAAGGCATACAATGCCACACGAATACAACATCACAATACATCAGAGCGTCATCCGGCTACGGATGAAACACAAACATAAAATCAAACGAGATCCACCCTGCTAGCACAGGCTGCCGACCTAGAACCTATCCCCTGATCGAAGAAGAAGCGGAAGAAGAACTCCAAGACAAGCAAACATCGCTCTCGCGTCATGATCATCACATAACCTGTACCTGCAACTGTTGTTGTAGTAATCTGTGAGCCACGAGGACTCAGCAATCCCATTACCATTGGTATCAAGACTAACATAGCTTAATAAGTAAGGAAGGGGTAAAGTGGTGAGGTTGCAGCAGCGACTAAGCATATATGGAGGCTAACATACGCAAATAAGAGCAAGAAGAGAGCAAATGGAACGGTCGTGAAGCTAACAATGATCAAGAACTGATCCTGAACTCCTACATACGTCAAACATAACCTAAAAAACGTGTTCACTTCCCGGACTCCGCCAAAAAGAGACCATCACGACTACACACGCGGTTGATGCGTTTTAATTCGGATCTGGTGCCAAGTTATCTACAACCGGACATTAACAAATTCCCATCTGCCGCATAACCGCGGGCACGGCTTTTGAAAGATTATACCCTGCAGGGGTGTCCCAACTTAGCCCATGATAAGCTCTCGCGATCAACGAGGGATATACCTTCTCCCAGCAAGACCCGATCAGACTCGAAATCCCGGTTTACAAGACATTTCGACAATGGTAAAACAAGACCAGCAAAGCCGCCCGATGCACCGACAATCCCGATAGGAGCTGCATATATCTCGTTCTCAGGGCAACACCGGATGAGACATCCTACGAGTAAAACTAGACCTCGAGTTCCCCCGAGGGGGCCCCGCAGTCTACTCGGTTCGGACCAACACTTAGACAAGCATTGGCCAGGGGGGGCTAAAATAAAGATGACCCTCGGGTTGGCCAACCCAAGGGAAGGGTATAGGTAGTGGTGAGGCAAATGGTAAAACCAAGGTTGGACCTTGCTGGAGGAGTTTTATTCAAAGCGAACTGTCAAGGGGGTCCCATAAATCACCCAACCGCGTAAGAAACGCAAAATCCGGGAACATAACACCGGTATGACGGAAACTAGGGCGGCAAGAGTGGAACAAAACACCAGGCATAAGGCTGAGTCTTCCACCCTTTACCAAGTATATAGATGCATTAATAATATAAGAGATATTGTGATGTCCATCATGGAGCAATCTTCAACTTCACCTACAACTAGCAACGCTATAAGAGGGGCTGAGCAAAAGCGGTAACATAGGAAGGGTGTCAAAGGTTAGAGGTTCATGGAAATTTGGGGAGGCTTGAAGAACAGGTGATAGGAAGGGCAGCATAGCGATAGAATGAAACAACTAGCATAGCAATGATAGTGAAGAGATCCAAGGTGATGGTCATCTTGCCTGAAATCCCGCTAGGAAGAAGAACGAGTCCATGAAGAAGATGAAGCCACGAAGATGAACCAAGTGTAGACGAACGAATCCTCATGATCGCAACGAAACGGGAACTATCGAGAAGAAGCACACAACATGGTAAACACACCACACAAGAACACGACATGATTCACAAACAAGTATGATGCGAGACAAGACTTCATGAAGCTACTCATGGCAAGAGATGATACAAACAAGAGCAACACATCAAGGCAAGTTTAAATGAGGCCGGGAACAACATATAACAATTCCGGTAAGTCCTCATGTGCAATTTTCGAAATTGGTCCAGATCTGAATAAACCTTATGTTCAAGTTGTTAAACAACAAGTTAAAATGCACCAAGATGATCTGCACGAAATTCTAGTCAAGTTACATATAAAGTTCATTTAGTTCGGAGCTACGGCCTAGAAGATATGAGCAAAACAACTTAAACATGGCATTGATGCAAAATGCATACAAACATCAAGCAAACATCTCAAAATAAGGATTCAACATGATAATATGAAACTACATGGAAAACTAAGCAAGTTTCATATAGAGCACACTCAAAACGGAGCAACGGTTCAACACACACACTATACGAGTTTAAAGGACAAGCTGTCCAAAACAGCAACTAGGCATCTAGCAAGCATCAAAACAACATGCTACGGGACCTCAACAAGAAAACAAAAGGCATGGACATGATGTATAGGTAAAGCATGACAAAACATGAACACTGAGATATCTCCAGAAATCACTAGAACATGCTCAAAAACACATGGCAAGATTGCAAATAATAACAGTTTCAGACTTTGCAGAAATAACATCAGATTGCAATGTTTAGAGCTATCAAACCACATGTTACAGGAACTTCTCATGGCAAATAAAGGCATGCCATGATACTACTAAATGCATAGAACAAAAGTCCTTTACTGACCATGAGCCAAAAAGGATCAGAAGATATGATGGCACCCATGTAAACATGGCAAATGATATGACAGATTCATACATGGCAGGAACAACGATAAGTAGGCATGACAAGGCAACCAACAGTAATAAGACATGTTTGTGAAGCTAAGCATGGCAAGATCAAGTTCATAGGGTGCATGGATCACTAGCAAAACACATGGCAAATCTGAACTTAATATTAACATGCTGACAACAACATTATTTAAGCAACTTTGGAGCATGATAACAACAAGCTACAGCAGGCTATAAATGCAACCAGTGGCGTGGATGGATAGAGCATGACATGTATAACAAAACATCCTTAGTGAATAACTCCAGATTATGCGTAGAATAACTTGTAGTAGCAGGTTTACATAGCATCACAAAATAACAGAATCAGCCTAGCAAAACAGTAACATCAAGTACCCTACTTAACAAGCTTGATGCACTCAGTACAAGACTCACAAAAATACATGTATTGCACCCCTGTAAAGATGGCATGACATAGTTCAAAACACATGTAGACCTGAAGCTCATAGGATGCACACACAAAATGCAACGAAAAAGACAAATCAGCAAGTTCTGTTAACAGACAACAGTTAACATCATATAGCACTCTTGCAACAATGATTAGGACATCAAGATGGACTCAAACAAGCATGGCACAATGGAATGAAATTAAGAGCATCTCATGATGAACATTTTGATATATTGCACGCATGAAAAGGAGCTACGGATGCAGAGTTGTGATGCGATGAACAGAGGACCAGAATGCAAAAATATTTCGGGACTTAGGGAAATCTGGGTCAACCTTGCACGGAAATTGATGCGGCGACGGATCTCGCCGGATCTGAGGCGACGGCGGCCGGTGTTCATTGGAGAGGAAGGAGAGGTCGCCGGAGGAGGATGGAGATGGCCGGAGAC
>NC_041383.1:755897749-755900261 GCF_002162155.2 Triticum dicoccoides | reverse complement strand
CGGCGGGCGCGGGGGAGAGAGAGGGCGGCGGGGCTGACGATGTGGCGGCGGCTGGTAGGCTGAGGCGGCGGGGAAGGCGACGTGGCGCGTCGCGATTGGGCGCGGGCGGCGGCGAGCTGAGGTGGCAGCCGCCGATTGGCTGGGTGACGTGGCTGGGCGGCGGCGCGAGGAGGGAGAGGGCTAGGGTTGGACTGCATGAAAAATCTGGGAGGGGCACATATTTATAGGTAGAGGGAGCTAGGAGACTCCAAATAGGCACGGTTTTCGCCCACACGATCATGATTGAACGACCGAGAGCATGGAGGGGGTTAGGATGGGCTAGTGGGCTGTGGTGAAGAGGGGCTGGGCTGGAAGAAGAAGGGGGTTTCGGGCTACGCGGTTAACCGTTGGGGCATCAAACGACCTCCAAATGGAACGAATTTTGACGGGCGGTCTACCGGTGCTATACCAAGGCCACTCGGCAAACCTCGGTCCATTCCGAGAACGTTTTTCTCCCGCTCACGAAACAAGGTCTGAAAGGGGCGACGGGTGCGCGCGAGAGGTCTGGACTCCGAACGGACAACAGAGAGAACCGGGAGAACCCGAACGGATGCATGTTTTGAAAAACGTGCGGATGAAATGCAGATGATGACATGGCAAAATGCAACACGCAAGCAAATGACATGGCAACTACGGCAAATAACTGGCAGACACCTGGCGCATCGAATCCGGGGCATTACAACACTCCTCCACTAACAAGAGATCTCGTCCCGAGATCTTAGGACCGAGACGGAAGGGAAAAGAAATGAGGTGAAACAAGAACTCAAGAGAAGAAGCAAAGAATCGAGAGCACTCAGTTAAGAAAGATGAATGGCGAATATGACGAGAATCGAATGCTCGTGGAAACAAGATAGATTCTGAAACCACTCCGGTTAGAGCAAGATAGAAAAAAGGAATGAATAAATGAATTTGGGCAGCACTCTGACTGAAAATGGAAGGAAAAGAACATGAACTTAACCCAATGAGATGGCACTTGACGAGATGACCAACGCAATGCCTCCGGAAGAATTGAAAGAATGGAATGAAATGAACTTAGAAGGAAGGATTGAATGGAGTTGTTGAGAAAATCAACAACGAAAGAATAAGCTTGATGTGGACTTATCAAAAACATCTCAAAACTTGAGGTGAAATTATGCCACAACCAAATGCTTAAATATATGAGCTGAACGAAGAAATGCAAAACTCCACTTCAAAAGAATACAGAGATTTAGTTGCACTTCGAAGGCTAGAATGTAAGATACTTGAATTCCTCCAACCAAAATCTTGATGAACTCTTGAAGAATGAATTGAATCATGAAGAACCACCATGAAGATCTTCGGTGACAAAAGGATGATGAGATAGAAATGAAGGATAAAAAAGAAATAAGATAAAAGCCTTGCGATGATTTAGATGGAGGATCCGACGAAATGACCAAGGAAATTGAACTCTGGGAAAAGAAAAGATGAAAACACTTGGAACTAGAATTTATTCCTCATGAACAAACTCTGAAGGAAAGGATTAATCACTTGGATGAAATAATAATAAGATTTATTGTATGCTTATCCTTCATCAAATTAAATTGATGACAAGCAATGGATTTTTCATACTACTTATTCTTCTTGAAAAAGGATTTAGAAGTGACATATCGCAAACTTGAGAAGGTCTTCATGAACCACCGGTAGGATTGGAAAGAACGAATGGATTAATATGGTAACAAAGGAAAAAAGAATCTGAAGGAACCACCGTAAGAATTCGAAAATGACTGATGAGAGAGAATGAATCACCGGGAAGAATTAGAAGAACCAATAAGCAAGAGGGGATTTAGATGCAAAAGAACAAAGAGATCATGACCTGATTAAAAGGCACTTGAATGAAGCACCGGGATAATTAGAGAACGATAGCTGGAATGATGGCCTTCGATGAAAGAAATGGAAAAACAACTTCTGACATACTCCGAAAGAATGAAAGAGAAGAAGGGTTGAACCAAAGATGAAAAGAATTTGAAAGCGATCTTGGAGAAGGCATGTGACTGATGGGATCCATTCTTACGTCAAACTTCAAAAAGGATTTGAGAATAACTCCGGAGGAATTAGAAGAGTCAGGTAAGATCCTGGGAAAAGACCTGTGGGTTAGGGCCCACTGAAGAGAAAACACCGTTGGAAAGAATTATTGAACAGATAGATGATGCACCGGAACAATTGAAATATTTGAATGAGGTGACAACCTCGAATTAATTGGAACACAGACGAATCTCCTGCGATGTCTTCCGAACTCCGGAATTTTTGAATGGCGAGAGGCAAACGAGCAAGGAGAACACTTCGAGGAAAAGGATATGATCAACCCAAAAAAATTTGAATTGAGTCCACCGGAAAAGAGATGAAGAATGACGAACGAGACGAGAATTCACCGGTTGAAATAATTGACAAAATACTGAAGAGGCTCCGCACGAATGAAATTGATGCTCGAAAGAGACTCAGACTCCGGGAAGAAAAG
>NC_041383.1:755893546-755897592 GCF_002162155.2 Triticum dicoccoides | reverse complement strand
AAAACAAAATCAACTTGGAAGGGGGAACCGACGAAGATCTTGAAGAGAAAACACCGGTTGAAACAATTGAGGGAAGAAGGCAAAGACTTCACACGAGTAGGATGGATACTCGATTACGGGCTCCGGCTCCAAGAAGAAAAGGGTGGGCGGGTGGGAAAAGAAAACAACTGAGGATTGAACTCAAAGATGAAGAGGCTCGAGTCGACTTGATGAGAAATGCACCGGATGAAAAGAGATGAGAACCCACAATCGAAAAACTAACTGCGTGAACCTAAAGAAAAATTTGAAGGGGACGAGAAGTAACTCAAAACACCTACGTCAGGATTCCTTACCAGAGCGACGAAGGGGCTGAGGAGTAAAAAGAATTCCTACTCTCCGATATAACTAGACTCCGAAAACAGTTTTCTTCTAGACTCAACAACGGCCAAACTACACGATCAATCAAGGGGGGCTCCTAAGATCGGTCAAGGCTCTGATACCAACTTGTCACGCCCAATATGCGATACTATCCTAAAGAGACTCGAAGGTCCCACCAAGGATAGAACCGCATATTGATACGCTTTTTCAAGGTGGATATCATTACATCAACATTACATAATAGATGGGGGTACATACAAAAGGCATACAATGCCACATGAATAGAACATCACAATACATCAGAGCGTCATCCGACTACGGATGAAACACAAATAGAAACTCAAATGACATCCACCCTGCTAGCCCAGGCTGCCGACCTGGAACCTATCCCCTGATCAAAGAAGAAGCGGAAGAAGAACTCCAAGACAAGCAAACATCGCTCTCACGTCATGATCATCGCATAACCTGTACCTGCAACTGTTGTTTTAGTAATCTGTGAGCCACGAGGACTTAGCAATCCCATTACCATGGGTGTCAAGACTAGCATAGCTTAATAGGTAAGGAAGGGGTAAAGTGGTGAGGTTGCAGCAGCGACTAAGCATATATGGAGGCTAACATACGCAAATAAGAGTGAGAAGAGAGCAAATGGAACAGTCGTGAAGCTAGCGATGATCAAGAAGTGATCCTGAACTCCTACATACGTCAAACATAACCCAAAAACCGTGTTCACTTCCCGGACTCCGCCGAAAAGAGACCATCACGGCTCCACCCGGGGTTGATGCGTTTTAATTCAGATCTGGTGTGAAAGTTATCTACAACTGGACATTAACAAATTCCCATCTGCCGCATAACCGCGGGCACGGCTTTCGAAAGATTATACCCTGCAGGGGTGTCCCAACTTAGCCCATGATAAGCTCTCGCGATCAACGAAGGATATAACTTCTCCCAGCAAGATCCGATCAGACTCGAAATCCCGGTTTACAAGACATTTCGACAATGGTAAAACAAGACCAGCAAAGCCGCCCGATGCGCCGACAATCCCGATAGGATCTGCACATATCTCGTTCTCAGGGCAACACCGGATGAGACATCCTACGAGTAAAACCAGACCTCGAGTTTCCCCGAGGGGGCCCTGCAGTCTACTCGGTTCAGACCAACACTTAGACAAGCATTGGCCTGGGGGGGGGGCTAAAATAAAGATGACCCTTGGGTTGGCCGACCCAAGGGAAGGGTATAGGTGGTGGTGAGGCAAATGGTAAAACCAAGGTTGGGCCTTGCTGAAGGAGTTTTATTCAAAGCGAACTGTCAAGGGGGTCCCATAAATCACCCAACCGCGTAAGGAACGCAAAATCCGGGAACATAACACCGGTATGACGGAAACTAGGGCGGCAAGAGTGGAACAAAACACCAGGCATAAGGCCGAGTCTTCCACCCTTTACCAAGTATATAGATGCATTAATAATATAAGAGATATTGTGATGTCCATCATGGAGCAATCTTAAACTTCACCTGCAACTAGCAACGCTATAAGAGGGGCTGAGCAAAAGTGGTAATATAGCCAAGCAACGGTTTGCTAGGAAGGGTGTCAAAGGTTAGAGGTTCATGGCAATTTGGGGAGGCTTGAAGAACAGGTGATAGGAAGCGCAGCATAGCGATAGAACGAAACAACTAGCATAGCAATGATAGTAAAGAGATCCAAGGTGACGGTCATCTTGCCTGAAATCCCGCTAGGAAGAAGAACGAGTCCATGAAGAATATGAAGCCACGAAGATGAACCAAGTGTAGACGAACGAATCCTCACGATCGCAACGAAACGGGAACTATCGAGAAGAAGCACACAACATGGTAAACACACCACACAAGAACACGACATGATGCACAAACAAGTATGATGCAAGACAAGACTACATGAAGCTACTCATGGCAAGAGATGATGCAAAAAAGAGCAACACATCAAGGCAAGTTTAAATGAGACCGGGAACAACATATAACAATTCCGGTAAGTCCTCATGTGCAATTTTCGAAATTGGTCCAGATCTGAATAAACCTTATGTTCATGTTGTTAAACAGCAAGTTAAAATGCACCAAGATGATCTACACGAAATTCTAGTCAAGTTACATATAAAGTTCATTTAGTTCGGAGCTACGACCTAGAAGATATGAGCAAAACAACTTAAACATGGCATTGATGCAAAATGCATAGAAACATCAAGCAAACACCTCAAAACAAGGATTAAACATGATAATATGAAACTACATAAAAAATAAGCAAGTTTCATATAGAGCACACTCAAAACGGAGCAACGGTTCAACACATACACTATACAAGTTTAAAGGACAAGCTGTCCAAAACAGCAAGTAGGCATCTAGCAAGCATCAAAACAACATGCTACAGGACCTCAATAAGAAAACAAAAGGCATGTACATGGCAGGAACACTGAGCTATCTCCAAAAATCACTAGAACATGCTCAAAAACACATGGCAAGATTGCAAATAATAACAGTTTCAGACTTTGCAGAAATAACATCAGGTTGCAATGTTTAGAGCTATCAAATAACATGTTACAGGAACTTCTCATGGCAAATAAAGGCATGCCATGATACTACTAAATGCATAGAACAAAAGTCCTTTACTGACCATGAGCCAAAAAGGATCAGAAGATATGATGGCACCCATGTAAACATGGCAAATGATATGACAGATTCATACATGGCAGGAACAATGATAAGTAGGCATGTTGGTGAGCTTGTACCACTCACCACAGAGCATTACATGGCATGACAAGGCAACCAACAGTAAGAAGACATGTTTGTGAAGCTAAGCATGGCAAGAGCAAGTTCATAGGGTGCATGGATCACTAGCAAAACACATGGCAAATCTGAACTTAATGTTAACAGGCTGACAACAACATTATTTAGCAACTTTGGAGCATGATAACAACAAGCTACAGCAGGCTATATATGCAACCAGTGGAATGGATGGATATATCATGACATGTATAGCAAAAAATCCGTAGTGAATAACTCCAGATTATGCATAGAATGACTTGTAGCAGCACGTTTAGATAGCATCACAAAATAACAGAATCAGCCTAGCAAAACAGTAACAGCAAGTACCCTACTTAACAAGCTTGATGCACTCAGTACAAGACTCAAAAAATACATGGATTGCATCCTTGTAAATATGGCATGACATAGTTCAAAACACATGTAGACATCAAGCTCATAGGATGCACACATAAAATGCAACGAAAAAGACAAATCAGCAAGTTCTGTTAATAGACAGCAGTTAACATCATATAGCACTCTTGCAACGATTATTAGGACATCAAGATGGACTCAAACAAGCATGGCACAATGTAATTAAATGAAGAGCATCTCATGATGAACATTTTGATATATTACACGCATGAAAAGGAGCTACGGATGCAGAGTTATGATGCGATGAACCGAGGACCAGGATGCAAAAATATTTTGGGACTTGGGGAAATCTGGGGTCAACCTTGCACGGAAATTGATGCGGCGACGGATCTCGCCGGATCTGAGGCGACGGCGGTTGGAGTTCGTCGGAGAGGAAGGAGAGGTCACCGGAGGAGGATGGAGATGGCCGGAGACGGGCGGGGACGGGCTGGCCCGGCCGGATCCGGCGCGGCGGCGGCGGAGCGTGGCGCGGGCGCGGTCGCGGGCTG
>NC_041383.1:755755062-755893144 GCF_002162155.2 Triticum dicoccoides | reverse complement strand
CGGCGGGCGCGGGGGAGAGAGTGGGCGGTGGGGCTGACGACATGGCGGCGGCTGGTAGGCTGAGGCGGCGGGGAAGGCGACATGGCGCGTCGCGATTGGGCGCGGGCGGCGGTGAGCTGAGGTGGCAGCCGCCGATTGGCCGGGCGACGTGGCTGGGCAGCAGTGGACGTGTCCGGCCGCCGGGCGGACATGTCCGGCGGCGCGAGGAGGGAGAGGGCTAGGGTTGGACTGCGCGAAAAATCCGGGAGGGGCACATATTTATAGGTAAAGGGAGCTAGGGGACTCCAAATGAGGCACGGTTTTCACCCACATGATCGTGATCGAACGACCGAGAGTATGGAGGGGGTTAGGATGGGCTAGTGGGCTGTGGTGAATAGGGGCTGGGCTGCAAGAAGAAGGGGGTTTTAGGCTACGCGGTTAACCGTTGGGGCATCAAACGACCTCCAAATGGAACAAATTTTGACGGGCGGTCTACCGGTGCTATACCAAGGCCACTCGGCAAACCTCGTCCATTCCGAGAACGTTTTTCTCCCGCTCACGAAACAAGGTCTGAAAGGGGCGACGGGCGCGCGCGAGAGGTCTGGACTCCGAACGGACATCGGAGAGAACCGGGAGAACCAGAACGGATGCAAGTTTTGAAAAACGTGCGGATGAAATGCAGATGATGACATGGAAAAATGCAACACGCAAGCAAATGACATGGAAACTACGGCGAATAACTGGTAGACCTGGCGCATCGAATATGGGGCATTACAGGTTAGGTGTCAATTTCTTAAAAACCAAGAGTGATTGTCGTTCTCGAAGAAGAAGTCTGTAAAGGTCCAGAGATCGCCTCAAGTATCTACCATGAGTGATCGACATTGGTTGACGAACCAATTGTCGAGGATAATAGGGCGAAGAGAGTTTATCTTCTGTGTTAAGTCACAACCCCTCCAACCAGACGTAGTCCTTGTGTAGAAGGACGAACTGGTCTACCAAATACCTTTTCGCCATTGAGCATCACTGGTTACATCTGTTCTCCCTCGTTACTTTCGAACCTTTTCAATTATGTGATTTGTCTCGATGCATGCTCTTAGTTTCTCGTTGTACTATGTTTTCATTTGCTCCGCTGCTGGGTTCCGAGAGTTTTGAGATTTGCGAAAGAAATTTAAAAACTACCATTCGCCCCCCCTCTAGTAGACATACTTCGTTACTACAATTTGTATCAAAGCAAGGTACTCCTTGACTCTGCTCATTTTGGTCTAACCACCTTGGAGTTTAAGTATATCTTCAGTGAGCTACAAGTCGCATCTCAAGATTCCAATCTTTGATGGGACGGACTATCCCTTTTGGAAAGAGAAGATGAAGATCCGTCTCCGAGCTATTGATGATGATATGTGGAACATGGTGCAGAATGGATTCATGGTTGAAGTGCCTCAGGTCCCCACTGACCTCGAGAAGAAACTCATTCAGATGTACGCTCAAAGGAAAGATGAAATTGGTGGCCATATCTCCCGTCCTGAATTTCTTTGCTATCGTCAGTGTGAAACTGTGAAGGAATTGTGGGACATTCTCGAAAAGATAAATGAGGGTGTTTCAACCCAGAAAGAAGCTCGCAATGATACTCTTCGGGCGAAGTTCAATCGGTTCAAGCGAATTGGAAATGAAAGTTGTCGACAAACTGTCGATTGTCTGAGTGACATCACAAATGAGCTACAAGGTCTCAGCGCCAAAGACATTACTGATCATGAAGTTGTGAAGAAACTGCTCCATTCTCTTGACAGTTCATTCGACACTCTAGTCCTGATGATTAGGGAACGACCTGATTTCAAAGATCTCGACTGTGCTGATACCATGGAAAGGCTAAACACTCATGAAGAATAACAAGAAGAAAAGAGAGATCTCTATGGCTCAAGTCATCGCAAAAGTAATGCTCTCAAGGCTGTGGCTGATTCCTCCTCAGAAGGAAATGCCGAAGAAGATTCAGATAACCCATAAAGGATCAACAAAGATCTCACATTGACCACGAAAAGTTTCCAATGCCTTCACAGAAAGAATCAGCTTTAGAAGAAAGGGTCAAGCAACTATGGCGGTCCAAAATCTTCATCAAAACTTACTAGAGATTACACCTGCTTCAAGTGCAAAAACCCAGGACATTTCATCTTGGACTGCCCTCTCTGGGAAGCTAAAATAGGTGCTAGTGGAAGATATGATTCAGGCAACTATCGAGGCAAAAGAAAGAGCAAGAACTACGATTCCGATGATGAGAAGAAAACAAAGTAGTTCTTCAAGAAGAAGGATGGCTCCGCCTCCAAGTCTTCGTCAAGATCCTCCTCAAGGAATACCTCCAAGTCCTCCAACCGCAAGAATACTTCTTGCAAGGTTAAGGCGTACATCGGCAAGGAAATGGACTCCGATGAAGAAGATTCATCTGACTCCGAAGAAGTTGCTGAATCCGATTAGGATTCTGATTTTGGCATGGCTGGGATAGCATGTGCTTCCACTCTTGCATCAAACTTCTTTGACAACCATTCAAGCAACGATGAATCTCTTGCCTTCTGTTTCATGGCCAAGGCTTCGAAAGAAAAGGTATCCTCCAAATATCACAAGGTTCACTCCGGTGATCAATATTCTTCGGATGAGGATGACCATGCTAAACTTATAAAAATTGCTAATATACAACAAAACTCTCTTGAGAAAATTGAGAAAACCCTTAGGAAATCTGAAGGGTTGTTGGTTGAGGAGATGGAGAAAATCAGTCATTGAACGAAGAGTATTCCACTCTCAAGTCACGAATGGAAGAACTATCAAAGTCATGATTTTCTCTCAGCCGACCACGGGAGATTGAATTATGACTACCTAAAAAGGAAACAAGAACTCGAGTTGCTAAGAAAGGCCCATGATGACTTTCTCAAAGAAAATTCTCTTCTCACTCAACAACTCAAAGAGAAACCTGATGTGTTCATACCACCTTGCTTAAAATGCCTTGAACGTAGCAATGTCAAATCAAATGCTGAATGTTCTTTGAATGCTAACCTATCTGTCGAGGAAAATGGGTCTGTGTCTGATGAGAATGCTAGGTTGAAGGATGTTCTTCAAACAGGAATGTTCGAATCCCTCAAAGGGCATCACACCCTTTGTGATGTTCTGAAGAAATCCATTCTTCAGAAAAATCCTAGGAAAGAAGGTGTCAGTTTCGAAAGGAAACTAAATGAAAATGGCTCCTACTAGGAACCTGATCAATATCCTCGCACTGCGTGGGTGCCTACCAAGATAAAAACGCTCGATCCAACTTTGCTTTCGGGATATGACTCACCTATCCCTGAGTACTCTCTTGATGATTCTTTGGACAACTATAAACTATTCAAAAACCAATATGGTGAGGCTGTTGCTTGCTATGTTGGACCAAACAACATGAATGGCCCCCCCAAAGAAAGCTATATGGGTACCCAAGAAAATTATCGATGCATTGCCTATTACTCAAACTAACTATATGTTGGGGAACACAGTAATTTCAAAAAAATTCATACGCACACGCAAGATCATGGTGATGCATAGCAATAAGCGGGGAGAGTGAGTCCATGTATCCTCATAGACCGAAAGCGGAAGCGTCAGCACAACGCGGTTGATGTAGTCGTACGTCTTCACGATCCAACCGATCCAAGTACCGAACGTACGGCACCTCCAAGTTCAGCACACGTTCAGCTCGATGACGTCCCGCGAACTCCAATCTAGCAGAGCTTCACGGGAGAGTTTTGTCAGCATGACAGCGTGGTGACGGTGATGATGTTGCTACTGGCGCAGGGCTTCACCTAAGCACCGATATGACCGAGGTGGAATATGGTGGAGGGGGGCACCGCACACGGCTGGAATAGATCAACAGATCAACTTGTGTCTATGGGGTGCCCCTTGCCTCAGTATATAAAGGAGGAGAGGAGGGGAGGTTGGCCGGCCTCTATGGGTGCGCCAAGTGTGGAGTCCTACTAGGACTCCAAGTCCTAGTAGGAGTCCACCAAAGGGAAGGAGGGAAGAAGGAAGGAGAGGGAGGAGAGAAAGGAAAGGGGGGCTGCCCCCCTATTCCAATTCGGTTTGGGCTAGGGAGGGGGGGCTGCCTTTCCCTGCCTCTTCTCTTCCACCACTTGGCCCATGGGGCCTAATACTTCTTTCCCGTATTCCCGTATCTCCCCGGTACTCCGAAAATTACCTGAATCACTCGGAACCTTTCCGATGTCTGAATATAGTCGTCCAATATATCAATCTTTACGTCTCGACCATTTCGAGACTCTTCGTCATGTCCCCAATCTCATCCGGGACTCCGAACTACCTTCGGTACATCAAAACACATAACTCATAATGTAAATCATCATAGAACGTTAAGCGTGCGGACCCTACGGGTTCGAGAATTATGTAGACATGACCGAGACACGTCTCCGGTCAATAACCAATATCAGAACCTGGATGCTCATATTGGCTCCTACATATTCTACAAACATATTTATCGATCAAACTGCATTACAACATACGTTGTTCCCTTTGTCATCGGTATGTTACTTGCCGAGATTCGATCGTCGGTATCTCAATACCTAGTTCAATCTCGTTACCGGGAAGTCTCTTTACTCGTTCTGTAATGCATCATCCCGCAACTAACTCATTAATCACATTGCTTGCAAGGCTTATAGTGATGTGCATTACCGAGAGGGCCTAGAGATACTTCTCCGACAATCGGAGTGACAAATCCTAATTTCGAAATACACCAACTCAACAAGTACCTTCGGAGACACCTGTAGAGCACCTTTATAATCACCCAATTACGTTGTGACGTTTGGTAGCACACAAAGTGTTCCTCCGGTAAACGGGAGTTGCATAATCTCATAGTCATAGGAACATGTATAAGTCATGAAGAAAGCAATAGCAACATACTAAATGATCAAGTGCTAAGCTAATGGAATGGGTCAAGTCAATCACATCATTCTCCTAATGATGTGATCCCGTTAATCAAATGAAAACTCATATCTATGGCTAGGAAACTTAACAATCTTTGATTCAGCGAGCTAGTCAAGTAGAGGCATACTAGTGACACTCTATTTGTTTATGTATTCACACATGTACTAAGTTTCCGGTTAATACAATTCTAGCATGAATAATAAAAATTTATCATGAAATAAGGAAATAAATAATAACTTTATTATTGCCTCTAGGGCATATTTCCTTCACTACATAGGCAGAAAATGCTCGTTATTCCGTTCGACAGAATGAGTACATGCATACCTCATTCAACCACTATACTCATTCGTCTGGAAAGAATTTCAATGCCTACTCTTTCAATTATGCTCGTACTACTTTGAGTAACATTTATGGTTATCAAAACAAATCCTATCCCGTCCGCTCATTTGTTTCGAAGCCACCTGCAAAGATGTGGGTGATTAAAAAAGCTTAATTCTTCTGCAGGACTATGTCTCCGGGTGTACCGAATGGATAATGGATAGTGGATGCACTAGTCATATGACCGGAGACAAGTCGTTATTTGTCGACCCCAACTTAACTGCTTCATCTCTAAAGTATATCACTTTTGGCAACGACAACAAAGGAAAGGTAATTGGGTTAGGTAAAATTGCTATATCCAGAGACAAGACTATTGATGATGTTTTACTTCTTCAGTCTGTTGGATTCATCTTATGTCAGTTGGCAAGCTATGTGATCTTTGCATGCTAGTTCTACTTTCCATATCCAAATGCATTGTCTTTATGCCTCTGACAATTCCTTCGTCTTTTGAGAGAAATAGAAAAGGTGATTTATATATTATGAATTTCTCTAAGGGTCCCTCAGTCCAAACTTGTTTTCTTGCAAAAGCAACTGGAGGTTGGCTATGGCACCAAAGACTTGGTCATGCAAGTATGAGAAATTTGCAGACTCTAGTGAAGAAAAATCATCTCTGTGGCATTCCTCATGTAAAATTTGACAAGGATCTTCTTTGTGCTGCATGTGAGGCTGGTAAATTAGCCAAGAAGCATCATTCATCAAAGACTATCATGAGCACAACAAGACCTCTGGAAATTCTTCATATGGATTTATTCGAACCTCAAAACTATGCAAGTTTCAGTGGCAGTCATTATGGTCTGGTTATTGTGGATGATTTTCTCGTTATACTTGGGTATTCTTTCTCGAAGACAAAACCTTCACCCAAGACATCTTCAAAAGATTCACTAAGAAGGCCTAGAATGAATATTATGTGCGAATTAAGCATGTCAGAAGCAACAATGGTACTGAGTTCAAAAATACTCATATCAAAGATTTTATCGATGAGAATGGTATTACTCATGAATTCTCAGCTGCATACACTCCCCGGAGAATGGAGTGGTTGAGCGAAAGAATAGAACTCTTATCGAGATGGCGAGAACAATGCTTAGTGAGTATAAAACTCATATTCTCTTCTAGGCTAATTCTATTAACACTGCTTGTCATCAGGGTCGGCCCTGAGGGGGGCAAAGGGGCGGCCGCCCCGGGCCGCCCAAATCCAGGGGGCCCTCCCTAGGTGTATGTAGGTCGGCTCTGCCCTAATGTATTTTGATTGATAAGGAAAATTCGATGGGTCGGAGGGCTGGGCCTCACGGAGCACTGCACGCAAAAAGACCCTTGTACGCACGCAGCGAGGCATGGAGCCAGCCAGCGATCGGCTCGTTCCTGCGTTTATAGATGTTCACTTAAAAAGGAACTGATTGATCCCTTCTATCACGCATGCATCCATGCAACAATTCCCACCGGCCGTCAACTCGTCGCCTCTTTGCGATTGCGCGCTCGATGCTCCTTTCCCCTTTCTCGTAGATCATAATTTCGCTGATCCCTTTATATAATTTAGATCGTAGGCTGGTTAAAATTCCCTGCTTTGCTCTCTGTTCCGTCCATCAGAGATTCGACCATCCAAGGTATAGCATACGCTCATATTGGGGTTTCTGGATGCATAGCCGGCACAGCAAGACCGCTGACCAATTGATGCATTTAGTTATTTGTTTATTTTTAGCACTGTGTCTTATCATGTGATCTGGAAGAAAGTATGCATCTAAAGGAAGAAATTTTGGATGAATTGGTGCAATCACAAAGGGGAGATGTTCATAATTTTTCAAGAGTAATACTAAATTACTAATGCTTCTAGTACTTAGATAAACGTGGATGATGAGTTGGCAATAGTTGTCATAGTGGAAGAGCAACCAATGGGAATTCACAATATGATAAAGAAGAAGTAAACAACGACACCAACTTTCACGGTAACAATGTAAGTGAGAATGTAGGAAATTCATCAGATGTTATATATCCTAATATATCCATTGCTTATTGCATGTTATTTACTGTGCCTTGGACTGTTGCGTCGGTCATAAGAACCTTTTCCAAGTTGAGATTTGTGAACATCTATTTGAGGTCAAAAACGACTCAAGAGAGGTAAATGGTTTGGCAGCATTACGCATTGAGAAAAAATATTGGATGATATTGATATCAACCCCATCATAAAAGTTACTTTGCATCAAGGAATGTTAGAAGAATTCTATAAGGTAATATGTATAAATTACTTGATATGCATAGTGGTTTTGGATGCATTTAACTGGGGTTGATAATAATTTATTTCTTATTTATATTCATTGTTATTGTTATGATGTGTATATTAAGGGCCCCGAGTTTTAGTCTCGCCCCGGGCCCCCAAATTCTCAGGACCGGCCCTGCTTGTCATGTTGTGAATCGTGTTTATCTTCACAAGTTCCTTAAGAAAACTTCATATGAGCTTCCACTGGCAAGAAATCAAATGTTTCTTATTTACGTGTTTTTGGTGCACCTTGCTACATTCGTGACATGAATCATAATTCCAAGTTTGCACCTAAGGCACATGAAGGTTTTCTTCTTAGTTATGGATCAGACTCTCATACTTATCGGGTCTATAACTCTCACCACGGGAAAGTTATGGAAACGGTAAATGTGTGGTTTGATGAATCTAATGCCTCCCAAAAGGAGCACCTGCCTAATGTGATAGATGAACCACCGATTTCGAAGGCTATTCGGCAAATGGCCATTGGGAGTGTCAAGCTAGTTTAAGGAAATCCTCCTGACTCTTCCAATGATGATGATGGCCCCATGACTCGAAGCAGAACTCGCCAAGCTACTGCCGAAGAAAATGTCGCTCTGAACACAAATGGCAACCAGAATGCTAATACAAATCCGAATGGCAATCCCAATGAAAATGGTGATACAAATGCCAATCCCGATGCTGATACTGAGGAAAATGCAAATGATCATGAAGACGAAAATCCTCTTCCTCAAGTGTCTAGTCGAGTTGAGCCTACATTAATTCTCGAAGATCTTGAGAGTCCAGGTTATTGACCCACAACTCGTTCTCGCACTCGTTTCACTAACTACTGTGTAAGTTTCTCCCTTGTCTCATTGGTAGAACCTCTACCAAATATAAAGAAGCCATGAATGATCCCGATTGGATGAATGCTATGCAAGAAGAGTTGGTGCAATTTTAATTGAATGATGTGTGGGAATTGGTTGACAAATCAAATCCTAAGAAGCACAATATCATCAGCATCAAATGGATATTCTGGAACAAGTAAGATGAGAATGGCATTGTTGTGAGAAACAAAGGATGTCTTGTCGCTCAAGGGTATAAATTGGTAGAAGGTATTGATTTTAGCGAAACATATGCTCCTGTTGCTCGTCTTGAAGCAATTCGTATTCTTCTCGCATACCCAATTACAATGATATCCTGCTTTATCAAATGGATGTGAAAACTTTCCTTAATGGTGAACTTAATGAGGAAGTATATGTTAAGAAGCCACCTGGCTTTGAACATCCTCGGTTTCCTAACAAAGTTTTCAGGTTGAAGAAGGCTCTATATGGGCTAAAGCAAGCCCCTCGAGCTTGGTATGACACCCTGAAGAAGTTTTGCTCAAAAAAGGGTTCAAGCCAGGACCCACTGATTCCACTCTTTTCACTCGTGTTGTTAATGGCGATCTATTTGTGTGTCAAATTTATGTGGATGATATTATTTTTGGCTGTACTAACAATGCTTGCAGCTTGTAGTTCGGGTGGATGATGTCCGAAAAATATCAAATTTCTATGATAGGTGAACTTAAGTTCTTGCTCGGGCTGCAAATTCATCAACGGGACAATGGAATTTTCATATCTCAGGAGAAATACCTGACAGACTATCTAAAGAAGTTCAAAATTCAAGATTGCAAGCTAAGGGGCTACAAAACTCCAATGCCCATGAATGGTAAGCTGGACACAGATGTGTACGGTAAGTATTACGATCAAAAGGCTTATCATTTGATGATTGGTTCTTTGCTCTACCTATGTGCATCCAGACCTGATATTATGTTGAATGTTTGTATGTGTGCCCGTTATCAAGATGCACCGAAAGAATTGCATCACCAAGCGGTCAAGCGTATTCTGAGATATTTGGCTCACACCCCCACTTTAGGTTTATGGTATCCAAAGGGAGCACAGTTTGATCTTGTTGGCTATTCAGACTCAAATTACGCAGGTGACTTGGTTGACAGGAAATCTACTTCGAGGACATGCCATTCCCTCGGTAGATCTTTGGTATGTTGATCGTCAAGGAAGCAGAACTGTGTATCTCTTTCTACGGGCCGAATATATTGTTGCTGGCATGTGTTGCACTTAGTTATTGTGGATGAAGCAGACTCTAAAGGATTATGGCATCAAGGTCAAGAATATTCCTCTATTTGTGACAATGAAAGTGCGATCAAAATTGCACACAATCTAGTGCAACATTCTCGCACCAAGCATATTGCCATCAGACATCATTTCATTTGCGATCATGTTGCTCGAGGAGATATTTTTATTGATCACGTTAGCACCAAAGACAATCTCGCTGATATCTTCACCAAACCCCTCGATGAGAAAAGATTTTGTGCATTACAGTGTGAGCTAAATATCCTAGATTCCGCAAACATGCAGTAAGTTGGACTCGGCACCCGCACCAACACTTCCACATCTTAGAAGGAATGGGTGCACAACACTCGAACAGTTTGAAAATTTTGACTAAGTGAAATTTTCTTTCTGAGAGTGAATACATTAATGAAGAACTAGACTAACCAGGTGCCTTGATAATTGTGCGATGCTCGAGGTCATACAGCTCTTATACGGTGGGTCACGCCACCACAATTTCTCTTCATTGAGTTTCTTTTCGATTGAAGGATTTTGTGTTAGTACGAATGTATTTCAGTGAGAGATTTTCGTTCGGGTGTTTGTGTTTCTTTGTCTGAGTGAAATGCCCAGAACCCTGTTTTTCCCTCTATTCTACCTCTTCCAGTCTATGTTGTTCCATTATGAACGCTCAATTTCATCTGGTACCGAAACTTTATCTGGTGTCCTTGACCACGTTAAAGGTTCATTCCGAACTTATATCGTTTTGGCAAAATCCTTCCAAAATTTGGGGTTTCCCGCCCAAGTCAGGACCATGATCTTTATGACGGTTGCCACATGTTTTTCACTAACTGCCAATCTATCTGGTAAGTTGAAATGCAAAAGTCCTTCGACCGCGGCCGTCCGATCTGATTCGTCAGATGCGGTTATTTTCCCTCGCGTATATGTACCGTATTGCCACCGCTCCCTCATCCATTTCTCTCCTCTTCGCCATCGTCAGCTCCGAAGCTCTACCGCACGGCTCCGCCTCATGCTCGACGAGGACGATCATCTTGGCCACTTCGCTGCCGGAAAGAGGTCGCCGGAGTCACTCCACGCCGCTGCGGATCATCGTCCTCTCCATGCCGTCATAGGTTATGCACATCACGTTAGGATATGTGTAGTGAGAACTCGTTCTTCTGTTCTTCTCATTCGAGTTCGTCCGCGGTTGAAATTACCCTGTTTTTACCGCAAGATCTTTACCTTTAGGTAACTTGTGCGGATGTGGTTTGTAGTAGTCCATCGCATCCGAATATTTTCAGATCTAGGGTTTGTGTTATGTCTCGAATGAATGGAATGCCTAGCACGTTAACTAGTATTTTCTTCTAACCTACTAGTTCGTTCTACACATTTCTTTCATTCGAAACATTTCTCAAAGGCTGCATCTAATTCTTCTTCAAAACATTTTCTGTTGCAAAATCTTCGCTATGAGCATTCGTAACCCTGTCCCCACTTTCCCTTGCATCTATCCTATTCACAGGTTTATGCAGTCAGTTGAGGATTCTGCTCGACCAATGAGCATGGCTGATGAAGAAGGTGTTATTTTGGGCACAACAGATGAGTGCAAAGCTCTGAATGCAAAGGGCCCAATGGTAGGCCCATCAACCAGCAAGTGAAAAAGAACCGAACAAAATGATGATGAGCCCGAAGAAGATGCTCTGAAGAAGAAGAAGGGTGGCAGACAACCATATACAAATATAGCTTAATACATCTCTCATGATCGATACAATGATGTTCCAGGAGAAACCAAGCATGACAGAGATAAGTGTCTACAATGGATTCGACGTAACTGGGTGTGTAAGTGGTTCAATTATGAAATGATTCATCCTCGGTGCGCAGAAATTTGCTTTTCATCCTCCATGGGTGACTATCGTGAAATTGGTCTCATTAGATCAAGTGATCCCCAGGAGAGACCGCCTCCACCACCAAATGCTCATGAGTCATCCCTTTGTACTCCTGAATCTTATCCTGATGAACTTGCTAAGCATCAGAAGAATGCCATCAAGCGAGCCAAGAAGGCTGAAAAGGAAAGAGCTCGTGAAGAAGAAAATCGTCGTCTTCTCAAGGATGATGTCGAGAAGAAAAAGACCAAAGGAAAAATCTAAAGGTCGTTCTAAGCGCAAGCATGATCCCAGTACTGCTGCAACAAAGAAGAAGAGTGCATCGAAGAAGAGAAAGGCTGAATCTGCAGATGAATCTTAGGATAAATATGATCCTCCACTTACAAAGGAACATATTGCTGCTGCTCTCAGTGAGCAAGTGAACATCACTAATTCAACAGTGATGCCTGACCTTCGGGTCCCTATTTTTCCAAAAGCACCACCAGAAAAGATCATTCTAAGGAAAACTCCACCTACCATTGTCACGATGCAACAACATGTGAATATAACTCCTCATCCAGAAGCAATCAATCTGCAGGATTTGGTTGTTGAAGCTCCAGTGAGTTCAGCCAAGCCTGGCGAATAAATTCCCAAGCCTGGGGTGAAGAAAATCAAGGATTCTACTGCCGAGAAAAGCGCTCCTCAATTTGCTGCCCCGAAGGAAAAGGCTGCTCAGCTTGCCCCTACATTGATGCAGCAGTTGGCTTCTATGCCTCCATCCAAAAAGGTTTTTGTGCAAACTTTTCCAACTGCCCAACCTGCTCCAACTGATTCTCCGCACTACTACAATCATGTGTTCATCATGGAGCAGCTTGATAAGTTTGTGGACAATCCATTTGATGGTGAAGTGGCCTCTTTGCCAATCCCTCCAGAAGTTATTTCCCAGACCACATATGTTGTTCATGAAATGAGAGAAGACTCAGTTGAAATCAACACCCTCACTGCCAAACTTAATGACCTGGATGGTCAAATGAAAACTACTTATTCCAAGTGAAAGGATCGATATAGTTGACTAGAGGGGGGGGGGGTGAATAGGCAACTAACAATTTTTAAGCTTTTCTTTACCAATTTAAACTTTGCAACAAAATAGGTTGTCTAGATATGCAACTATGTGAGCAACCTATATGATGCAATAACAACTAGCACATAAGCAAGCAATGGATACAACACAAGTAAGCTTGCAAAAGTAAAGGCAGGAAATAACCAAGAGTGGAGCCGGTGGAGACGAGGATATGTTACCGAAGTTACTTCCTTTTAAAGGGAAGTACGTCTCTGTAAGAGCGGTGTGGAGGCACAATGCTCCCCAAGAAGCCACTAGGGCCACCGTAATCTCCTCACGCCCTCACACAATGCGAGATGCCGTGATTCCACTATTGGTGCCCTTGAAGGCGGCGACCGAACCTTTACAATCAAGGTTGGGGCAATCTCCACAACTTAATTGGAGGCTCCCAACGACACCACGAAGCTTCACCACAATGGACTATGGCTCCGAGGTGACCTCAACCATCTAGGGTGCTCAAACACCCAAGAGTAACAAGATCCTCTAGGGATTAGTGGGGGGAATCGAATATCTCTTGGTGGAAGTGTAGATCGGGGCCTTGTCATCCAATCCCGAGCAAATCAACAAGTTTGATTGGCTAGGGAGAGAGATCGGCCGAAAATGGAGCTTGGAGCAACAATGGAGCTTAGGGATGGAAGAGGTGGTCAACTAGAGGTAGGAGACACACCTTTTATAGTGGAGGACAACATCCAACCGTTATCCACTTAGACCAGCATGCGACATGCGGTACTACCGCTCTAGGAGCGCGGTACTACCGCAAGGCCACGCGGTACTACCGTTGGTGACCACGGTACTACCGCGGCAGCTACAGAGACTATAACATAAGCAGTACTACCGCGAGCATGGTACTACCGCTCCCACCTACGGTACTACCGCGAGGCAGGTAAGTCCTAGTCTGGAAACAGCATGGATAAATAAAAATACATCCATGCCTACTTCCGCGGTCAAAGAGATGATGCAAACATCTGTCACGGTACTACCATGCACAAGGCACGGTACTACCGTGTGGGTGCGGATGTAAAAAATTACATCCGCCCCTACTACCGTGAAGCAACGACACTAGGCTAGGGAACCACGGTACTACTGCTCGAGGGGAGCGGTCCTACCGTGGGCACCCGCGGTACTACCACCCTCGACGTGCGGTACTACCGTGTGGGCGCGGATGTAAAAAATTACATCCGCGCCTACTACCGCGAAGCAGCGGTACTTGGCCAGGGAGCCACGGTACTACGACTCCGAAGGAGCGGTACTACCATGGACTCCCGCGGTACTACCGCGCATGGGCACGGTACTACCGCAAGTGCCTGCGGTACTACCGCTCCAGGGAGCAGTACTACCGCAAGCTCAGCAACAGTAGTCCAGACACTCACATAGAGGATAAACGGGGAATGCTCCAAAGTGCAAGGGAAGGTGGAGACAAGGAAGGAAACGTGTGCGTGATGATTCCACCGGAACCTTTCCGACGCGGACCCCCTCTTAATAGTACGGCTCTCCTACGACTCAAATCCACCAAAAAGAAACGTAGAAAAATGCCGTCTTCAATAGTCTTTGAGGGGCACCGAACCGTCTTGTGCCTAGTGATGAAGCAACTGAGAAACTCAAGGCACACGATTAGTCCGCAAAAGCACTGTCATCAATCACCAAAACACTTAGGGATAAATATGCCCTTACAATCTCCCCCTTTTTGGTGGATTGATGACAATACGGGATTTGCACAAGGGGAAATAATAATGAGCATAGGCAAACCCCTCCTCTCGAAAATGTAGACGGGCTCCCCCTAGATGTGTGCAATATAGATGGATGCTTTGGACTGCACAACACACAAGCTAGGATCAACACTCCCCCTATATTTTAGAGAAAAGGCATGTGAGACTAACAATCTAAGCAAGTGCATAAACAAAGGTAGCACAATACAACACTAGCTCACTAAGATAGATAGAGTGCATATGTCTTACACCATACGAGGGACAAACTAAACCAAAGCAACCGAAACAACCGAAATGAGTTTCAAACGAGACACACAAACACATGAAACACGACACACTACTCGCAAATCCCTACACTCTCTCCCCCTTTGGCATCGAGACACCAAAAAGGCAGAGAGGACACCTACACACAAGTGGTGGCTCAAGAAGAGAAATCATCCCAACGATCCTCTTCAGACCCGGCGGCAGGAATGGTCTCCTCGACGTCCTCCTCAAAATCAGTCCACTTGTAGCCTTGTTTCCCCATCCACTCAGCCTCTGGAGTAATGTGATCCTTAGACCCGCTAGACACATCCTCTCCATAGAGCTTCAGAATCTTCTTGTCGTGGCGGCGACTCTCCTTGGATGCCACGTAAGTCCTATACTGCCCCTTAGCTAGCATGAAGAAAAGAGTCTTCATCTTGTCCTTCAGCTTCTTGGCCCACGAGGGCATAGAGGAACTATGGGAAGACCCAGCAGCACGGTCATCAGCAACATCCTCTGCTTCAGCCTCATCCTCATCAACATCCCTCCTAGCAGCAGTCGCCTCAGCACGAGTAGTAGTGTTGGCCCAGTTGGGCTTGACACGGAGACTGATGGGATCATGCCTAATCCAGTCAGGAGCAAGGAACTCATCACCAGGGTACTACTTCACCCAAGTCTTGGAGATCAACAGAAACAGGTATGGTCCATAGATAGGCACCTTGCGGTTGAACACCGCAAACCGAAGCTCACACCACATGATGTGTGAGACATCAAGTGGCTGAGTCTAAGACACGCGAGCCTCCTCGCACAGGAGCATCATATCCACCATATAGGCATGAACCTTGTCCTTGTCACCAATGCGAGGAAACAAAGAGTTGCGGAAGATGTGATACATAATATCCAGAAAAGAGTTGAGCACCCACGTCGACTTGCTATTGGCAAGCACCTTCTCAACATAGAATGGCTGAAGCTTGTCCTTGTTCGCAGACTCAGAATTGGCATGGCGGCGAACACCCACTAGAGAGTTGAGCCCGTCATCAGGAACCTGGAGCAGATCCATGAACTCCTTCCAGGTAGCAGTCAACTGACGGCCATTGGTCATCCAGGTCATCCTCCGCTCCTCCCCAGAGTGAAAGAACACTGAGGCAAAGAACTAACAGATAAGCTCAGGGTCGTAGTCAAGATGGAAAGAGATCACATGCTCAATATCAAACTGCTCCACCAAATCCAGAGCTTCTCCAAAGTACTCACGATACTTGTCCTTCCTCAGGTGATGCATGTATATCCACTTGACATCCACATAGGTATTTTGCTTGTTCTTGATGACATCCAGATAGGTGAGAGTCTGCTGCTTGGTCCAAAACAACTCACAGCCTTTGACGGTAGCACGAGGATTCACATACGGGTTGAACTGCCTGAGACGGATGTACTCAGATTGGGGTATCTCATCCATGCCCTTAGCGGGTTCCTTGTGCTTGCTAGCGGTGGCCTTGACATGGCGCTTGGGGTCATTGGAGCCCTCTGTTGCTCCACCTTGATTGTGCAGACGCTTGGAGCCAGTGTCACGACTGGGATTGGAATGGAGAGAGCCACCACCTAAGACACAAAACACAAAACACCCACGACAAGCAAGAAGGATCAATGCAAAGACCACGGCAAAGCGAAAGAAACACGAAGAAAGTATACGAGATAATTGCCATGTGATAGAATGGGCCAAACGGTAGTACTTCCTGGTGCTGCGGTACTAAAATTTTAGTACCACTGCTAGTCGCGGTAGTACCGTGGTCGCGGTAGTACCGGGGCTGGGAGTGGTAGTAAGATTCTAGTACCGCAGCTCATGCGGTAGTACCGCACCGGACGGACGGTAGTACCGTGTGAGCGGTAGAACCGCACATGTGGCACGGTAGTACTGCACCGCGTCAGATCCAACACCAAATTTCGAATCTGAGACAAACCGCGAAGCCACGCGGTACTACGGTTGATCAACTCTAACACAGGACAATAGATCAGGTATAATCCCTATGCAATACTACTCTCCTACATCCTACTCTTGCATAGACTTAGCCTAAAGTCTCAAGAACAAGTGCATCTCCCCCAAAAACCTAGAGGCAAAGAACACAACCAAAAAGAGATGGATTTGGGGAAGAACCTTCTTCCATGGCAAGAGCACGTGGTGGGGAACGATCCCATCGGACAGAAACACAGGGGAGCAGCCGGAGGCGGAGATTTGGCGAGGGACTCCGGCCCCATTCTTGAGCGAGAGGGAGAGAGACAAAGTGGGGAAAACGGACAAATGGGTATGGGGGAGTTAGAACTTCCCCTGCCCGTCCTTATCCCCACGCGTCTGCGACGGCGCGGTAGTACCGCATATCATCGTGGTAGTACCGCGTGGGCGGAAGTACCGCACCAACGCGGTAGTACCGCTCTCCTAGGCGGCAGTAAAAAATTACTGCCGTGCTGGGGCGGTAGTACCGTGCTCTCCACGCGCGGTAGTACCATAGCAGTCTGCGGTAGTACCGTAAGCTCAAGAAAGGCAGGTTTCAAACACATGAAAAAGGAGGTCTTTGCAAGGAAACTTCAGCACAGAAACAACCATGCCAAGAGCACACACAACACCCAGCCAGAAAGGCAAACGACAACCAGAAACAACCACGCGACACCACCTCTCAAAACGGAGAGGGTGGTGGCCGGAGCCACCTATGTTTGAGTCAATTGGTATGGCACCGCGAAGAATTAACCTTGGGCCCATGACCAAAACTCGTCTTTGAAGCACAAGCACCATAAAAAATGGCTAATGTGAAAGAGTTGATCGATTTATGCATAATGGGGGGAGGGAGGGTTCATTGAGAGAACAACACTCCCCCTATGTCCATGCCTACACCTAAACTAGACAACAAGTTGAGTGAGGTGGGGTGTGCATGGGCTCAAGTCACATTGCTCGAATCAATGATATTTAGCTCATGCCTTAACTCGCGAAATCTTGCTTCATCCAGGGGCTTTGTGAAAATATCTGTAAGGTTATCATGAGTGTTGACATACTTGAGCTTGATCTCCCCTTGCCTAATGTGATCTCGGATGAAGTGATACCGAATCTCAATATGCTTTGTCTTGAAATGTTGCACCGGGTTGAGAGAAATCTTGATGGCACTTTCATTGTCACACCAAAGAGGCACTTTGTCACAAATGACACCGTATTCCTTTAAGGTTTGCCTCATCCATAAGAGTTGTGCACAACAACTACCGGCCGCCACATATTCCACTTCAGTGGACGAGAGAGACACACAACTTTGCTTCTTGGAAGACCAACTCACCAAAGAGCAACCAAGAAATTGGCACCCTCCAGAAGTGGACTTCCTATCCACTTTGTCTCCCCCCTAATCGGAATCCATAAATCCTTCAAGCTTGAAGTTTGCTCCTCTTGGGTACCATAGGCCAAAGTTTAGGGTATGAGCCAAATATCGAAAGATTCGCTTGATCGCCACATAGTGGCTTTCCTTTGGTGCAGCTTGAAAGCGTGCACACATTCCCACACTTAACATGATATCTGGTCTAGATGCACAAATTTAAAGCAAGGATCCAATCATAGAGCGATATACCTTTTGATCCACCGCTTTACCATTGGGATCAATGTCAAGTTGGCACTTGGTGGGCATTGGAGTAGAGGCCGGCTTGACATCACTTAGCTTGAATCTCTTAAGCATGTCTTCAGTGTATTTGGCTTGGTTGATGAAGGTACCTTCTCTTCTTTGTTTGATATCAAAACCAAGGAAGAACTTCAACTCTCCCATTGAAGACATCTTGAACTTAGAGGTCATGAGAGCGGAAAATTCTTCATTGAAAGCTTTGTTAGGGGAACCAAAGATAATGTCATCAACATATAGTTGGCACACAAACAACTCCCCTTTGAACTTCTTAGTAAAAAGAGTGGGATCGATTTGCCCAACTTCAAATCCACGATCTTGTAACAACTCGGTAAGGTGGTCATAACACGCACGTGGGGCTTGTTTAAGGCCATAGAGTGCCTTATCGAGATGATACACATGATCTGGGAAGTAAGGATCCTCGAACCCGAGGGGTTGCTTGACATAAACCAACTCATTAATAGGACCATTAAGAAAAGCACTTTTCACATCCATTTGTTGTAACTTAAAGTTGTGATGGAAGCATAAGCAATCAACAAACGAATGGATTCAAGGCGAGCAACGGGAGCAAAGGTTTCACCGTAGTCGATACCCTTGACTTGGGAGTAGCCTTGTGCTACCAATCTTGCCTTGTTGCGAATGATGTTCCCATGAGCGTCTTGCTTGTTCTTGAAAATCCACTTGGTTCCAATGACATTATGGTTCCCCGACGGCCGTGGCACCAATCTCCACACCTTGCTGTACTCGAAGTTGTTGAGTTCTTCATGCATGGCATTGAGCCAATCTGAATCTTCGAGCACCTCATAGACCTTTTGGGGTTCAACACAAGAGACAAAAGCGTGATGTTCACAATAGTTTGCTAATTGTCTACGAGTGCTTACCCCCTTTCATAGGCTACCAACCACATTCTCCATAAGATGGCCTTTGGTGGTGAGCTTGGAAGCAATCTTCGCGGCACAACGCTCTAATTCCTCCTCAGATGTGTAAGGAGGAGGATCAACTTGATTATCTTGAGCGTCGTCTTGAGCTTGTTCGTGATCTTGAGCTTGCTCTTGATCTTGAACTTGCTCGAGGGGGAGAACATGACCTTGGGCATCATTTGGTGGATCACCACCATCTTGAGTTTGATCTTGCCCTTGGTCTTGTTCATGAGGTTGAGGGCCTTCGCTTTGTTGTCCGGAAGTGTGTGGGTCTTGGGGAGGTGATGGCTCCACTTGAGTGGAGCATAGTCCTTCTCCTTCGGCCACACGGGGTTCCTCAATGGGTAGAATATGACCAATACCCATTCTTCTTATGGCTTGGGGAGGAATTTCATCACCTACATCACAAGTACCACTTTGCTCCACTTGGGAGCCGTTATTTTTGTCAAACTCCACGTTACACGTCTCCTCAATGAGTCCGGTGGACTTGTTGAGAACACGGTAAGCATGAGAGTTTGTAGCATAACCAACAAATATGCCCTCATAAGCTCTAGCCTCAAATTTAGACAAACGAACACCCTTTTTGAGAATGAAACACTTACACCCGAACACCCGAAAGTACTTGAGATTGGGCTTGTTACCGGTGAGGATTTCATAAGGAGTCTTGTTCAAGCCTTTGCGGAGATAGAGCCGATTTGATGCATGACACGCGGTGTTGATGGCTTCGGCCCAAAAGTTGTACGGAGACTTGAACTCCGCCATCATGGTCCTTGCCGCATCCATCAACGTCCGGTTCTTCCTCTCCGCAACACCATTTTGTTGAGGGGTGTATGGAGCGGAATATTGATGCTTGATCCCCTCATCACTAAGGAACTCATCCAAGGTGTAATTCTTGAACTTGGTGCCGTTGTCACTTCTTATTGTGAAGATCTTTGCATCATGTTGTCATTGAGCTTCATTTGCAAAGTCGATGACGGTTTGTTGAGTTTCACTCTTCCTCTTGAAGAAATATACCCATGTGTATCTTGAATAATAATCCACAATCACCAAGCAATACTTTCTTCCCCCAAGACTATCAAAGGATGGAGGCCCAAAGAGTTCCATGAGAAGGAGCTCCAAGGGTCTCTTCGAGTATATGATAGTCGTGGGAGGGTGAGCCGTCTCATGAAGCTTTCCTTCGATACAAGCACTGCAAGCTCGATCTTTGGCAAAACTAACATTTGTTAGTCCACGGACATGGTCCCCCTTGAGAAGACTTTGCAAAGATCTCATATTGACGTGGGCTAAACGGCGATGCCAAAGCCATCCCACATCAACTTTAGCCATTAGGCATGTCGCGGTCTTAGTGGGTCGCTCCGAAAAGTTAATCACATAGAGACCGTTCTCGACATTCCCAACTTTAAGAGTCTTGCTCCACAAGAGGGCCACGGTATCAACATCAAAGAAGGTGGCAAAGCCCATGAGTGCAAGTTGACGAACGGAAAGTAAATTGTATGCAAGGGACTCAACAAACATGACTTTCTCGATCGTTAGATCATGAGAAATGACAACCTTGCCAAGACCCAATACCTTAGAATGTGAGGCATCATCCCACTCGACATTGGTGGGCATAGATGGGATCTTTTGCACGTCCACCACCAAGTCCTTGCTACCGGTCATATGATTTGTTGCTCCACTATCGAGCAACCATGATCCCCCACCGGAAGCAAACACCTACAAGAGATCAATGCTTGGTTTTAGGTACCCATTTAGTAATGGGTCCTTTCATGTTAGTAACAAGGGTCTTAGGAACCCAAATAGACCATTCAATGTACTCATAAGAAGAACCAACAAATTTAGCATAAACATGCCCATCACTAGCACGGCACAACACATAAGAGGGGTTAAAGTCGCCGGCTTTGTTGGGAGAGGTGACTTTGCCCTTTTTGGCATCACCACTCTTCGCATTGTTCTTCTTCTCCTTAGTAGCACCCTCTCCCTCCTTCACAAAAGTTTGCTTAAGCGGGGGAGGTCGTTTGTTCTTGTCATTCTTCTTCTCGTTCTTCTTCTTGTTCTTGGACTAGGGTGAGAACCCAACTCCCTCCTTGGCCACAACTTCCTTTTGATTGCTCAAAAGGTCATTTAGGTTCTTCTCACCTTGTATGCATGACACAAGGCCTCTCTCGAGTTGTTCTTGTTGAAATTGGGTCTTGAGTTCTTCTTGCTCCAAAATTGCCTTGAAGCGAGAGCCATGTGCTCGTGATAATCATATTTTGTATCTTTGGGATTGCTCCCCTCATCTTTCTCTTCTTCGTATTCTTCCACAATAACCTTGGCCTTCAAGGCAAGGTTGGGCTTCTTTGCTCTTTGAGACCGGAGCACCACGTTATCGGCGGACTTGTCCAAGATGCTCATTGCAACGAACTCATCCAACACTTCACTTGAGGTCATGGAGTGGAAGTCCGGTCTTTGACGAATGACGGAGGACATGGCCTTGTTGTAGGGCATCATGGCCTTGAGAAACTTGTGTTTGATCCAATTGTTATCCCTTTCCTTGCTCCCATGATCTTGGAGCAAGACCGCAAGTTTGGTTACTCTCCGAAAGAGCTCACGAGGTTCTTCATCTTCCTTCATAGCAAACTCATCGGCTTCATCTTGCACCACTTCATAGTTGGAGCGTTGAATGCTCGCGCTTCCCCGATAGAGAGACACAACACACTGCCAAGCATCTTTGGCCGTGGCGTAGGGTCGAAGATGAGGGAGATCTTCGGGGAGAATTGCCTCTTGGATGATGAAGAGAGCATTCTCATTGAATTGGTTATCCACGGCTTCTCGAGGGGTGAAGTTTCCTGGGTCATGTGGATAGAAACCTTCTTCAATGATTCTCCAAAGACTAGTATTCACATGCTTTAAATGACACTTGAAGCGATACACCAAAGAATCAAAATGCTCATTTTTCACAATATTAGGAGGAGGACCGGCATGATTTAAATGAGTAGAGGGAATCGGTCCACCATAAGTTGGAGGTTCCACATGGGCAAAGATGCCAGAGCCATTTTTACCACTAGTAGAAGGACCCTTTTCACTGTTAGCTTCCCCCTTGTCGGAGGTAGCATCCGTCACCTTGTTAGTGGGATCACCCACTTTCATTGGTGAGGTGGACAGTTTAAGTCCTTCTAGAAATTTAGTAAACATGCTTTCAACCTTGGTCGTCATGGAGTCTTTCAATGTGTCTAGAGCCACATTGAATTCCTAACGAGAGACCGAGGTTCCCCCATCGGCCATAGACGAGGTAGGATTCACACCGGAGTGCTCTTCCACAACGTTTGTGGCGTCAACCATACTCTTCAGATGGCGAAGTCCTTAATAAAGAGACGAGGCTCTGATACCAATTGAAAGGATCGATATAGTTGACTAGACAGGGGGTGAATAGGCAACTAACAATTTTTAAGCTTTTCTTTACCAATTTAAACTTTGCAACAAAATAGGTTGTCTAGATATGAAACTAAGTGAGCTACCTATATGATGCAATAACAACTAGCACATAAGCAAGCAATGGATACAACACAAGTAAGCTTGCAAAAGTAAAGGCACGAAATAACCAAGAGTGGAGCCGGTGGAGACGAGGACGTGTTACCGAAGTTCCTTCCTTTTAAAGGGAAGTACGTCTCCGTTAGAGCGGTGTGGAGGCACAATGCTCCCCAAGAAGCCACTAGGGCCACCGTAATATCCTCACGCCCTCACACAATGCGAGATGCCGTGATTCCACTATTGGTGCCCTTGAAGGCGGCGACCGAACCTTTACAAACAAGGTTGGGGCAATCTCCACAACTTAATTGGAGGCTCCCAACGACACCACAAAGCTTCACCACAATGGACTATGCTCCGAGGTGACCTCAACCGTCTAGGGTGCTCAAACACCCAAGAGTAACAAGATCCGCTAGGGATTAGTGGGGGGAATCGAATATCTCTTGATGGAAGTGTAGATCGGGGCCTTGTCACCCAATCCTGAGAAAATCAACAAGTTTGATTGGCTAGGGAGAGAGATCGGCCGAAAATGGAGCTTGGAGCAACAATGGAGCTTAGGGATGGAAGAGGTGGTCAACTAGAGGTAGGAGACACACCTTTTATAGTGGAGGACAACATCCAACCGTTATCCACTTAGACCAGCATGCGACATGCGGTACTACCGCTCTAGGAGCGCGGTACTACCGCAAGGCCACGCGGTACTACCGTGGGTGACCACGGTACTACCGCGGCAGCTGCAGAGACTATAACATAAGCAGTACTACCGCGATCGCGGTACTACCGCTCCCACCTACGGTACTACCGCGAGGCAGGTAAGTCCTAGTATGGAAACGGCACGGATGAATAAAAATACATCTGTGCCTACTTCCGCGGTCAAAGAGACGATGCAAACATCCGTCATGGTACTACCGTGCACAAGGCACGGTACTACTGTGTGGGTGCGGATGTAAAAAAATTACATCTGCCCCTACTACCGTGAAGCAACGACACTAGGCCAGGGAACCACGGTACTACTGCTCGAGGGGAGCGGTACTACCGCCCTCGACGTGCGGTACTACCGTGTGGGAGCGGATGTAAAAATTACACCCGCGCCTACTACCGCGAAGCAGCGGTACTTGGCCAGGGAGCCACGGTACTATGACTCCTAAGGAGCGGTACTACCGTGGACTCCCGCGGTACTACCGCGCATGGGACGGTACTACCGCAAGTGCCTGCGGTACTACCGCTCCAGGGAGCAGTTTTACCGCAAGCTCAGCAACAGTAGTCCAGACACTCACATAGAGGATAAACGGTGAATGCTCCAAAGTGCAAGGGAAAGGTGGAGACAAGGAAGGAAACGTGTACGTGATGATTCCACCCGAACCTTTCCGACGCGGACCCCCTCTTAATAGTACGGCTCTCCTACGACTCAAATCCACCAAAAAGAAACATAGAAAAATGCGGTCTTCAATAGTCTTCGAGGGGCACCGAACCGTCTTGTGCCTAGTGATGAAGCAACTGAGAAACTCAAGGCACACGATTAGTCTGCAAAAGCACTGTCATCAATCACCAAAACACTTAGGGATAAATATGCCCTTACACCAAGTTTATCATTGGACAACATGAAGACTCCTACAAGGAGGTAAATCGAGCTTTGCATCTTACTCGCAACAGAAGGTTGCATTTTCACACGGATCTAGATGATATTGTTCGCGAGATCTGCAATGAGCATCAAGCACAGGTCACTGGCTACAATGATCTAGTCAAAGGCCATATCGACCAAACTGCTGAGCAAACAAAGAAGCATTGAAAGAAAAGTACAAAGAAGAATGTTCCTCCTGTTCCGACAGAAAATTCACCTGATCGCTCAGAAGCTCAGCCTAATAAACAAAAGTCTCCTGAGCCAGAAATTCCTTCGCAATCCACAGTTCAAGTCACTGATGCTCCTCCCTCGCCAAGGCCAACTGAATCAGTGCATATGGCCTCCCCTGTCAGAGCTGATATTCCATCTCAGCAAAAAAATCGGAAGAAGCTGAAATTCCTCACTCTGAAACTCAAGCTTCTCCCGCTTGTTAAACACCAAATGTTTCGGCTCCTCCCATTGCTCAGCAACAACAGATTCCTGAAGAACAATATCAACCACTTCTAGTGCCTAATTCGACTTCAGTACCGTTTGTAAAAGAATCTGCACTGTTGCCTACTGCCTCTATGGCTCCCACTATTGTGTCACTAGCTCAATCACCACTCAAGTTATCCATCGACACAGCGATCCGAATTCCAGATGTTGGTCCGTCTCGAATGTATCTATAATTTTTATTGTTCCATGCTGTTATATTATCATTCTTGGATGTTTACAATCATTTTGTAGCAACTTTATATCATTTTTTGGGACTAACCTATTAACATAGTGCCCAGTGCCAGTTGCTGTTTTTTGCTTGTTTTTTTACTTCACAGAATATTGATGTCTGCTAGAACTACGTTGGTATTTCCCCAAAGAGGAAGGGATGATGCAACACAACGATGGTAGGTATTTCCCTCAGTGATGAGACCAAGGTTAAGGAACTAGTAGGAGAACCACGCAATACAACGTAAACAGCTCCTCCACACAAATAACAAATACTCGCAACCCGACATGTTAAAGGGGTTGTCAATACCTTTCGGGTAAGGGCGCCAGAAATTGGCGAGTGGACGGGAGAAAATTGTAATAGATTGGATAAATAGATCGCAAATAAAATAAAGTGCATCAAAGTATTTTTGTATTTTTGGTTTAATAGATCTGAAAAAGCAAATGAAAATAGATCGTGAAGGCAAATATATTAAAGAAGAGACCCGGGGGGCATAGGTTTCACTAGTGGCTTCTCTCAAGAAAAATAGCAAACGGTGGGAAAACAAATTACTGTTGGGCAATTGATAGAACTTCAAATACTCATGACGATATCCAGGCAATGATCATTGTATAGGCATCATGTCCAAGATTAGTAGACCGACTCCTGTTTGCATCTACTACTATTACTCCACACATCGACCGCTATCCAGCATGCATCTAGTGTATTAAGTTCATGGAAAAATGGAGTAATGCAATAAGAACGATGAGATCATGTAGACAAGATATATTTATGTAGAAATAGACCCCATCTTGTTATCCTTAGTATCAATGATACATACGTGTCGGTTCCCCTTCTGTCACTGGGATCAAGCACCGTAAGATCAAACCCATCACAAAGCACCTCTTCCCATTGCAAGATAAATAGATCAAGTTGGCCAAACAAAACCCAAATATCAGAGAAGAAATACGAGGCTATAAGAAATCATGCATATAAGGATAAAAACAAACTCAAATAACTTTCATGGATAAAAACATAGATCTGATCATAAACTCAAAGTTCATCGGATCCCAACAAACACACCACAAAAAGAGCTACATCATATGGATCTCCAAGAGACCATTGTGTTGAGAATCAAGAGAGCGAGAGAGGAAGCCATCTAGCTACTAACTACGGACCCGTAGGTCTACAATGAACTACTCACGCATCATCGGAGAGGCACCAATGAGGATGATGAACCCCTTTGTGATGGTGTTTAGATTGGATCTATTGGTTATGGAACTTGCAGCGGCTGGAATTGATATTCATCAAATCCCCTAGGGTTTTTGGAATGTTGGGTTATTTATAGAGTAAAGAGGCGGTTTGGGAGGCCACCGAGGTGGGCACAACCCACCTGGGCGCGCTTGGCCCCCCAGGCATGCCCTGGCGGATTGTTCTCCCCTCAGAGCACTCCTCTAGTACTTCTTTGTCCCAACAAGTGTCTTTTGGTCCAGAAAAAATCCACAAAAAGTTTCGCTGCATTTGGACTCCGTTTGGTATTGATTTCCTGCGATCTAAAAAACAAGCAGAAAACAACAATTGGCATTGGGCACTATATCAATAGGTTATACCAAAAAATGATATAAAATGATTGTAAAACATCCAAGAATGATAATATAACAGCATGGAACAATCAAAAATTATAGATACGTTGGAGACGTATCAACATCCCCAAGCTTAATTTCTGCATGTCCTCGAGTAGGTAAATGATAAAAATAGAATTTTTGATGTGGAATGCTCCCTAACATGTTCACACATATTCTTTTCTTTGTAGCATGGACATTTGGTCTTTTATATGGTTCAAAGCAATAGTCTAATTTTGACATGAAGACCTTAATACTCAAGCATATCAACAAGCAACCATGTCTTTCAAAATATCAACGCTAAAGCAAGTTATCCCTAGCCCATTATGCTCAATCATTGACCCATTCATGAAACACACTCGAATACTAGCTATACCCAATGCTCAAGTACGATCATAGTGCCCCTTAGTTGGTGTTTTATAAGAGAAGATGAAGACTCAAGTAAAAAATAAAAATTGCATAAAGTAAAAGAAGGGCCATTCGCAGAGTGAAGTAGGGATTTGTAGAGGTGCCAGAGCTCAAAGAGAAAATTGAGAGATAAAAACATTTTGGGAGGCATACTTTTGACACCAAAAAAATGACTTAGAGGTCCCAACACTTTCCATGCTAGATATAACATAGGTGGTTCCCAAACAGAAAATAAATTTTATTCCTTTTTCCACCATACTTTCACTTTCCATGGTTAACCATATCCACGGGTGCCCTCCATACCAACACTTTCCAAGGAATTTATTATTTGACAACATAAAGTAAATTCATTTTTCATTTCGGGATTAGGCATCCCTAATACATTTGCCGTACTCTCGTGCAATGAAAATTGAATAAACACTCATCGTGAGAATAACACATCTAGCATGGAAAATATCGGCCACCCCTCATTGCCTTGCGAGTGGTACGAGCACACAAAAGAGAAATTTATTTTGAAAATTAGATATGGCACATACAAATTTGCTTAGAACGGCACGAAAATACCGCATATAGGTAGGTATAGTGGACTCATATGGCAAAACTGGTTTAAAGGGTTTTGGATGCACAAGTAGTGATAATACTTAGTGCGAATGAAGGCTAGCAAAAAGATTGAGAAGCGTCCAACCAAGAATAAAATCTCATAAGCAAGCATTAAGCATAACTAACACCAAATAATGCATCACAAGTAGGATGTAATTTCATTGCATTACTATTGACTTTCGTGCTTGCATAGGGAATCACAAACCTTAACACTAATATTCTTACTAAAGCATAATTACTCATCAACATGACTCACATATCATATCCTCATATCTCAAAACCATTACAAAGAACCAAGTTTATTTTGTCCAATGATCTTCATGAAAGTTTTTATTATATCCTCCTTGGATATCTATTACTTATGGACTAGTTTCATATGTTGCTTTTAATAAGCTTAAACAAATATAAGTGAAGAACATGAGCATAATATTTCTTTCTCTCAAAATAATCTAAGTGAAGCAAGAGAGAATTTCTTAAAAAAAATTACTAACTCCCAAATAAATCTAAGTGAAGCATGAGAGCATTTCTTCAAAAAAAAAACAAAGCACACCGTGCTCAAAAAGATATAAGTGAAGCACTAGAGCAATTCCATGGCTCTAAAAATTTAACTGGAGCATAGGAGCAAGCATAGAATAATTTTTGGCTCTCTCAAGAAGGTGTGTCCAGCAAAGATTCAAAACTTAAAATAAAAAGCAAAACAAGCAAAGACTCATATCATACAAGACGCTCCAAGCAAAACTCATAATATGTGACGAATAAAAATATTGCTCCAAGTAAAATATCGATGGTCATTAGAAGAAAGAGGGGATGCCACTCAGGGGCATCTCCAAGCTTAGCCATTTGCTAATACTTATTCCTTCATCTGTCGTAATATCACCCAAAACTTGAAAACTTCAATCACACAAAACTCAACAAAACCTTTGTGAGATCCGTTAGTATAAGGAAGCAAACCACTACTATATGTACTGTTGCAAACCCATTCATATTTCATTTTTGCATTATAGCTACCTTATTCCAACTTTTCTACAGAAAAAACTCTTCAAAGAAAACCATAGAATCATCAAAACAAGCACACAACGAAAAGAAAACCGAATCTATCAAAAACAGAATTTTCTGTAGCAATCTGGATATTTCAAATACTTCTGTAACTCCAAAAATTCTGAAAAATTAGGACAACATGAGAAATTTGTATATTAATCTTCTGCAAAAAGAATCAACTCAAAATCACTCTTTTGTTAAAAAATTGGAATTTTTTCGTGAGCGCAAACATTTCTGTTTTTCAGCAAGATCAAATTAACTCTCACCCAAATCATCCCAAAGGCTTTCCTTGGCACAAACACTGATTTAAACCACAAAAATACATCTAAACAGAGGCATAATTGGGTATTTTATTGAAAACAACAAGAAAACCAAAAAAGCAAGAAAGATACAAGTTGGCTTGGGTTGCCTCCCAACAAGTGCTATCGTTTTACACCCCTAGCTAGGCATAAAGCAAAGGATCTAAGTTTTGTCATCTTTGTTATCCAACTCTTCAATTAAACACTTAGAATTTTTCAAGGATTTAGCATATAAATTCTCAATGACAATACTTCTAGGCACGAGATTGAAAAATTCATTCTTGCAAATAGGGTCTCTTATCACCTCAATAAATTTGGGATGGATACTAATCATCTTAAGATCTCCTTTATCATTACTAGAAGTTGCACCCTTGGTTTTAGTAACTTGAAGTTTTGGCGGAAACAAAAGCCGTAATTAAATTAGTAAAGATTTCTTCCAGTTTATCAATCCTAGACGGGGTTTCTTCAATTCTTTCATGAATTACAATCCCCTTTTCCTTTCACAACTTAAAAACTTCTCCTGCTTTTGACCCAATTTTAGTAGCAAAATTATGCATCTTTGTATCCAAGTTTTCAATATGTTCTTTGGTAAGCATTTTCTTTTCAATAGCTTCTAGTGTTTCCATAACATGCTCGAGAGTCAAAGTTGTTTACTTGATCATAAGCGATGGTGAACCCACTAAATTTCCCATAGTATTAAAAGCTTCAAGAGAGGGACACATCAAGAAATTTCCACCGATAATCGTATCTAGGATGAATCTATAACAAGTGGTGATGCCCACATAAAAACAACAAAGAAGAACAACGATAGATTGCTTACAGATAGATCTATTATGAGCATTGCAAATCCTATACCAAGCATCTTTTAAATTCTCCCCTCCCCTTTGTTTAAAGTTAAGAACCTCATTCTCTGGGGTGTAAGCAATAGAGGAAGAACTATCCATAACAACAAAAAGTGGTCAACAAGATTGCACACAAAAATAGATCAGACGAGAAAACGGCAAACGAAAAAGAGGGCGAATAAAACAGTAAATATTTGTGAAGTGGGGGAGAAGAAAACGATAGGCAAATGGAAAATAAGGTAAATTGCAAGGAGATGAGATTTTTGATTAGAAAGCTGGTTGATGTTGATGATGTATGTCGGGCAACGGCGCCAGAAAATCCTTTTAACGTCTGCTAGAATTACGTCGATATTTCCCCAAAGAGGAAGGGATGATGCAGCACAACAACGATAGGTATTCCCCTCAGTGATGAGATCAAGGTTATTGAACCAGTAGGAGAACCACGCAACACAATGTAAACAGCTCCTCCACACAAATAACAAATACTCGTAACCGACGTGTTAAAGGGGTTGTTAATCCCTTTCGGGTAACGGCGCCAGAAATTGGCGAGTGGATGGGAGAAAGTTGTAATAGATTGGATAAATAGACCACAAATAAAATAAAGTGCAGTGAAGTATTTTTGTATTTTTGGTTTAATAGATCTAAAAAAGCAAATGAAAATAGACCGTGAAGGCAAATATATTAAAGAAGAGACCCGGGGGCCGTAGGTTTCACTAGTGGCTTCTCTCGAGAAAAATAGCAAAGGGTGGGAAAACAAATTTCTATTGGGCAATTGATAGAACTTCAAATACTCATGACGATATCCAGGCAATGATCATTATATAGGAACACATCGAAAATTAGTGGACTGACTCCTGCCCGCTTCTACTACTGTTACTCCATATATCAACCACTATCCAGCATGCATCTAGTGTATTAAGTTCATGGAAACGGAGTAATGCAATAAGAACGATGACATGATGTAGACAAGATCTATTTATGTAGAAATAGACCCCTTCTTGTTATCCTTAATAGGATACATACGTGCCGGTTGCCCTTTTGTCACTGGGATCAAGCACAGTAAGATCGAACCCATCACAAAGCACCTCTTCCCATTGCAAGATAAATAGATCAAGTTGGCCAAACAAAACCCAAATATCGAAGAAGAAATACGAGGCTATAAGCAATCATGCATACAAGAGATAAAAGAAGACTCAAATAACTTTCATGGATAAAAACATAGATCTGATCATTAACTCAAAGTTCATCCGATCCTAACAAACACACCGCAAAAAGAGTTACATCATATGGATCTCCAAGAGACCATTGTATTGAGAATCGAGAGAGAGAGAGAGAGAGAGAGAGAGAGAGATACATAGATAGATAGATAGAGAGAGAGAGAGAGGAAGCCATCTAGCTACTAACTATGGACTCGTAGGTCTACAATGAACTACACATGCATCATCTAAGAGGCACCAATGAGGATGATGAACGCCTCCGTGATGATGTTTAGATTGGATCTGGTGGTTCTCGAACTTGCGGCGACTGGAATTGATTTTCATCGAATCCCCTAGGGTTTCTGGAATATTTGGAGTATTTATAAAGCAAAGAGGTGGTGCGGGAGGCCACCAAGGTGGGCACAACCCACCTGCATGCCTGGGCCCCCAGCATGCCCTGGTGGGCTATGCTCCCCTCGGAGCACCCCTTTGGTACTTCTTTGGCCCAACAGGTGTCTTCTAGTCCAGAAAAAATCCACAAAAAATTTCGCTGCATTTGGACTTCATTTGGTATTGATTTCCTGTGATGTAAAAAACAAGCAGAAAACAACAACTGGCAGTGAGCACTATGTCAATAAGTTAGTACCAAAAAATGATATAAAATAATTGTAAAACATCCAAGAATGATAATATAACAACATGGAATAATCAAAAATTACAGATACGTTGGAGACGTATCAAATATCAGTACTAAACGGATTTCAAACACAACGAATGTTTTATGAGAATTTTTTTGGACCAGAAGACACAAGATGGGCCAAAGAAGTACTGGAGGGGAAGCCCAACGGGAGCACAGCCCCCCAGGGCGCACCTAGGAGCCCAGGCACGCCCTGGTGGGTTGTGCCCACCTTGGTGGCCTCCCACACCACCTCTTTGCTCTACAAATACCACAATATTCCAAAAACCCTAGGGGAGTCAACAATAAACAATTCCAGCATCCGCAAGTTCCAGAACGACGAGATCCAATCTAGACACCAACGCGGAGGGGTTCATCATCCTCATTGGTGCCTCTTTGATGATGCGTGAGTAGTTCATCAAAGACCTACGGGTCTGTAGTTAGTAGCTAGATGGCTTATTATCTCTTTTGATTCTCAAGACAATGGTCTCTTGGGGATCTATTCGATGTAACTCTTTTTGCGGTGTGTTTGTTGGGATCTGTTGAACTTTGAGTTTATGATCAGATCTATATATCCATGAAAGTTATTTGAGTTTTTGATCTCTTATATGCATGATTACTTATAGCCTCATATTTTTTCTTCGAATCTTTGGTTTAGTTAGTCCAACAAGATCGATTTTTCTTGCCATGGTATGAGGTGCTTTGTGATGGGTTCGATCGTGTGTTGTTCTTTCCCAGTGACAGAAGGGGTAGCAAGACACGCATGTATTGTTTCTATTAAGTATAACAAGATGGGGGCTATTCCTACATGAATACATCTCGTCTACATCATGTCATCATTCTTATTGCATTACTCCGTTTCTCCATGAACTTATACACTAGATGCATGCTGGATAACGGTCGATGTGTGGAGCAATAGTAGTAGATACAGGCATGAGTCGGTCTACTAATCTTGGACGTGATGCCTATATAATGATCATTGCCTGGATCGTCATAATTATTTGATGTTCTATCACTTTCCCAACAGTAATTCATTTACCCACCGTGTGCTATTTCTTGAGAGAAGCAACTAGTGAAATCTACGACCCCCGGGTCAATTTTCCCATCATATATTTGCAGATCTATATTGCCATTTGCCTTTTTCTTTATTTGTGTCTTTTATTTTCAGATCTATATTATCAAAAACCAAAAATACCTTGCTGAATTTTATTTGCCATTATTTGCATCTATCAATCTACCACAATTTTTATCCCGTCAACTTGACAATTTCTGGCACTGTTACCCGAGAGGGATTGACAACCCCTTTATCACATCGGGTTGCAAGTATTTGTTCTTTGTGTGCAGGTATCGTTTACATAGTGTTGGTTGGTTCTCCTACTGTTTTGATAACCTTTGTTTCATAACTGAGGGAAATACCTTCTGTAGCTATGAGGCATCATCCCTTCCTCTTTGTGGAAATACTGACGTAGTTCAAGCGACGTTAAAAGAAATTTCTGGCGTTGTTGCCGGGGAGACATCATCAACATCTATCAGGTTCCTAATCACAAACATCATCTCCTTGCAATTTACATTATTTGCCATTTGCCTCTCGTTTTCATCCCCGCACTTCAAAAAATTGCCTTTTTATTCGCCATCTTTTTCCATTTGCCTTTTTGTTCGTTTGCTATCTTTGCATGGTGCCATGTTCCTTCTATTTGCTTGCATCTTCGCTTGCTAAAAATCTATTGATATGGATCCTCATCCACTTGCTACTCTTTTTAAAAGATCCAATTATGATGAACCAATTGCTAGTGAGTTGAGTGCACTTGAATATCTCTGTGAAGTTTTGTTTGAAAATCTTCAATCTGAAAATTGTGATGAAGTGTTGAAAGAAGAAATTTATAAAGTGATTCATGATAGCTCCTTGAATGAAAAGCATCATTGCAATGATTTCAGTATAAGTTCTATTAATGTCAATTGTGCTAATAATATGCAAAACCCCAAGCTTGGGGATGCTAATTTTGCTATGTCTAATACTTATTGCAATGATCTAGATTGGGGTGATTTTTTATGATCTTAAAATTTTATTTAAGCCTCATGATGAATATGATATTGCTAATAATACTTGCAATAATATTGAAAGTGGGTTTGGAAGTGCGTCAGCTTTAAGTAAAAATAATCCCACATATTTTAAGAATTTTCGATCTTATGAAATTTTTGATAAAAGTGGGTTTGGAGAGGTCATGACTTTAGTTGATGTTAATCCTACTATCTTGGAAGATTGTAAAACTTTTATGCATGTGGATCATGGAGAGAAAATTGTATATGATAGCTATATTATTGAATTTGAATATGATCCCACATGTAATTATTATGAGAGAGTAAAATATGGTTGTAGAAATTTTCTTGTCCCTAAATTACCTCTCGTTATGTTGAGATTGCTATTGTTTCTTTCTTCTTCCTTGCATATGCTGGATATGTCTTGTCTTGAACATTTGTTTGCCTATAAAATTCCTATGCATAGGAAGTATGTTAGACTTAAATGTGTTTGTCACATGCTACATGATGCTCTCTTTGTTTCAATTATTATCTTTCTTGTGAGCACCATTGAAATATTATGCCTGGCTAGGGGCATAAAACGATAGTGCTTGTTGGGAGAGAACCCAATGAATACAATTTATTTTTGCCCTTTTCTTTCTGTTTTCGAGTGTTTGCACAATTATGCCTCTGTTTCAATTGTGTTTTTATGTTTTATTTAGTTTTTGTGCCAAGCTAAGCCTTTGGGATCATGTTGGGTGATAGTTGATTTGATCTTGTCGAAAAACAGAAACTTTTGAGTCCAGGTAAATAATTGTCATAAATCACAGAACCGTGATTTTGCTCTAATTTTTTTACACAATTTTGATCTACAAATTTCTCATCTTTTCCTAATTTTTCAGAATTTTTGTTGTTACAGAGGTATACGGCATTCCCTGATTACTACAGACTGTTCTGTTTTGGACAAATTCTGTTTTCGTTGCATTGTGTGCTTATTTTGATGAATCTATGGATTGTATCGGGGGGTATAAGCCATGGTAAACTTAGAATACAGCGGGTATAATGCAATAATAAAATATGAACAGGTTTGCAACAATACTTAGAGTAGTGATTTGCTTTCCTATACTAACGGTTCTCATAAAGGTTTTGTTAAGTTCTATGTGATTGAAGTTTTCAAGTTTTTGGTGAGATCACGATGGACGAAGGAATAAGGACTGAGAAGAGCCTAAGCTTGGGGATGCCCCATGGAACCCCAAGATAATATTCAAGGAGAAACAAACAACTAAGCTTGGGGATGCCCCGAGTGGCATCCCGTCTTTTTTCTAACGACCATCGGTATTTTACTTGGATCTATATTTTTATTCGTCACATATCATGAGTTTTGCTTGGAGCGTCTTGTACTATATGAGTCTTTGTTTGTTTTACTTTTTAGTTTGTCACAAGTATCCTTGTTGGACACACCTATTTGAGAGAGCCAAAATTATGCTATGATTTGTTAGAATTGCTCTTTATGCTTCACTTAAATTTTTCGAGCTATGGAATTGCTCTAGTTCTTCACTTATATCTTTTTGAGCATGGTGTGCTTTAATATTTTTGAAGAAATGCTCTCATGCTTCACTTAGATTTATTTGAGAGTTAGTAATTTTGAAGAAATTCTCTCATACTTCACTTATATTATTTTGAGAGATTAAAAAGTTCATGCTCATGTTCTTCACTTAGATTTGTTTGGGCGTGTCAAAAGCAGTTGGAATATATGAAACTAGTCCCAAAGTGATAGATATTCAAGAGGGATATAATAAAAACTTTCATGAAGGTCATTGGACAAAATAAAGTTGATTCCTTGTAATAGTTTTGAGATATGATCATAGTGATATGTGAGTCATGTTGGTGAGTAATTATGCTTTAGTAATAATATTGGTGTTAAGGTTTATGATTCCCAATGCAAGAACGAAAGTCAATAGTTATGCAATGAAATTACATCCTACTTGTGGTGCATTATTCGGTGTTAGTTATGCTTAATGCTCGCTTATGTGATTTTTCGTTTCTTGGTTGGCTGCTTCTCAATCTTTTGCTACCCTCCACTTGTACTAAGTAGAAATACTACTTGTGCATCCAAACTCTTTAAACCCAGTTTTGCCATATGAGTCCACCATACCTACCTATATGCGGTATTTCCGTGCCGTTCTAAGCAAATTTGTATGTGCCATCTCTAATTTTCAAAATAAATTTCCTTTTTGTTTGCTCGTACCACTCATGAAGCGGCAAGGGTTGGCCAACATTTTCCATGCTAGATGTGTTATTTCTCAAGATGAGTGTTTATTCACTTGTCATTGCACGAGAGTATGGCGGTAATAGGGATGCCCAGTCCCAAAATGAAAAAGAAATTTACTTTATGTTGCCAAATAATAAATTCCTTGGGAAGTGTTGGTATGGAAGGCACCCGTGGATAAGGCTAGCCACGGATCGTGAAAGAATGGAGGAAAAGGGGATAAACTTCATTTTCTATTTGGGAACCTCCTATGATATATCTAGCATGGAAAGTGTTGGGAATTACTCGGTCGTTTTCGTTGATGGGAAAAGTATGCCTCTCAAAAAAATTTATCTCTCAATTTAAGCTTTGAGCTCTGGCACTTCTACAAATCCCTACTTCCCTCTGCGAAGGGCCTATCTATTTACTTTATGCAATTTTTATCTTTATTTGGGTCTCCATCTTCTGTTATAAGCACCAACTAAGGGGCACTATGATCATACTTGAGCAATAGATGTAGCTATTATGCGAGTGTGTTTCATAAACGGATCAATGGTTGAGCATGATGGGCTATGGATAACTTGCTTTAGTATTGATATTTTGAAAGACATGGTTGCTTGTTGATATGCTTGAGTATTTAAATCTTCATGTCAAAACTAGACTATTACTTTGAACCATATAAAAGTCCAAATGTCCATGCTACAAATGAAAAGAATAAGCGATGAACAAGTTAGGCAGCATTCCACATCAAAAATTCTGTTTTTATCATTTACCTACTTGAGGACGAGCATGAGTTAAGCTTGGGGATGCTGATACGTCTCCAACGTATCTATAATTTTTGATTGTTCCATGTTGTTATATTATCATTCTTGGATGTTTTACAATCATTTTATAGCAACTTTATATCAATTTTTGGGACTAACCTATTAACATAGTGCCCAGTGCGATTTGCTATTTTTTGCTTGTTTTTTACTTCGCGGAATATCAATACCAAAGGAGTCCAAACGCAGTGAAAATTTTTGGAGATTGTTTTTGGACCAGAAGACACAAGATGGGCCAAAGAAGTACCAGAGAGGAGGCCTGGGGGGAGTACAACCCCCCATGGTGCACCCAGTAGCCCAGGCACACCTTGGTGGGTTGTGCCCACCTCGGTGGCCTCCTGCACTGCCTCTTCACTCTATAAATATCCAAATATTCCAAAAACACTAGGGGAGTTGACGAAAAACAATTCCAGCCGCCGCAAGTTCTAGAACTACGAGATCCAATCTAGACACCATCATAGTGGGGTTCATCATACTCATTGGTGCTTCTCCGATGATGCGTGAGTAGTTCACCAAAGACCTATGAGTCTGTAGTCAGTAGCTAGATGGCTTCTTCTCTCTTTTTGATTCTCAATACAATGGTCTCTTGGGATCTATTTGATGTAACTCTTTTTGCGGTGTGTTTGTTGGGATCCGATGAGCTTTGAGTTTATGATCAGATCTATATATCCATGAAAGTTATTTGAGTTTCTGATCTCATATATGCATGATTACTAATAGCCTCATATTTCTTCTTCGAATCTTTGATTTAGTTAGGCCAACTAGATCGATTTTTCTTGCCATGGGAAGAGGTGCTTTGTGATGGGTTTAATCGTGCGGTGTTCTTTCCCAGTGACAGAAGGGGCAGCAAGACACGCAGGTATCGTTGCTATTAAGGATAACAAGATGCGTGATATTACTACATGAATAGATCTCGTCTACATCATGTCATCATTCTTATTGCATTACTCCGTTTCCCCATGAACTTAATACACTAGATGCATGCTGGATAGCGGCCGATGTGTGGAGTAATAGTAGTAGATGCATGCAGGAGTCGGTCTACTAATCTTGTACGTGATGCCTATATAATGATCATTGCCTGAATATCGTCATAATTATTCGATGTTCTACCAATTTCCCAATAGTAATTTGTTTACCCACCATGTGTTATTTCTTGAGAGAAGACACTAGTGAAATCTACGCCCCCCCCTTGTCTATTGTCCCATCATATATTTGCATATCTATATTGCTATTTGCCTTTTTCTTTATTTGTGTCTTCTATTTTTAGATCTATATTATCAAAAACCCAAAAATACCTTGCTGAATTTTATTTGCCATTAATTGCGTCTATCAATCTACCACAATTGTTATCGCGTCAACTTGACAATTTTGGGCACTGTTACTCGAGAGGGATTGGCAATCCCTTTTTCACGTCGGGTTGCAAAATATTTGTCCTTTGTGTGCAGGTACCGTTTACATAGTATTGCTTGGTTCTTCTACTGGTTCGATAACCTTGGTTTCATAACTGAGGGAAATACCTACCGTAGCTATTCTGAATCATCCCTTTCTCTTTGGGGAAATACCGACGTAGTTCAAGCTACATCAAACTGTCTTTGTTTTTGGCAGGTGCTGGCGCCAAAGGTTCGCTTTTCAATCAAAACACGCATCCCCAATATGTTCCAGAAAGTCCATACAATGGGCCACGCACTTCTGAATCGCCTCGTTTCTAGACCAAGGAACAGGATATTTATTACTCACGGGTCCTCTAAGACAGCAAGAAGATATTCCCTCATGAATATCCGGACATCCCAGCTATGAAGAGTATTGGCTGTTTCAATCAGTTGCTACAAGATCTGGAAGATCTCTGCCTCACCAATGTATTTGCATTCGAACATCCTTGGAACAGAGATACTATTCTTCAGTTCTATGCTGCTTTGTACATCTCTGGTGATGACTCTGATAGTTCAAAATGGATCATGGAGTGGATGACCGAAGGCAAACGCATCAAGTGCACCTCCACCAATTTTATCTCGCGCTTTCATTTTCCTCACTTTGAGCATGGAAACAATGAAATTCGAGTGCACAACATTGACGTCATTTCAGATGAAATGTTTCAATGCACTATGGATGCAGATAAGATTCGTGACTACAATGGTCCTGCCAGGCCTGAGCACTTAACATTCGAGAACATACTTTATATCACATGCTCACATATACCATTTGCCCTCTGGCCGGGATGAATAAAGACAATACCATCTCAGATGTTCTTCGAAATGCTATTTAAGCAATCTCTGAGTGATATGTCTTTGATGTTGAGGATTTGTTTTTGCGCATCTTGAAGGATTCTACTCGGTATCTGAAATGCCTCAAAGTTTATGCACCATTGATCTAGAAAGTGGTTGATCATACCATGCGCACTGTGTATTTGGCAAAGGCTAGTCATAAAAGCTTCATTCCTCCAGTTCACGATACCTTGCAGGTCATGGAAGATATTTCTTCGGGCAAATCGTCCACGTCAAGCCCTCAAGAATATCACAAGAAATTCGATGGGCCGCGTCTACCTCAGCACGATTGAAAGATTTCACATCAATCTTCATCGCAACTTGAAGTCAGCCTGCGCACACAACAATTGTTGTTGCAGCACATCGCTGAGGATCAAAGACAAAAAGAACACCTCACCAGCGAGCTGAATGCCATGAACAATCAGACCAAAATCGTACATATGATTGCGGATGAGAACAAGAAGCGGCTCTGGAAATTACTTCGCAAGTTCTTCACCAAGAAACAACTCCTGAATGTCAATCTCAAAGAACTCTATAATTACATTGACAAAGGCTTCTCTATTGAAGATTTTAAAGATCGCAATACCCCTTCTCTACCTGCTTGTGAGCCAACTACTGATCTTCTCTATCTTAAGCTTCATAAGCTGATCGAAGAATCTGAAGCCACCTCACTGACAAAGAAACCTACCGAAGGAAATGTGCTTTCTTGTGTTACTCAAGTGGCTGATCCCAATGTGCCTTCATCTTCTCAGCCCAAGCTGCTATTCCTGAAGGAAAAACTACTGCTAGACGAGATCACATCGGACAGTTCTTCTGGAGATGCTACCGAGTGGACCAAGATCTACACTTTTACACTCTTGTTATTCGTCACCTTTTTGACACTAGTTGACAAAAAAAGGGAGAATTACATCGAGTTTTGATAGATTTTCTTTCTGTCATTCCTTTGATTTGGTTTCGTGTGAATTTCAAACTTATACCTTAAAGACTATCTGCTCTATGATGTAAAACTTTCGTGTTGTAATGTTAATAACCCTGCCTACTGTACTATTTCTCTCAAAGCATTTGTTTTGAAGGTGGAATTATCATCGGAAGTTATGAATGATTACACTACGATCTCGATGGATTATATATCATCAGTGTAAATCATTGTCTCGAATGATTGAAATTTCCTCTATATACTTCAATACTAGCAGGAGAATTTATCTCATATCTTTTATCCTGCATACGTTTAGGGGGAGTCTATTTCATCATCGAGCAAAGTAACACTTACTCACTCTTGTTCGAATTACTTTTCAGCTATCTATCTTCACTTCAATGATTATCTGTTTTGTCAGTCGTCCAAAAAGGATGTGATTGTTGGTGTAATGATTTGCCTCCTTATCTTTTGGAGTTTGTTGACATAAACAGTATGGGACTTGTGTGTTCTCTAGTGCACACAGAGTAACAAGTCCCTAGAATCAAGAGGAGTTTGGTTCAAACGACAAAGATAATCCCCGGTGTAGCAGTGAAGGTTATCACCGAAGATTATGTTGACAAGAGTGACCCTCAAAAATTGCTGACGTGAAGCAATTGGTTATGTTCCTGTCTGAAGGAAGTGACCGCGTCCTGATAACCCACAAGTATAGGGGATCGTTTGTAGCCTTCTTTGATAAATAAGAGTGTCGAACCCAACGAGGAGCTAAAGGCAGAAAAAATATTCCCTCAAGTTCTATCGACCACCGATACAACTCTACGCACACTTGACGTTTGCTTTACCTAAAACAAGTATGAAACTATTTTGAAAGAATAAAACTACGAGTACTTTGCGAGAATAAAATTACGAATAAAATGCAAGATGGTAAAATTGGATGGCTTTTGTCAACAAGAAAGTCATTTGTCCCTAGGCAATCGATAACAAGTACCGGTAATCATTCTTGCAATTTTATATGACGGAGAGGCATGAGCTAACATACTTTTTATACTTGGATCATATGCACTTATGATTGGAACTCTAGCAAGCATCCGTAACTACTAAAGATCATTAAGGTCATGAAACCCAACCATAGCATTAAGTATCAAGTCCTCCTTACTCCCATACGCCATGACCCGCTTATCCGCATTTAGGCTGCTGTCACCCCCGCAACACTAACAAAAGCAAACCATGAACATATTGCAACACCCTACAACGGGGGGCCCTCATGTTTGCACGAGACCGAGGGCACCATAGGACAACACAATAAATAAAATATACAATCATACCAACCAAGATCACGATAAACCCATAGGACAAAACGGATCTACTCAAACATCATAGGATAACCATAGATCATTGGGAAATAATATATGGAGTTGAGCACCATGTTGGAGTAGAGATTACAGCAGGGAGAAGGGGTGTTACGCTGCTGCATAGAGGGGGAGAGAGTTGGTGATGACGGTAGCAAGATTGTTGATGTAGATCGCCATCACGATCCTTGCCCCAGCAGCACTCCGGCGCCATCGGGTAAGGGGGAGAGAGCCCCCCTCCTTCTTCTTCATCCTTGGCCTTCCCCCTAGATGGGAGGAGGGTTCCCCCTCTGGTCCATGATCTCCATGGCGGCGGAGGGGCGGGAGCCCCTCCGAGATTGGATCTCCCACTCCGTTCTCTTCTGTTTCGCGCTTCCGAGATCTGGCCCTTCATGGTTTCTTATATTCTGGGAGATCCATAACTCCGATTGCGCTGATCTTTCTACATGACTTTTTTCCAGATATAAGCTTCCTTGCACGCAAAGTATAGCTCCAACCGACGGTCGAGGAGGGGACGATACACCATGGCGCGCCTGGGCCTGGTGGCGTGCCCTGGTGGGTTGTGGTGGCCTCAGGCCTCCGTTTTTGTTGATTCCACCTCCTAAAATTCACAAATATTCCGAAATAATTCTCCATAGAGTTTCATCACGTTTGGACTTTGTTTGAAATGGTTTTCTGCGATACAAATAGATGCAACAAACAGGAACTGACACTAGGCACTAGATAAGTAAGTTAGTCTAAATAAATCATATAAAAAGTTGCCAAAAGTATATAAAAGCTGAATAATATTGGCATGAAACATAAAAAATTATAGATACGACGGAGACGTATCGCATCCCCAAGCTTAATTCCTACTCGTCCTCGAGTAGGTAAATGATAAAAAAATAATTTTTAATGTGGAATGCTACCTAGCATAAACTTGATCATATATCTAGTCATGGCATGAATATTAAGACATAAGTTATTCAAAGCAATACTCTATAATTTGGCATAAAGACATCAATACTCAGGCATCCCAATGAACAATCATGTCTTTCAAAATATCAACGCTAAAGAAAGCTATCCCTACAAAATCATATAGTCTTGTCATGCTCTGCCTTCCTAACACAAAGTATAAATCATGTACTATCCCGGTGTCAGCCAAGCAATTGGTTCATACTTTTTAACACGCTTCAGCTTTTTCAACCCTCACGCAATACATGAGCGCAAGCCATGGATATAGCACTACAGGTGGAATAGAGTATGATGATAGGAGTAAATGTAAAGAAGACAAAAAAGTAAGAGAGTCTCACATCAACGCGACTAACCAACAGGCTATGGAGATGCCCAACAATTGATATCAACGTGAGGAGTAGGGTTTTCCATGCAACGGATGCACTAAGAGCTATAAGTGTATGAAAGCTCAATATGAAAAGTAAGTGGGTGTGCATCTAATCCTATAATGAAAAATTCCCACTAGTATATGAAAGTGACAACATAGGAGACTCTCCATATGAAAAACATGGTGCTACTTTGAAGCACAAGTGTGGTAAAGGATAATAACAATGGCCCTCCTCTCTTTGTTTATTTTTTTCTTTTTCTTTTCTTTCTCTTTTCTTTCTTTTTTTCTTTCTCTTTTTTTTCTTTTTTATTTTTTTTCTTGCTCTCATTGTCTAGAGTCTCATCCCGAATTGTGGGGGAATCATAGTCTCCATCATCCTTTCCTCACTGGGGCACTGCTCTAAGAATGATGTTCATCACACTTCTATTTACTTATAACTCAAAAGGAATAAAAATTACCACCTGATACCTATAACAAAATATGACTCTATATGAATGCCTCTGGCAATGTACCAGGATGTGCAATGATCTAGCATAACATGTATGAAAAATGATGAACGGTGGCTGAGCCACAACTATTATGTCAGCTATATGATCATGCAAAGCAACATGACAATGAATGCTCAAGTCATCAAACGAAAGCGGTGGAAGTTGCATGGCAATATATCTCGAAATGGCCATGGAAAAGCCAAAATAGGTAGGTATGGTGGCTGTTTTGAGGAAGATATAATAAGGCTTATGTGTGATAGAGCGTATCATATCACGGGGTTTGGATGCACCTGCGAAGTTTGCACCGAGTCTTGAGGTGAGAAAGGGAAATGCACGGTGCAGTAGAGGCTAGAAATTGCGGAAAGGTAAGAGTGCGTATAATCCATGGACTCACATTAGTCACAAAGAACTCATATACTTATGAAAAAGTTTATTAGCCCTCGAAGCAAAGTACTACTACACATGCCCCTAGGGGGGAGATTGGTAGGAGTTAACCATCGCGCGCCCCGACCTTCACACAAAGATAGACAATCAAGGATAAATTGTGCTCCAACTTCCCGGCATAACGAGAGACTATACGTGCATGCTTCAGGAATCACAAACCTTAACACCAATATTCTTACTAACCACAACCATTTACTAGTACCTCCCACATATTATCATCTCTATAACGCAAAACTATTGCAAGGAATCAAACATATCATATTCAGTTATCCATAAGTTTTACGTAGGTTTTTTATGACTAACCATGCAATTGACCAATTCCAGTTGACTCTCTAAATAGATATAAGTGAAGCATGAGAGTTCAATTATTTCTACAAAAGAACATGATCTAATAAATATAAGTGAAGCAAAAGAGCATTCTACGAACATCGGTTTTTTATGTGAAGAGAAACAGGCAATCCAAACTTCAAATGATATAAATGAAGCACATGAAGCATTCTATAAAGCCATACTCAAAAGATATAAGTGAAGAGCAATGAGCATTCTATGAATCAACCATGGACTATCTCATACCAACATGGTCCATAAAAGAAAAATGAAAACTAAATGCAAAAGATGCTCCAAGATTTGCACATATCACATGAACAAAACAAAGACGAAAACATACCGATACTTGTTGAAGAAAGATGGGATGCCTTCCGGGGCATCCCCAAGGTTAGAAGCTTCAGTCTCCTTGAATATTTACTTGGGGTGCCTTGGGCTTCCCCAAGCTTTAGCTCTTGCCTCTCCTCCTTCTCCTCATATCGAGACCTCCTCGATCTTTGATAACTTCATCCACACAAAACTCAACAGAAAGCTCAGTAAGATCCATTAGTATAATAAAGCAAATCACTACTCTAAGTACTATTGCAAACCAATTCATGTTTTGTTTTTTCATTATAGCTACAGTAATATAACTTTTCCATGGCTCATACCACCGATAAAAATCGATAGTTTCATCAAAACAAGCAAAACAATGCATCAAAAACAGAATATGTCTTAAACAGGACAGTCTGTAGTAATCTGAACATCTACCATACTTCTGGTACTTCAAAAATTCTGAAACTATTACGTCAAAATAACAAAATTGTATAGAAAGACTGTGCAAAAAGTTTCAGAACCTTTTGATGTTCCAGTAAAAAAATTTAAAATCGCGCGCTACAACCAAAGTTTCTGTTTCTGCACCACACATACCAACAAACAATCTACCCATCCCAAAGGAAAATACAATGGAATTGTACAAGGGGATAATTATTTTTGTGAGAATCTTCATGAAAAATTCTACATTGTTTTCATGAGCATGAACACAAGTGTTCAAGGTCAACCCTCACTTCCGCAATGCATCACCTTTCAATCGCTTCTCTTTTGTGAAAAGTTTTAAGTTCCCCTCTATATTTTTTTTGTTTTTAAACTTTATAAAAGCACCCAACAGAAAATAAATGACTCTCTAAAACTTCCGGTCTGTCTCCCTGGCAGCGCTTTCTTTAAAGACATTAAGCTAGGCATAAAGTGCTCAAGTAATGGATCCACCCGGATCCCAAGGTATATCAAAGCCAATTTGAATTAGCAATGATTTGGAATTTAGTAGTGAGCACAAATCAACATATATCAAGCAATGACGAAGTCTAACGCTCTTTCTATGCATCGGCATGTCATACAAGAACAATTCATGCACATCAAGTAAAGGCCAATTCATAGCATAAGTAGTTTCTTGCAATTTTATCGTGTTGGAAACAGAGAGAGGTGGAGATGTAGTTCCTCTCTCATAATAATTGCAAGTAGGAGCAGCAAGCACATGCATATTATATTCATCAAAATTATCATGTGCAACGGTAAAAGGCAACCCATCAATATAATCCTTAATAAGAGCAAACTTCTCCGATATAGTGTAGTTTGGAGAATTCAAAAATATAATAGGACTATCATGTGTGGGTGCAATAGCAACAATTTCATGTTTAACATAAGGAGCAATAGCAAGTTCATCTCCAATAGCATAATTCATATGGGCATCTTGGCCACAAGCATAGCAAGCATCATCAAAAAGGGATATTTCAAACGAATCAACAGGATCATAGCAATTATCATAGCATTCATCCTTCGGTAAGAACAAAGGGAAATTAAAAAATGTATGAGTTGAAGAGTTACTCTCATTAGAAGGTGGGAACCGGTAGCTAATCCACTCTTCCTCCTTTTGTTCTTCACTCTCCTCATCATCTTTTTCATCCAATGAGCTCACAGTTTCATCAATTCCTTCATCCATAGACTCCTACAAAATATTAGTCTCTTCTTGGACAACGGAGACTCTCTCAATAAATGCATCAATATCAGAATTGTATTTGTAATTATCATAGAAATATTTAAGGATAGAAAAGATTTCAGGTCTATAAACATCATCATCAAAAGCTTCATACTTTAAAAACAAAGATTCAATTTCATAAGCACCCTTAAAAGCAACAAATTCTTCTATTCATTCCACATCATAGTAATTATATATACCATTGGCAGAAGAAGCCAAGGTTTCATTATCATTAAATTTGCATGAAAAGGGAAGGTGTGGAGCATTCATCCTAGAGCAACAAGTAAAATCATATCTCAAGCATAAATCCCGACCATACCAATGCAACATATAAATTTGATCCCATAACAATTTCCCTTTATGAGTCAAGCGATAATCCCTAAAGTATTCATGTTGATCCAACGTTACTCCCATTACCAAGTTGAATGGGGTTTTCTCAGGATTATCAATGTAGTGCATAATATTATTCACATAACGAGCATCGAGGGTTTTAGGAGGTTCCCCATCTCCATGAGTAGCAAGTATAACTAATTTTTTGGTGTTTCGTGTTCCATATCCATAACTAAAGATAGAGAACAACTTAGAGCAGGAAATAAAAACTACTTAGTGATAAAGCAAACAAGCATGCATGAGAATATTCACCCCACGCTATTGTTCCCCAGCAACGGTGCCAGAAAAAGGTCTTGATAACCCACAAGTATAGGGGATCGTTTGTAGCCTTCTTCGATAAATAAGAGTGTCGAACCCGACGAGGAGCTAAAGGCAGAACAAATATTCCCTCAAGTTCTATCAACCACCGATACAACTCTATGCACACTTGACGTTTGCTTTACCTAAAACAAGTATGAAACTATTTTGCAAGAATAAAACTATGAATACTTTGCGAGAATAAAATTACGAATAAAATGCAAGGTGGTAAAAGTGGATGGCTTTTGTCAACAAAAAAGTCATTTATCCCTAGGCAATCGATAACAAGTACCGGTAATGATTCTTGCAATTTTATATGAGGGAGAGGCATGAGCAAACATACTTTCTCTACTTGGATCATATGCACTTATGATAGGAACTCTAGCAAACATCCGCAACTACTAAAGATCATTAAGGTCGTGAAACCCAACCGTAGCATTAAGTATCAAGTCCTCTTTACTCCCATACGCCATGACCCACTTATCCGCGTTTAGGCTGCAGTCACCCTCGCAACACTACCAATAAGCAAATATGAACATATTGCAACACCCTACAACGGGGGCCCCTCACGTTTGCGCGAGACGGAGGGCACCGTAGGACAGAATCATATATAAAATATACAATCATACTAACCAAGATCATGATAAACCCGTAGGGCAAAACGGATCTACTCAAACATCATAGGATAACCATAGATAATTGGGAAATAATATATGGAGTTGAGCACCATGTTTAAGTAGAGATTACAGCGGGGAGAAAGGGTGTTACACCGCTGCATAGAGGGGGAGAGAGTTGGTGATGACGGTAGCAAGATTGTTGATGTAGATCACCGTCACGATCCTTGCCCCAGCGGCACTCCGGCGCCACCGGGTTAGAGGGGGAGAGAGCCCCCCTCCTTCTTCTTCCTTGGCCTCCCCCATAGACGGGAGGAGGGTTACCCCTCTGTTCCATGGTCTCCATGGAGGTGGAGGGAAAGAGCCCCTCCGAGATTGGATCTCCCTCTCTGTTCTCTTCTGTTTCGCGCTCCCGAGATCTGGCCCTTCACGGTTTCTTATATTCCGGGAGATCCGTAACTCCGATTGCGCTGATCTTTCTACGCAATTCTTTTCTGGATATAAGCTTCCTTACGCCCGAAGTATAGTTCCAACCGACGTTCAAGGAGGGCACGATACACCAGGGCGCGCCTGGGCCTAGTGGCGTGCCCTGGTAGGTTGTGGTGGCCTCGGGCCTCCATTTACGTTGGTTCCACCTCCTAAAATTCACAAATATTCCAAAATAATTCTCCGTAGAGTTTCATCACGTTTGGACTTTGTTTGATATGGATTTTCTGCGATACAAAAACATGCAACAAACAAGAACTAGCACTGGGCATTGGATAAGTAAGTTAGTCCAAATAAATCATATAAAAAGTTGCCAAAAGTATGTAAAAGTTGAATAATATTGGCATGAAATAATCAAAAATTATAGATACGACAGAGACGTATCATGTTCGAGAAGAATGAAGATGAAGTGGAGACGTAGAATTTATTTCATTGTTTCTCTTCTCCTTATTGAGTCATAGGACCACCGTACTATTAAGAGGGGCGTAGTGTTTGAAACTTTGATTCTCTGATGATAAACCCAAATCCTATGAAAGTTGCAAGAGAAATCTCTTTGTGTTCCGAGCAAATACTTGCCAGCAAGAGACTGTGATCTTCTTCCCTGCGAGAGATTTGTCTCAGACCGAGGAGTTAGCATTACTTGTTCCTCAGGTAATGTTACCATTGCTCTTTAAAATCCGACCGTTGAGAACGTGTCAGTCGGCCATTGGCTGGATCATGTGTCCAACATGGTCATTTTCCACCAGGGAAGGCTGCGGCTATAAATAGCCACCCCGTGCCGGCTTTGTCCGGTGGCTACTCCGTTTGACTCTGAGAAGATTGTTGAGCAACCCCCTCTGTGAGTGATTTGAGTTTAAAATCCACTGAGAGAAAACCCCTAGAGCCGAAAAATGATAGTGGTTCAGCATCACTCGAATCTAAGTCCAGTACGCTCCGCCTATTACTCTTGAGAGCTGCAAACTCTCTAGACGGTTAGGTGTCAATTTCTTCAGAAACAAAGAGTGATTGCGGTTCTCGAAGAAGAAGTTTGTAAAGGTTCGGAGATTGCCTCAAGTATCTACCACGAGTGATCGACATTGGTTGACAAACCAATTGTCAAGGAGAATAGGGCGAAGAGACTTTATCTTTCGTATTAAGTCACAACCTCTCCAACCAGATGTAGTCCTTGTGTAGAAGGATGAAATGGTCTACCAAATACCTTGTCGCCATCGAGCATCACTGGTTACATCTGTTCTCCCTTGTTACTTTTGAATGTTTTCAATTCTGTGATTTGTCTCGATGCATGCTCTTAGTTTCCATCCGATAGCTTGTCTTCGCTCGCTGTACTCTGTTTTCATTCGCTTTGTTGTTGGGTTCCGAGAGTTTTGAGATTTTCGAAAGAAATTTTAGAACTACCATTCACCCCCCCCCCCTCTGGTAGACATACTTTGTTCCTACACCTTCTGTTTTGGTGGATGGGCCCGGTGTTTAGTCCAGTCAAATGTTGCCCAAAGCATGGGTGACCTGTCTCATTAAACACCAGCCACCACAGATCCACGCACTGCACACAACCACAACCTAATTCGTATGAAAGCATAGCCGCACAGGAGACGTTCGGCTCCAACGGTTGCACCGTCGCCTCACTGCTCATCCGTCGTCCAGGCTCGGAGCCGTCCACCGACTGCCACCGTTCACCCACTTCCCCAACCCACAGGCAGTGGCGGAGACAGGGGGACCAGCAGGGGCCCTGGCCCCCCCTAACATCATCTATTTGCTGCATATTTTCTGATGAACAGTGCAAAATTAGTGATGACTTGCTGCTAAATTAATGCTTTGGCCCTCCTCAATCAGTTTTAAGAGCACTTGGCCCCCCTAATAGAATTTTTCTAGCTCCGCCACTGCCCACAGGCACGCCCCTCCACGGCTCCGCCCATGCTCGGCTGGTGGTTGTTCCCCTGGCCACGGTCCCCGCCACTACTCTAGCGCGTCGTTTGCCAACGCGTGCAGTCCCCTGCTTCCGTGCCGTACTGACTGCCTGACCTAGAGGGTAGTGACCTTGGTAATTTTCTTTCATTCATTTCACTTGTACTCAAGGACTGCTTGTACTGTGTTCTAAAATGTGAGTGTGTGTCGGCATATGTATTATGTTGTATATGATGAGTATTGTTGAAGTCAAATTGATGTATTTGGCAATTTCATTTAATGTTGTAGAAATGGAAGATGAAGACATTTTTAGATTTCATTCAAAATGATGCAGAGGGCTTTTGCCTCATCAAAGTGACAAGTTTTTAGATTTATGTCCATGATAATTGTTTCACTTGATGTGTATGTCTTTTCTTGTGAAACTATACTTTCATAATGCATTGAAGGTGTTGGCTCTTCTACCATTGATCAAGTTATAGGAGAAACCGGTGAATGAAGTAATCAATTGCTTGGGTATTTTTGCATCCCTGTATTATTATTTGTACTTCTGTCATGTATTATCTATTTTGTTGGTTCATTGGGCGTTGAGTTTAAATTATTTGAGCAATTGAACTTTATTTTAAATGTTTTCATATGAGGTATTTTTTCAGAAACAGTATGGGTTATTTTTGGGATATTTATAAGGGCTAAAGTTTTTCATGCTGCTAAACGGCCTGGGGTTTGGTTCATTCCTGGATTCGCCACTACCAATGTGGCCCAGGATGGAACCGACTTGGGGGTCCTCGGCCCGGCCAACCAGGCCGGGAACAGACGTGGTGAGAGACCCCTTGGCCGAGACACCATCATGCTGACAGACTACTTCAGCTCAATGAAATCATTAGCACAATGTATTTTTTGGCTATGTGTGCTATCACAGTGCCATTTACTATAATTAGACCATTATGAGAAATCTAGAAGACCGTTTCGCTGGGGAATAAAGGACATCAATAAACAAGGCAAATTCCTTTTCGGGTGGGAACAAGTGCGCCTTCCTAAGAAAGCAGGAGGTCTAGGTGTCTTGGATCTTAGAACTCAGAATAAAGCTCTCCGCTAAAAATCTTCAAAAAAGTCAACCATCAGAATAACCCTTAGGTGAATATGATTTGGAATGCATATTCCAACAAATGTACCTTATCCTGCTCTAATTGCAACACTAGATCCTTCTGGTGGAAGAACCGTTGCTCCTTGATGGAAACTTTTAAGGATATGACATCTAATAGCATTCATAAACCACTCAGCTCTCGACTGATCTATGGATGCATGACGCTTTACAATCTATAAACCCGTAGATGTACTTTTTTTGCCACACATAGTTGTATCATTGTACATAAAATGCTAAACTACAAAATGAGGAGAATATCTACAATATGTTTCATCTCTGTCTGTCCATTTGGTAACCCACTGATTTTTGGAGCTATCTAAAATTTTAAACAATTTGACAGCAACAAATACTCGAATTAATCTGAATATGGAGTGGAATTGTGATCTTAGTATCGTGGGCATGCTTATTGATGGGAAACGTACATAGTATGGATTGAATCAAAGAAATCCTCATCACATGATGTTGCAGTATATAGAAGCACAAGAATTACATCTTCATCTTTAGGGAACATATTTCGTTGGTTACGAAGAGAGCAAAACCCAGTCTTAAGGAGGGGATGCAATCTTGGCTAGACAATTTATAAATGTATCATATATATCCATTGTAAACCATATATCTCCATTGTAAATATCTATCAGTAACATACCCCATTTTGTAATTAGAAGTAGTTTAGAATGGGTCTTCCCTACTTTTTTTGCTCAAAAAAAAATTCAGATAAAATGACAACCCCTAGATGTCGCCCATTGCGGAAAAAAGGAGCGCCGTGAGGGGTCAGCTCATTTAGTTTTTTTTGTTATATATATCTTTGTTTTCTGTTTAATTTTTAGATATTTTTATTTTCTTTTTATGATTAATTTAAAATATTTTCCCCATTTTTTGAATTGTATTTACCTTTCAGTTTTATCTATCCTTTTCCTTCTTTGGGAATACAGCAACATTTTTTAAGTACATCAACATATATCCTATATTTTCTACATGCGTGAACACCGCTTTTAAAAACATGAATATTTTTCATGAAATAATTTTTTTAATGCATGAACATATATTTTCATATGCATGCGAACTTGAAAATATATGATCATTACATTTCAATAATGCAAACATTTATATTTGAGAAATATGAACATTTCCTTATGGAATAATATAAATACTTTCCACTATTTAAAATTTATAAAGTATTTTTTATTTTTGGTTATTTCTTAGACAATTTTGGATAATTTTATATTTGAGATATATCTCCTACATGAAAAACAAGGTAATGACCCGTAGAATAAGTGAGCGGCCCATAGTAAGTTGCGTCAGCGAGTCCAAGAAGATGCACGGGCTTGCACGAGCGTGGTCATCGATCGTGGGTCGTGGCCCAGCCGCCCAACACGCGACGGAGGGTAACGGGCCTTTTCTCTTTTTTTTTTGCCTGTGTCTCGGGTTGGTGCACGCGTGCATTTTGTGCGTCCATGATTACGACCGGTCGATGCGTTTTTTGTGGCGTCAGTGTCATATAGGCCACCGCACGTACGGCGCCTGCACCTGCTCTCATTGGGTCGGTGCTGAACCTGCAAGTTCGGCGCCACCCAAGTCAATGCTTGCACGGCAGCAGCTCCTCGAATACTCCCACCAAAAGTTCGGCCGGGACCAAAACCTATCACCAACGACCGGACCTCGTCCATGCGCCAGCACTGTTAAGCCCCACGACGTCACGGCGAGCCGCGCCACCCCGCCTCCGGCGAGGTTCCGCGAGCCCTCGCCGCGGCTGGCCGTTGCACTTGCATCCCGTCTCCGGCTTGAGACGCTGCTCATCCGAATCGACTCAACTGGAAAATAATTCCCTGTTGCCTGATGAATATTCAACGCGGTTTTGTTATGTTCCGTTCCGATGGCTCTCGGCGACGCAGTTGCGTGTCATTACAGATCAACCGCAAGGAGTTCAAACTAATCAACCAACTGCTAATTACCGTCACTGTCTCGGTCGATAGACAAGTAGGACCAGACCGGCCGGGCAGCAGGAATTAGACAAAAAAATGCGTGGCCCTCTAGTACAGTTAGCTGCCTGCAGAAGTTTGGACCCATGCATGCAGGCGCCATCCGTCCATGCATCATCGTATCATTCACAGGCCACTTCCAAGCAAAAATCTTAGGTTCATCGATCACAGTTCCAGTAAAACACGAACGAGGCACACATTTACGCCACAGGTACCGGCCCAGCGGTGACTGCGGACGGCGGCCGCGGCGCTCGTCACGCTGCCTGCATCTGCATTCAGCAGGTGCCGCTGTCGGGCGGCTTATACATGTCGCCAGGGCCATAGCAACAGATTAACCACAGAGGTTTTAACCGGCCAACTTACTCAACTGGCCAGCGCCCCGCCAAAGCCATGCATGCACGTACCCTGGGACCTCCTGGGTAACCCAGCTAGCATGCAGGGGGTACGGTACGGTAGGAGCCAAATTATGAAACAACGTTGGGTGATATCGATCGCGCGACATGGTCCAGCCAGACACACGGCGCAGGCGTGGCGACACGCGGCATTGCCCCACGGGCACGGGGCCGGCCTACGCCGCCGTGCAGACAAGCGCGCGGCCAGCGAGCCAGAGATGGGGAGACCCCGGCCCAGCGACGCAGAAGCGGTCTCGGCCATTTGCATGGGTACGTACGCACGTACTCTGCGTGTCTCTTGGCACCACCGGCCGGCCACCGGGCCACGGGTGGCAATGGCATGCCAGCGAGGGGCGGCCCGGAGGAAACGAACGAGACATGCATGCATGCAATGCGCAGAGCCGATGGATGGACCGAGAGCACGTACGTACATAGGTACGCATGGCTAGGGTGGCCACGTACATAGGTAGGGCGGTGGTGGTGGGGTGTGCCGCCGTGCAGGTCGCGGCTCTCACGTCGCCATCCGGGCACTGGCGCCAGATCTGGACCGGCCGGGGGCAGGAAAAGGGAAATAATGCGAGGCGGCTTGCGCTCCTCCCGCTGCCTGGGCGCTGGGCGCGTCGGTGCCCACTTTCCCTTTCGGGAAGGTCGGGCTGGCCGTGAACAGGGCCGCTCTCCTCTCCTCCCTTCCAAAGCTATCATCCATCATCTCCTATAGTAAGCTACGACCTAGCTATAGCTAGCCTAGCTAGGAGTAGTATGCGACTGGTACCGGCTATGGGTGGCTAGCCAAGGTAGGTGCGTCGGTCAGTGAGTAACGTCGCCGATGATGCATGCGTGTATAGTACTCCGGGGTGCCGGCATGCGCCCACCTTTGTGGTTTCCTTTTCCTTCGCCCATGTAGCTTGTCGTAATTGGCCACGCCTATGTCTGCGGTTCCAACCACACCCCAGCGCCCAGAGCCAGTGAATGGCTTTAGGCTTGCTTGCTGGGCAAAAGGAAAAGGGAGTGTCTATTAGTCAGGCACCTAGTGTGGTTATGTATAAGATGATTCATTGGATTAATGATTGGAGTATTTTACAGGGGAGGGAGGATGCAAAAGTGGAGTTACAACAGGGCGCAAAGTACTGGAGCGAGTCGCCAGTGACATCTTCCAGGCGCGAAGAAGCTGGGCATATTGGATTCTGACGATTGGAGATTGAATCAAATATAGTAGGGATTGTGTTTGTGAGGTCTTGTTTGCTTAGATGTTTTAGGTTGAGACTAGTCTAGTAGAGTTCTTGTGTGCGCTGTTCACATAGGAAAAGCTATTTTCCTTAAAGCCTTGCCTATTTGTCAAAGAGGGCAATGGGGGAAGTCTCGAAACAAGATGTATGAGGCAGGTGGTTCTAGTTCGTTTTTGGTCTGCGTTTTGGTTGTAATAACAAATATTTGGTTTCGTTAATGAAATCGAGGGGTACACCCTTTCTTTCACAAAAAAAAATAGTCAGGCACCTAAAAAAATTGATTCTGCACTGGTCACTTTTCATCTGGACTGTCAGATCTTCATCCAACAGCCCAAAGCAGACCAGCACTATTCAGCTTTTCCTCCTCATGCATGCCCTCGGTATGCCCCGCCCCAACCGCCGGCCTCCACCACCCGTGGCATTCGCCTTTTGTACGGCGGATTTCGCCTTTTGTACGGTTCAGTTCAGTTGGCGTGTCGATGCGCGCGCACGTAGGCACGTCCCCCGCGCCTACGCTCTCCTTTCGCGCGCACGCTCGGGCCTACGCGCACGATCAATCGCTTGCTCCACGGGCAGGACAGGAGGGTCGACAGGAATGTACTGCTACGTCAGAGACGAAAACCCTTCGGCGTAGCACCACCGGTAGGCAGGCAGCCAGTGTCGCGTCGATCGAGTGGTGGAAGCATCGATAGTGCTGCACTGCATCCTCCTCTGGCCGTTGCTGTTTCCTTTAGCCAGTCGGCCGGGAAAAGCCGATGGCATCCACAGTGCGCCGCGCATGCCCTCCATGCTATTCCACGATAGTTATATGGGCAGTAGAATTCTTGGCGTGCAGCTCGGTCCTTACACCTATCTATATAGCAGCAGCGCAGCATACTTACACCAGAAAAGCTAGAAGGCCTGTGGAGGTAGGTCATCATCAAGTGCAAGCGTCGATGGACGGACGGACGGACGGTTGCTTCACTTTCACGTCCCTACTAAAAACGATGCGTGCCATTGCCATACAACTCCAACGCAGACACACAGCGTCCTCCTCCTAATCAACCAGGACCCGTCGCTGTCCATCAGAATCAGCACCAGTGCTTCCAGCGCGCGCGCCACAAATATCCACAGGGCAGTCGTCCCCGTGGCGACTGTTAGACCGGCAGGGAATCTAGCTAGCATCTGTCGAGTGTCGACCCCTGCCAAGCTCAGCTAAACGTCGCACGTAGTACGCCCCGACGGCAACCTTTCCGTGGACGACGACGACGCCCCACAAATATCCAGCAGGCACGGCGAGCATCCGTCGACACCTGACGAGCTCAAACGTCGCACGCAGTACACCCGGCGACGGCGACCCTCTCCCTGGCCGGGGATGCCGGGGTCTGGTTGGGTACAGCGGCACATCAACGGTGGTTGGTTGGCCGCGTGATGCCAGCAGAGAAGACGCCGGCGAGGTGATGATGATGGCGACGATGATGATTCGGGCGGGAGGTGCGGGGAGAGCGACACGGCGTCGGGGCGGTCCACATTAGCCCATGCCCAAAGCCGCCAGCCGGGTTACACGAATCGGACCGGCTTTGGCGTCCCGTCAGTGGTTCCTGGCCCAGCCCACTTTTCCGCAACCAACGGGCCCCCGTCGCAGGAGTACTACGTACGAGCGAGCGCCCGCCCGGTTGCATGCATCTCCGGGGATGGGCCCCCACCACCCCTCAATCGCTCACTCCACTCCGCGCTTCAATTATTGCAATGCCCGAATTAGAAACAAGGAATCCTCTCCCTCTAGCAAAACGCTACGCACACCACTACATGAGACCTCCTCTTTCGGCGTGCGCGTAGGCCTAGCTAGGCGCCACATTTTAAAGCCTCTCCAAGGGTATAGAAGTGTGAAGGAAATGAGGTTTTCTTCTTTTTTTCACCTGTTTTAATAAATGATGTTTTAAAGTACTAGTATAGTAGTACTAGTTGTTGAGGATTTGGATTCTCATTCTTTTTTTTTTGGTGTGAAAATGAAAGACTAGCCCTCTCATCCCCAACAAAAAGAAAAGAGAATGAAAGCGTGATTTTTTTTCTTTGTGAAAATGGCCTTTGCATCCCAGGGTGCACACAACCAGATCAGCAGCGAAACTAGAACGTAATAGTAGGGCAGGCTCGAACAAGCGAGGAGGCGCTAAGATGGGCCAAAAAGCACCCGATTTGCTGGGTTGGGCCTTGTATCATGAGCAGTAAAGGCCTAATTGATCAGATTGGAGGGCAGGCTCAAGCCTGTTAAAACCTGTACAGTAGATTCGCCTCTAAACCAAATGAAAATTGGGACAACGTGTCATCCTTTTGCTAGGAGGAATAGATGCAAGTTCTTTACAAGATGCCAGTAAGTACATATTTACAATGTTTACTAGAGGGGGGCGTCAACGAGGTTGTCGAGGGTTTTACAGTAGGGTAGGGGTAACAAAGTCAAGGTTTATGAAAAGAAACCGAAGGCGAATAGGATGTCCATGTATATGTATTTATAGATGTTTCATAGAGGGGCTAGCTAGTGTGTTGTCGACCACCGGGGCGGTGCACGGAGCAAATTTCCGGAACCAATCTGGTCATGAAGTGAGTGATGCAACATGAGACCAAACAAAATGAGCTGTGATGTGGACACCCCAAGTCATCGCTCTTGGCCAAGAACCAAAAGCGCCAAAAGATACTCCACCCCACACACACACACACACACACTTGAGTTGAAACTTCCGAGTGAAAAGCTAGTAAGTAGCTAGGACCAATCTCTCTCGTCTTCTTGGGAACTCCGCATTTACATGACTGCCATCCGTCCTCTCAAATCCATCTCGCTCGCCCAATCAATCAAAGGAAATAAAAACAAGAAACTGAAAAAAGAAATCAAGTTTCAGTTCAGCTCAGTTCAGTTCAGTTCAGCTCAGCTCAGTTCTGCTGGTAATAATGGTTGATGTTCCTCCGTGATTTCGTCTGGTTCGGTGGAACACACACACACCTGTCGGTCGACCTTCGCCATGGATGGATCATGGATGGATGGACGCGCGCGCTGGCTGCTCTCGACGGATGGTCTCCGGGTACCTAGGTGGGGCGGGCCAGCGAGTGGAACCCGTTCTTCTGGAGCCAGCTCTGCGCCTGCGTGGCGATGTAGGGTGGGAATCGTGATGATGCTGCGGCTGCTGCTGCGGCGGCGGCAGCGTTGTTCGGCGGCGGCCCCGCCTGGTGCGGCGGCGGCTGGGGCGGCTGCCAGCTCGTGCCGGGGACGACGTTGCCCCAGCCATGCAGCCTCTGCTGCTGCTGCTGCTGCTGCTGCTGCTGCGGAGGCGGCGGCGGCTGGTATTGGTGGTGCGGAGGCAGGGGCCAGTGCCCGCCCCCGCCGCCGGCGCCGACCGTCAGCGACGGGCCTCCCGCTGTCCCCGGATCACCGTTGCCCATGAACTGCACGGTTTGCACCAAACAATCACTGTCAGTTCGCGCCTACCAAGAGCAGATGGAAAAATTCTTCCAACTTTGAATGGGAAAGAGTGCCCACTTGGTGATGCCTGGGACTGAAGGGCATGTGGGAGGCTTGCAGGAGCGGAGGGGGCATCTGGTGATGCGTCAAGCTCTGGTCGAACTGCATAGTAAATTAACCCATTTTCAGCTTTCCAACGCCCGATTATACTATGAAGTTGCTGCTGTTGCAGAGGGTCAAAGTTGCGGCGGCGCGTACCTTGGCCTTGGTGCTCCGCGCCGCCGCCGTCTGCCAGTCGAGCTCGAAGGCCATGGGGACGCGCTGGTCGGGCCCGGCCGCGCCGTCGTCGTCGCCGCCGTCGAGGCTGCCCCTCTTGTTGGACCCCGCGGAGCTCCCCAGCGACAGGTCCAGGTTCTGCTCGGCGTCGCCGGCCGAAGCTGTCGAGCATTGTGCACACACCCAAGAAGATCAGCGAACGAATGAACAGGAAGACACGCACGCCGCATAATCAATCTCAATCCTACGGTTGCCAAATCAAACCACGGAGGATGAACAGTGCAGGATTAAGGACTAGTACTACTGACCCGTGGGCTCGAACTCCTCGGCATAAGTGCTGGGATCGAAGTTTGTCACCGCGTCCTTGCCGTTGCACTTGATGGCCGCGCGGTCGTACGACCTGCCCGACAGCGCCCAGAGACACACGAGACGAGACACATCAATCAGTTCGCCGCCCAGCACCAGAGGAGCGAAGCTAAAGCTATGCGGTGCAGTGCACGGCCCAATAATTTTGAGTTCGTTTCTACTACCTGGCGGCTTCCTCCTCGGTATCGAACAGCCCCAAGTAGACGTACCTGCGTTGCACACAGGTCTCATTAGTGCCACTGCCATGCCGTGCCGGCAGAGAGATGCTGCCACTTTGAGTGCGACGACAGGGGCTAGCGGACGGGCGCAGGGGAATTCAGGCCATGGATTGGAGGAGGGAGGGTGATGGTGGTGGAGGAGGAGTACATACTTCTTGCCGAGGAACTGGCCCATCCGCGCCTCCCACCTGCCGCACTTGTGGAGCGTGACGCCCCGGTACTTGGAGCTGCCCCGGGGGAACCCCGTGCTCTGCCGCCGGAGCACGTGGACGAACTCCTCCTTGGTCAGGTTGCCCATCTGCAAAGCCAAGCACCGGTTACGATTAGATTCTGCAAACAGGAAGCACTAAACCAGTAGTGTTGATCGGGTGTGGCTCACCTGCTTGATGTCGTCGTAATCCTCCAGGCTGAAGTTGATGTCGGCCTCCATGCCGCGGAACTTGATCGCCGCCCGATCGTACGCCCTGCGCCCGCGAACAAATGATAAAGAAATCAGGAAAGAACAGAGCTTGATTGGTACCAGTGTATCAAATCTGTTGGCATGAAATCTTTATCGTACCGAGCCGCCGCATGAGCAGTGTCGAATCCTCCTGCAATTCGCGAGCGACGAGCCGAGCAAAGCCAGTGTGAGGAACTGGGAACGGAAAAACGCCGGCCGGCCGCCAATTGGCGACCGATCCGGATGTATGGACATGTTGGAGATGGAGGAAACTTACCCAGATAGACCTGCTTGCCGCAATCCCTGCATTGCGCAAAAGAATGGGGGGAGAGCGTGAGAAGCGTGAGAGGAGAAGATAAGAGAAGAGGAGAGGGGAGAAGAGAGAGAAACACGGAAGGAAGGAAGGAAGGAAGGAGAATAAGTTTGATGAGATGGACGTTGCTATGAAAGGCAAAAGGAGCAGAGGCATGGAATGCCCAAAACAAGACGAATCCAATACCAAACCCATCTTCTTTTCTCTTCTTTTCTTTTGCTGCTGCTGCGGCGCTCTTTCACCTTCTCCTTCCTTAAGCTCTCAAGAAAGGAAAGGGAAGGAAAGAAGCGGCGGCGGGAACTTACCATATGTGCGACTCCCACCGGCCCGTCCGGCGGTAGAAGGTGACGCCGCGGTACTGCGAGCTGCGCGACCGCGGCCCGCGCCGGCTCTTCTTGGCCGCCGCCGACGCCGCGGGGCCTCCGCCTCCTCCTCCTCCTCCTCCGGCGGCCGCGGCCACGGCGGGCGCGGGGGCGCCGGCCAGGCGGAGCCACGCCGCGCGGCCGTTCCCGGCGGCGCCCTCGCCCGGGGCGGCCGGGGGGAAGAACTGGCGCGTGACGACGGCCTCAGCGGAGTCGTCCTCGCCGTCGTCGGGTATCTCGACCACCGCGGCGGCCGACGACGAGGAGGCGCCGGAGTCGTCGACGGAGGGGGACAGCGGCGCGTGTGCCGCCTCGGCGGCCGGCGAGTCATTGAGATCCCACATGCCGGCCGTCTTCCCTTCCTCCCTGCTTGCTGTCCGATGTTTCGGTCCTCCCCTACGCCTCCCTCTGCCCTGCTCTGCTCCGCTCTCGTTGGCTGGGCTGAAGATAACAAGAAAGCAGGGGAGAGGGAGGGGGAGAGGAGAGAGAGGGAGAGGGAGGGGGGAGCGAGAAAAAGGCAGCAGCGGGTTGCCTTGTTGGGGTATGAAAGGACTTTCTCTTTTGCTCGCCCCTTTGAAAAGCCCCTCCTCCTAACCTAGGAGCGCAGAGGAGCAGGGAAAAAGGCCGTGCTCGTGGTGGATGGGGACGGAGATGGAGATGGGGATGGAGTGGTAGAAGAGCAAAGGCTTCTGCTGCCGCACCAACATAGCTCACTCTCCGGCGGAGGGAAGGAGGGAGGGAGGGAGCGAGGGGCGAAAGGGGAGCAGAGGAGAGCAGAGCATTGGCGTGTCCGTGGATGGCGGAGCGCGGTTATAATAACAAAGGGGAAGAGCACGAGGCAGTAAACCTTTTTTTTTGGGGGCGGGAGCACGAGGCAGTAAACCTTTTTTTTTTGGGGGGCGGGAGCACGAGGCAGTAAATAAAGCACATGTTATTACAACCTGGCCAACTGGGCCGGGCCTCGCCTGGCGGCCCATTAGGGCGCGTACTCGGCACGTGGCTAGACGGGCCGTGCCGGCGTGTGCCACACCTGGGGCCGTGTGACTGTGCCGTGAGGCTGCCTGCGTGCCGGCACGGCACGGTCCGTTTATTTTTACGATTCATAAAATATGGTTTATATTTTTCGGTCTATTTTTTATATAGGCACAGGAACAACCCAAGAAATAACTCATACGGTCGAAAAGCACGAGGCCCATTACAGCTAAATCCGCCGCAGGCCAGACCGTTTAATACATGTGTTGTGTCTGGGTCTGGGAAAGGCTTGCACGACGAAACAAATCTTAGCTGTAAGATACTTTGAGCAACTGAGCTAAAACTGTCGGCCCGGTGGGAACCAGGGTACCACGGGCAACCTGACTACGGCCAGGAAGGGCCCCTTAGCCCAGCTAAGGAGGGTGGCCCACTAGCAGGCGCCGCGAAGCCAGCGGCCTCGCGAGGGCCACACCCCGCGAGGGGCTTCTTCTACGAAGGACTTCACCGAAACTACTATCGCGACGAGCTGCCTCGTGAGGCCTCCCTCGCGAGGCGCCTCTCACTCGAGGCCTCCCGAGGAGCCATGTCGCCCATCACATGGGTGACGTCGCCTAGGCAGGTGCCAGCCTGCGGGGACATTACGATTTTCCTTTTGGTGCTAAGGGAGCAGTGGTGCCTACTTGCCCCCAAAGCAAGTCCCAAAGGTTTCTCCTTTGGTGATAGAAGACCAAGACAGTGGCGCGGCAGGACGGAGGTCATTGTGGAGCCCCTAGCGCGTCATTGTGATAGATTGATAGATGCAAATAACGACAAATAAAACTCAGCGAGGTATTTTTGGGTTTTTGATAATATAGATATGAAAATAAAAGAAAAGGCAAATAACAATGCATATATGCAAAAATATGATGGAAAATAGACCCAGGGGCCATAGATTTCACTAGTGGCTCCTCTCAAGAAATAACACACGGTGGGTAAACAAATTACTGTTGCGCAATTGATAGAACATCGAATAATTATGAAGTATCCAGGCAATTATCATTATATAGGCATCACGTCCAAGATTAGCAGACCGACTCCTTCCTGCATCTACTACTATTACTCCACACATCGACCGCTATCCAACATGCATCTAGTGTATTAACTTCATGGAAAAACAGAGTAATGCAATAAGAATGATGACATGATGTAGACAAGATCTATTCATGTAGGAATAGACCCCATCTTGTTATCCTCAATGGCAATGATCAATACGTGTCTTGCTGCCCCTTCTGTCACTGGGAAAGAACATCGCACGACCGAACCCATCACAAAGCACCTCTTCCCATTGCAAGAAAAATTGATCTAGTTGGCCTAACTAAACCAAATATTCGAAGAGGAAATACGAGACTATAAGTAATCATGCATATAAGAGATCAAAATAACTCAAATAACTTTCATGGATAAACATATCTGATCATAAACTCAAAGTTCATAGGATCCAAATAAACACGCCGCAAAAAGAGTTACATCAAATAGATCTCCAAGAGACCATTGTATCGAGAATCAAAAGGAGAGAGGAAGCCATCTAGCTACTGCCTACGGACCCGTAGGTCTACAATGAAGTACTCACGCATCTTCGGATAGGCACCAATGAGGATGATGAACCCCTCCGTGATGATGTCTAGATTGGATCTGGTGGTTCTGGAACTTGCGGCGGCTGAAATTGTGTTTCGTCGACTCCCCTAGGGTTTTTGGATTTTGGGGGTATTTATAGAGCAAAGAGGCGGTGCGGGAGGCGGCCGAGGTGGGCACAACCCACCAGGGCGTGTGCCTGACCCCCCCAGGCGCGCCCAGGTGGGTTGTGCTACCCTCGGAGGCCCCTCTGGTACTTCTTTGGCCCAACAGGTGTCTTATGGTCCAGAAAAATTCTCCAAAAAGTTTTCTGTGTTTGGACTCCATTTGGTACTGATATTCTGCAAAGTAAGAACAAGCAAAAAACACCAACTGGAACTGGGCACTATGTCAATAGGTTAGTACCAAAAAAATGATATAAAGTTGCTATAAAATGATTGTAAAACATTCAAGAATAATAATATAACAGCATGGAACAGTAAAAAATTATAGATACATTGGAGACATATCAGCATCCTCAAGCTTAATTCCTGCTGGTCCTCGAGTAGGTAAATGATAAAAATATATTTTTTGATTGGAATGTTGCCTATCATGTTCATCACATTCTTTTCTTTTGTAGCATGGACATATGGAATTTTATATGGTTCAAAGCAATAGTCTCGTTTTGACATGAAGATTTCAATACTAAAGCATATCAACAAGCAACCATGTCTTTCAAAATATCAACACTAAAGCAAGTTATCCCTAGCCCATGATGCTCAATCATTGATCCATTCATGAAACTAACTCGCATATTAGCTACATCCAATGCTCAAGTATGATCATATTGCCCCTTAGTTGGTGCTTTATAAGAGAAGATGGAGACTCAAAATAAAAATAAAAGCATAAAGTAAATAGAAAGGCCATTCGCAGAGGGAAGTAGGGATTTTTAGAGGTGCCAGAGCTTAAAGCGAAAATAGCGAGAAAAACATTTTGAGAGGCATACTTTTCCCGCCAACGAAAATGATCAAGTAATTCCCAACACTTTCCATGCTAGATATATCAATAGGTGGTTCCCAAATAGAAAATAAAGTTTATTCCTTTTTCCACTATTCTTTCACAATCCATGGCTAGCCGTATCCATGGGTGCCCTCCATACAACCACTTTCCAAGGAATTTATCATTTGACAACATAAAGTAAATTTCATTTTCATTTCGGGACTCGGCATCCCTAATAACTTCGTACTCTCGTGCAATGACAAGTGAATAAACACTCATCTTTAGAATAACACATCTAGCATGGAAAATATGGGCCACCCCCTGCCGCTTCATGAGCGGTACAAGCACACAAAAAGGAAATTATTTTGAAAATTTACAGATGGGATATATAAATTTGCTTAGAATGGCACGGAAATACCGCATATAGGTAGGTATTGTGGAGTCATGTGGCAAAACTAGGTTTAAGGATTTTGGATGCACAAGTAGTATTTCTACTTAGTACAAGTGGAGGCTAGCAAAAAGAGAAGCAACCAAGCAAGAAACGAAAAATCACATAAGCGAGCATCAAGCATAAATAACACCGAATAATGCACCACAAGTAGGATGTAATTTCGTTGCATAACTGTTGACTTTCGTACTTGCATAGGGAATCACAAACCTTAACACCAATATTCTTACTAAAGCATAATTACTCATCAACATGACTCACATATCACTATCATCATATCTCAAAACTATTACTAAGAATCAAGTTTATTTTGTCCAATGATCTTAATGAAAGTTTTTATCATATCCTTCTTGAATATCTATCACTTTGGGACTAGTTTCATATGTTGCTTTTGATAAGCTCAAACAAATTTAAGTGAAGAACGTGAGCATAAAATTTTCATCTCTCCAAATAATATAAGTGAAGCATGAGAGAATTTCTTAAAAATTACTAACCCTCAAATAAATCTAAGTGAAGCATGAGAGCGTTACTTCAAAAGTATTAAAGCACACCATTCTCAAAAGATATAAGTGAAGCACTAGAGCAATTCCATAGCTCAAAAATATATTCTAAGTGAAGCATAAAGAGAAATTCTAACAAATCATAGCATAATTTTGGCTCTCTCAAATAGGAGTGTCCAGCAAGGATACTTGTGACAAACTAAAATGCAAAACAAGCAAAGATGCATATAATACAAGACGCTCCAAGGAAAACTCATGATATGTGATGAATAAAAATATAGCTACAAGTAAAATACTGATGGTTGTTAGAAGAAAGAGGGGATGCCACTCGGGGCATCCCCAAGCTTAGTTGCTTGTTCACCCTTGAATATTATCTTGGGGTGCCATGGGGCATCCCCAAAATTAGGCTCTTGCTTCTCCTTATTCCTTCATCCATCGCGATCTCACCCAAAAGTTGAAAACTTCGATCACACAAAAATCAATAAAACCTTCATGAGATCCGTTAGCATAAGAAATCAAATACTACTATAAGTAGTGTTGCAAACACATTCTTGTTTTATTTTTGCATTATATCTACTGTATTCCAACTTTACTATGGCTCATACTGAAGGAAATATGCCCTAGAGGCAATAATAAAGTTGTTATTTTATATTTCCTTATATCATGATAAATGTTTATTATTCATGCTAGAATTGTATTAACCGGAAACTTGATACATGTGTGGATACATAGACAAAACACCATGTCCCTAGTAAGCCCCTACTAGACTAGGTCGTTGATCAAAGATGGTTAAGTTTCCTAACCATAGACATGTGTTGTCATTTGATGAACGGGATCACATCATTAGGAGAGTGATCTGATGGACAAGACCCATCCATTAGCTTAGCATATTGATCGTTCAGTTTTATTGCTATTTCTTTCTTCATGTCAAATACATATTCCTTCGGTTATGAGATTATGCAACTCCTGGATACCGGAGGAATACCTTGTGTTCTATCAAACGTTACAACGTAACTGGGTGATTATAAAGATGCTCTACAGGTATCTCCGAAGGTGTTTGTTGGGTGTCATAGATCAAGATTAGGATTTGTCACTCCGAGTATCAGAGAGGTATCTCTGGGCCCTCTTGGTAGTACACATCGTGATAAGACTTGCAACCAATGTGACTAATGAGTTAGTTACGGGATGATGTATTACAGAATGAGTAAAGAGACTTGCCGATAACGATATTGAACTAGGTATGAAGATACCGATGATCAAATCTCGGGCAAGTACCATACCGATGACAAAGGGAATAACGTATGTTGTCATTACAGTACAACCGATAAAGATATTTGTAGAATATGTGGGAACCAATATGACCATCCAGGTTCTGCTGTTCGTTATTGACCAGAGAGGTGTCTCAATCATGTCTACATAGTTCTCAAACCCGTAGGGTCCGCATGCTTAGCTCGATGACGATTTTGTATTGTATGAGTTATGTGATTTGGTGACCGAATGTTGTTTGGAGTCCCGGATGAGATCACAGACATGACGAGGAATCTCGAAATGGCCGAGAGGTAAAGATTCATATATTCGATCATAATATTCGGATACGGAAGTGTTCCGGGGGTACCGAGTACATATCGGGTCATCGGAAGGGGTTCCGGGCATCCCCCCGGCAACTACATGGGCCTAATAGGCCAAGAAGGGGACATACTAGCCCCTAGGGGGCTGGTGCGCCGCATGTAGGCCAAAATATGGGGGAAGGAAAGAGGGAACAAAGAAAGGAAGGGGAGCAATTCGGCCTCCCCCTTCCTTCTCTCCTCCCTCCTTTCTTTCCCCTTCGGATGAATATGGAAGTGGGGAGGCCGAATTGGGAAGTTCCCAAGTAGGATTCCTCCTACTTGGGGTGCCCCCTTGGCTGCCGCTCCTTCCCCCAACCTATATATATGAGGGTGGCACTGCTTGAACACACAATAATGATTGTTTGTCGGTGCCCCCCTCCACAGTTTACGCCCCCGGTCATATTGTCGTAGTGCTTAGGCGAAGCTCTGCACGAATCACTTCACCATCACCGTCACCACGCCGTTGTGCTGACGAAACTCTCCCTCGACATTTTGCTGGATCAAGAGTTCGAGGGACATCATCGAGCTGAACGTGTGTAGAACTAGTAGGTGTCGTACGTTCGGTGCTTTATCGGTCGGAACGAGAAGAAGTTCGACTACATCAACCACGTTGTTAAACGCTTCCACTTTCGGTCTATGAGGGTATGTGGACATACTCTCCCCTCTCATTGCTATGCATCTCCTAGATAGATCTTGCATGAGTGTAGGAATTTTTTGAAATTGCATGATACGTTCCCCAACAGTGGCATCAGAGCCAGGTCTATGCGTAGATGATATGCACGAGTAGAACACAAAGAGTTATTGGCGGTGATTGTCATACTGCTTACCACCAATGTATTATTTGGATTCGGCGGTATTGTTGGATGAGGCGACCCGGACCAAACTTACATGACCACGTTCATGAGACCGGTTCCACCGACAGACATGCAGCTAGTTTTGCATAAAGGTGGATGGCGGGTGTCTGTTTCTCCAACTTTAGTTGAATCGAATTTGACTGCGGCCGGTCCTTGTTGAAGATTAAAACAACAAACTTGATAAATCACCGTTGTGGTTTTGATGCGTACACTGGTACGTGTCGATGCTATACAAACGGTTTTTAACCCCTTTCCGTGACGGCATTTGGAACCGTCGCCAAGTGAGTGTGGGCAATAGGGGGGTCCTTCCCACACGAACCAGAAACCGTCGGGGATAGGGAGCCAAGATGCATATACAATACTCCTACTCGTTTGTTCTTGCATTGCCATCGCAGTCGGTATTATGTGGTGCTACATTTATGATGCGCGGCCCATCACAAACGGTTCACTATCATAGAATGTGTATGATAAGCATACAATCACACACGTTCCCTTTTCCCAAACCGTATGTGATAACTAATTAAGAAGATTAGCTAATCGTCATATGAGTGTCGGATAGGATTACAAAATGTCGGACCGTCGTAACATCGTCGTACATGACAACTATCGCACACGCTATTTTGTGGTGGAACGTTTACGATGCATACTTCATCAGAAACAATTCATGGTTGCGAACCGTGTACGATAAGGCAACTATCACAAATGTTTAGTTTGCCCGCACTGTTTGTGATATTGTCTGACATCGCACACGCTTTGCAAATGGCAACTATGTGCACGCTTTCACATGTCTCCTCTCTGTGAACCGTCTCGGATTATGGTGTATATCGCAAATGTTTGTGTTTTACCAACCGTGTGTGATGTAATGACCTGGAGAGCTTAATTTCACCGTAATTTAATTTCTGCTATTTCAAATTGTACCGAATTTGAATTTGAATGTATGCTATAGCTTTATTCATATCCATCGGGTTCAAACAACCAATGCATTATTCGATTCATAGTTACATATCAAGAATTACATAAGAACCAAATAAAGAATGATGAAACATAGTTGTATACTTGTACTATTAAAGAGGGTAAATAAAGAGGCGAAATACATTTTGGTTGCTGAACAAGGTGAAGCGGAATGCCCATATTGTGCCCTCCTCCATACAGAAGGCACACACGACTCTAGTCCAACCCCTCGTGATGGCCGACCGCCCATCCTTCACGGTCTTCATGAAAACATCTAGATAATCATCGTGTACTGGTAGAAATACTTTAAGCTTTGCATGCCCACCAATCATGTAGTTTGAGAGGTAATCTTGAGTAAACTGCTTTGGGAACCACTGCAAAGGAAAAAAGATTCAGACATTGTCATCTAACACAACTCATTATGGGCAGTAAAAAGAAGGCTGTAGAGTTCTTACTTACCATCCCGTAGTTCGCTGTTGTATTGGATAAAGTGTAAACAAATAGTTAGTTACCATATTTTGACCCATTTTACTAACAATCTTTATCAGCTTCCTCACTTGATGATGGTTCATCGATATCTCATTTCCCCATACGCAGAAAGGGTCGAATGATATGTCTCCAACGTATCTATAATTTTTGATTGTTCCATGCTATTATATTATCAATCTTGGATGTTTTATATGCATTTATGCTATTTTATATGATTTTTGCGACTAACCTATTAACCTAGAGCCCAGTGCCAGTTTCTATTTTTTTACTTGTTTTTGAGTTTTACAAAAAAGGTATACCAAACAGAGTCCAATTGACCTGCCAATTTTTGTGAATTTTTTCTGGACCAAAAGATGCCCCCGAAGTAAAAGAGTTGGGCCAGAAGAGTCCCAAGCCATCCACGAGGGTGGAGGGCGCGCCCTACCCCCCTGGGGATGCCCCCTACCTCATGGATGACTCGGAGACCCCCTGACATGAGACCGACGCCAAAAATTCCTATAAATACAGAAACCCCCGAAAAGAAATCTAGATCGGGAGTTCCACCGCTGCAAGCCTCCATAGCCACCAAAAACCAATCGGGACCCTGTTTTCGCACCCTGCCCGAGGAGGGGGGAATCATCACCGTTGTCCATCTTCATCATCCCGGCGCTCTCCATGACAAGGAGGGAGTAGTTCACCCTCGGGGCTGAGGGTATGTACCAGTAGCAATGTGTTTGATCTCTCTCTCTCTCTCTCTCTCTCTCTCTCTCTCTCTCTCGTGTTCTTGATTTGGCACGATCTTGATGTACCGCGAGCTTTGCTATTATAGTTGGATCATATGATGTTTCTCCCCCTCTATCTCTTGTAATGGATTGAGTTTTCCCTTTGAAGTTATCTTATCGGATTGAGTCTTTAAAGATTTGAGAACACTTGATGTATGTCTTGTGTGGGATACCCGTGGTGACAATGGGGTATTCTATTGATTCACTTGATGTATGTTTTGGTGATCAACTTGTGGGTTCCGTGACCTTGGGAATCTATGCATAGGGGTTGGCACACATTTTCGTCTTGACTCTCTGGTAGAAACTTTGGGGCACTCTATGAAGTTCTTTGTGTTGGTTTGAGTAGATGAATCTGAGATTGTGTGATGCATATCGTATAATCATACCCACGGATACTTGAGGTGACATTGGAGTACCTAGGTGACATTAGGGTTTTGGTTGATGTGCATCTTAAGGTGTTATTTTACTATGAACTCTAGGGCTATTTGTGACAGTTATAGGAATAGCCCAACGGATTGATCGAAAAGAATAACTTTGAGGTGGTTTCATACCCTACAATAATCTCTTCGTTTGTTCTCCGCTATTAGTGACTTTGGAGTGACTCTTTGTTGCATGTTGAGGGATTGTTATGTGATCCAATTATGTCATCATTGTTGAGAGAACTTGCACTAGTGAAAGTATGAACACTAGGCCTTGTTTCGAAGCATTGCAATACCGTTTTCGCTCACTTTTACCACTTGTTACCTTGCTGTTTTTATATTTTCAGATTATAAAAACCTATATCTACCATCCATATTGCACTTGTATCACCATATTTTCGCCGAACTAGTGCACCTATACAATTTACCATTGTATTGGGTGTGTTGGGGACACAAGAGACTCTTTGTTATTTGGTTGCAGGGTTGTTTGAGAGAGACCATCTTCATCCTACGCCTCCCACGGATTGATAAACCTTAGGTCATCCACTTGAGGGAAATTTTCTACTGTCCTTCAAATCTCTGCACTTGGAGGCCCAACAACGTCTACAAGAACAAGGTTGAGTAGTAGACAGCGGATCTTTACCAATGACATATGTACCTAAAAGCACCAAGTTAATATTAGAAGCTAAACACCAATTGCACAATAATGTAGTACAACACTCTTTTATAATATCTTATAACATCCAATATACTCACATATTAGATGAATTAACATCTTATATTATGGACCAGAAGGAGTTTATTGCATTCTTACAACTTATCGGCTGATTAACTACTGATGTATCCATGGGTTAGAGTTAGTTTGAGCTAGTTCGGGCTCAAATAGCCCTAAAGTATATCTAAACATGAGGGCTAGTTTGATCTAGTTGCATCTATAACCCACCCAAAAAAACTATCCTTCAACCCAAGAGGTGCTAATTGGAGCTAGTTCTCCTAGTGCATTTATTGTCAATCTAAACCTGTCGTCCAAACACCTCTTTGGACGGAGTTAGTTCAAGGTTAGTCATGAGCTAGAAACTAACTCTAACCTCTAGCTAAGTTGAGTATCCAAACAGGATTCTGTTGTTGTTGTTGTTGCTGCTGCTCTTCTACGTATATATAGACATCATCAAAACATTAAGGTAACACTCTTCCTTGTTGCTATGTAGCCTAGGATTGCATATTTAGACATTAAGTACAGTGCATGTTGCTATGTAGCCTCATATATATTACATATGGCCCTATTTAACCTACCGATAAATGGGTTGCAGATATATTTAGTTAAAAGTCTGATTCACCGATTAGTCCCTCATCAGCCCCCTGTCTATATGGTACCAGCTACCGATATCCTAAACAATGAGCATATATAAGCCATGGGATGAAACTAACCTCGATGGAAAACAACAGTCGTTCCCAAAATTGTCATGTGTAGGTAAATCTAGAAGCATGTTAAGCACAACAGGCTAAACATCAACAAAAATTATCCCTGGCAGACAAAATAATCACCAAAAGATAGCTTCAGTGTGCAGGTTTAAGCACACTAGTAAAGCAAAACAAGTGGAAAGGTGTGTTAACGGCAATAGGCCTAACATTTAACAACAAGCAAACATGGTCATTCAAACCGGTATTGTGCCGGTCTAAGTACACTGGTTATTGTTAAATAAAAATGGAAAGGAGTGTTAACTACAAGATGCAACAACCAAATGTAGTCATTCATAGTGGTATTGTTGAAACTGGTACTGATGAAATTGAACTGCACAGTTCATACTTGCACATATAGAACGCCACGTTGTGAATAAATGGAATAAACAAGGCATACTACGAACAACAAAAGATAGCATTTCAAACTGGACATATGCTAACTACAAACAACAGAACAATCAACAAACTTTAAAAGAGGCATATGCTAGCTATAACAGGCTTAACAGCAAGCAAATATATGCATTCCTATCGGTATGTTTAAAACTGGATTGATGAAATGTACTGCACAGTAAATAGTTGTACATATAGAGCATCACATTGTGAACAACTGAAATAAACAAGGCATACTGCAAACAACCAGATATATCAATTAAAATTGGACATATTCTCACTACACTACAAAAGGGACTCGACAAAACAAATCATGGGTTCCCCCCTATGAAGAGGCATGACAAAACAAATCATGGGTTTCCTCACTTATCACGGATGGGCTCGTTCCTGTGGGAAGAGCACGGACCCTGGATGCGCGACATGTTGTCACAGATGGGCTCCTTCCCCTTGGAAGAGCACGACTGTAGGGTTCCCTCCCTGATGTCGCAGACGGGCTCTTTCCCCTTGGAAGAGCAGATCGGCTCTTTTCCCTTGGAAGAGTCAAAGAGGGTGCCCTCCTCGTGGTTGTCGTTGATGAGGTCTGACTTGGAAGCTGTGGATACCAACCCAGCGTCACAGAACATGTCCTTCAGAAATGACAAAAGGGGGCTCGATGGCGATGTAGGATGGCAAATTCTTAATAGCGAGCCAGAGGAGATCAGCAGCGGGGCCGTGGATGAGATCGACGGCGGTTGAACCAGAGGGGTTGGGGTGGGCCACTTAACCTGTGACATAGCCCGCCTCAGGCCTTCACTGTTGACGACCTCGATGTCATAGCCGGGCTTAGGCTACGACGCTCTGGAGTGGGGATGGGGATGGGGATGGGGATCTATGGGAAAGGGGGTGTTTGGCAGACGTCATCTATGAAACTCAGAGCGGCTTGGGTATGGAAATCGGTGGGTAAGCTGCACGGGCAAACCGGCAGATGTTGACAGTGGAGGCCTTGTGGTGGCGGCGGGGACCTTGCTAGGGTTTCGAGCGAGGGAGGGAGGGTGTGTGTGTGGACGCGCGCCCGAGGAGATTTTGGTGTGTGTGTGTGTGTGTTTGGAGGGGGGTGTTTGAGGAAATGACATGGGTACTGAAAATTTTACTATGCATGAGTAAAATGCCGGGGCTATTGAAAATTTTGCTGATGGTGCATCACACATGGTCCGGAGATAACAACCGTGTGTCATGAAATAGAAAAACCCTTGGGGCGGGCAGATATTTTCTAGGGATGCATGCGGAATTGGGAACAAAAAACATTGCACATGGTCCGGAGATAGCAATCGTATGTTATGGAACAGAAAAACCCTCGAGGCGGGCAGATATTTTCTAGGGATGCAGGCGGGATTGGAAACAAGAAACATCCCACACGGTCCGGAGATAACAACCGTGTGTTATGAAACAGAAAAACCCTCGAGGCGGGCAGATATTTTCTAGGGATGCAGGCGGGATTGGGAACAAGAAATATCCCACACGGTCGAAACACAATAACCGTGTGTTATCAAACAGAAAAAAGCTGCAGGCGGATAGATATTTTTGAGAGGGGAAGCCTCGTGGATCCCAATGTACTGTGCGGATGTGTGCGTGACAGGGGCACCGGCATGGCACATGGTTAGTTTGAGTGAACCGTGTCTGTTGTGTCATCCGACTTGTCTAATGTTCAAAAATTTGATGAAAAATGACACAGGAGAGGGTCAGAACACAAACACACTTGCATGTGGACCAAATTTATGTATGAAAAAGGGTGGTTTGATTTTCAAATACCAAATGCAACTTCGATGTCGCACCTATCTCGCAAAGCGCACGGTATTGCTTTCCCCCGCTCGTGTCGGCACGAAGGGAATCCTAAGCTATGAATGCATGCCCTCCCCCCAAATAAGGTTCACCTAGCAAAGTGTGAAGTAGCTAGCAGCCCCCCTCCCTTATGTCGGCACGAAGGGAATCCTAAGCTATGAATGGATGCCCCTCCAACCGTGGTTCACCTAGCAAAGTGCGAAGTAGCTAGCACCCCCTCGTGTAGGCATGAAGGGAATCCTAAGCTATGAATGCATGCCCCCCTAACCGAGGTTCACCTAGCAAAGTGCAAAGTAGCAGCCCCCACACACTTTCAGTCGGTGGGCCAGAGAGGCATCTCACCAATATTGACCGTAAAACGGACCAAGAATAATCCACCTTGGTCGTACAACCTCTCTCTTGTTGTTGGTCAAAGTGATGCTCGTCCATGCGGCCCCGGAGATAGGCTAGCTCGCCAATAATCACGCAAGTAGCTAGTCCCCGAAGACAACCACTGCATGCGTGTGGCCCAAACATATGTATGGAGAGGTGTGTTTTTGAGTACACAACACCGTGATTTCAAACTAGAAATCCCCACACTGAGTGATGGTTAGGTTGACGATGCATATGTATGTTACACCACACTTCAAGCCAACGACGGGGATTCATGCATGCATGTGTGCATAGTATATGTGCTCAAACTTAATTAGGTCCGAATCTCACCATGACCTATACTACGATAACACGAACCAAATGAAGAATCTGCCATGGTAACCTATCTTGTTGTCGGTCAAGGTGATCATGGATGTCCACGCGGGCCCACGAATATATAGCCTTGTCACCGATAACCACGCGAGGGAGTGTACTCTTCGAAGACAACCACTACATGCATATGTATGGAGGTGATGCATGCATGCATGTTTGAATACCATTTCACAACATTGATGTGGCGCGTGCGTCAAAAATCGTACACTCCCCACACAGAGCGAGATCGGTTCATGACATGTCGTTGTACTAGCCACTTTGACTCGATGGGAGGGATTCATGCATACACATGCATGTCTGTGTGCTCAAACTGTATCATGCATGTCATCCCAGAGCATGACCTCTCTCTCTGTCTCTCTCTCTCTATATATATATATACCGTATTACAAGCAAAAAATAATCCCCTGCTAAGTCAAATTAACCTCTCTCGTTGTTAGGCAAAAAGTAGTGATGAACCAAGCGGGACCACAGATGGAAAGCATTGATATCGCTAATAACCGCTTAAGTGGGTGTGAGAGGAGAACCACCATCGCTTTGCATGTCGGCCAAACATTTGTTGAATACCCAAAATGCACAACTTTGATATGCCACATGCCTCAAAAACCGTAAACCATGCACCCACACAGAGCGAGGTTCATGAAGCGTACTACATATGATGGTCCCCTCCCCCCTCTTTGACGCATACTATATGCTCCTACCGTAATACAAAAAAAAAGAATCCTCATCGATGGTGAAATTAATTAACCTCTCCCCATGTAGGTCAAAGTAATGCATGCATCAACGATGGCCTCTTGGGCCCACAGATGGAAGCGTCACACGTGAGTGTCCTAGCTAGGATAACAACCGCCTACATGCATGTGGCCGAAAGAGGTGTTGTGTGATGTTTGAATAGCCAATTTCACAATTTTGATGTGGCATGTGCCTTGAAAACCGAAAAGTCCCAACACTGAGTGAGGTGTACTTGTTCACTGATGTCTACTACGCAACCTTCTCCTTGTAGACATTGTTGAGCCTCCAAGTGCAGAGGTTTGTAGGACAGTAGCAAATTTCCCTCAAGTGGATGACCTAAGGTTTATCAATCCGTGGGAGGCGTAGGATGAAGATGGTCTCTCTCAAACAACCCTGCAACCAAATAACAAAGAGTCTCTTGTGTCCCCAACACACCCAATACAATGGTAAATTGTATAGGTGCACTAGTTCGGCGAAGAGATGGTGATACAAGTGCAATATGGATGATAGATATAGGTTTTTGTAATCTGAAATTATAAAAACAACAAGGTAACTAATAATAAAAGTGAGCGTAAACGATATTGCAATGCTAGGAAACAAGGCCTAGGGTTCATTCTTTCACTAGTGCAAGTTCTCTCAACAATAATAACACAATTGGACCATATAACTATCCCTCAACACGCAACAAAGAGTCACTCCAAAGTCACTAATAGTAGAGAACAAACGAAGAGATTATTGTAGGGTACGAAACCACCACAAAGTTATCCTTTCTGATCGATCTATTCAAGAGTCCGTAGTAAAATAACATGAAGATATTCTTCCCGTTCAATCTATCATAGAGTTCGTACTAGAATAACACATTAAGACACAAATCAACCAAAACCCTAATGTCACCTAGATACTCGAATGTCACCTCAAGTATCCGTGGGTATAATTATACGATATGCATCACACAATCTCAGATTCATCTATTCAACCAACACAAAGTACTTCAAAGAGTGCCCCAAAGTTTCTACCGGAGAGTCAAGACAAAAAAGTGTGCCAACCCCTATGCATAAGTTCACAAGGTCACTGAACCCGCAAGTTGATCATCAAAACATACATCAAGTTAATCACGTGATATCCCATTGTCACCACAGATAAGCACATGCAAGACATACATCAAGTGTTCTCAAATCCTTAAAGACTCAATCCGATAAGTTAACTTCAAAGGGAAAACTCAATCCATTACAAGAGAGTAGAGGGGGAGAAACATCACAAGATGCAACTATAATAGCTCGCGATACATCAAGATCGTATGACCTCAAGAACGCGCGCAAGAGAGAGAGAGAGAGCTCAAACACATAGCTACTGGTACATACCCTCAGCCCCGAGGGTGAACTACTCCCTCCTCGTCATGGAGAGCACCGGGATAATGAAGATGACCACCGGTGAAAGGTCCCCCCTCCGTCAGGGTGCCGGAATAGGGTCCCGATTGGTATTTGGTGGCTACAGAGGCTTGCGGGGCGGAACTCCCGATCTATGGTGCTCCTGGATGTTTTCGGGGTATATGGATATATATAGGCAAAAGAAGTCGGTCAGGGGAGCCACAAGGGGCCCAAAAGGGTGGGGGCATGCCCAGGGGGGTAGGGCGCGCCCTGGACCCTCATGGCCACCTCGAAGCTTCCCTGACGTCTACTCAAAGTCTCCTAGATTGCTTCCATTCCAAAAATAACTCCCCCGAAGGTTTCATTCCGTTCGGACTCCGTTTGATATTCATTTTCTTCGAAACACTTAAATAGGCAAAAAAACAGCAATTTGAGCCGGGCCTCCGGTTAATAGGTTAGTCCCAAAAATAATATAAAAGTGTATAATAAAGCCCATAATCATCCAAAACGGGTAATATAATAGCATGGAACAATTAAAAATTATAGATACGTTGGAGACATATCAAGCATCCCCAAGCTTAATTCCTGCTCGTCCTCGAGTAGGTAAATGATAAAAACAGAATTTTTGATGTGGAATGCTACCTAGCATATTTCTCAATGTAATCTTATTTATTGTGACATCAATGTTCAGATCCAAATGATTCAAGATAAAAGTTCATATTAACAAAAAAATAATAATGCTTCAAGCATACTAACAAGAAATCATGTCTTATCAAAATAACATGGCCAAAGAAAGCTTATCCCTACAAAATCATAGGATATGTTTAATTTTCGTCACACAAAATACTCCCATCGTGCACAAACCCGGTTTCAGCCAAGCAATTGGTTCATACTTTTTAACGCGCTTAAGCTTTTTTTCCACTCTCACGCAATACATGAGCGTAAGCCATGGATATATCACTATGGGTGGAATAGAATATGATGATGGAGGTTGTGCGGAGAAGAAACAAAAAAAATAGAAAGTCTCACATTGACGAGGCTAATCAACGGGCTATGGAGATGCCCATCAATTGATGTCAACATGAGGAGTAGAGATTGCCATGCAACAGATGCACTAGAGCTATAAATGTATGAAAGCTCAACAAAAGAAACTAAGTGGATATGCATCCAACTTGCTTGCTCATGAAGACCTAGGGCACTTTGAGGAAGTCCATTGTTGGAATATACAAGCCAAGTTCTATAATGAAAAATTCCCACTAGTATATGAATGTGACAACATAGGAGACTCTCTATCATGAAGATCATGGTGCTACTTTGAAGCACAAGTGTGGAAAAAGATAGTAACATTGTCCCCCTCTTTTTTTTGGGCCTTCCTTTTTTTATTTGGCCTTTTTCTTTTTTTTCAAGGGACAATGCTCTAATAATGATTATCATCACACTTCTATTTACTTACAACTCATGGATTACAACTCGATACTAGAACAAAATATGACTCTATATGAGTGCCTCCGGCAGTGTACCGTGATGGGCAATGAATCAAGAATGACATGTATGAAAAATTATGCATGGTGGCTTTGCCACAAATACGATGTCAACTACATGATCATGCAAGGCAATATGACAATGATGAAACATGTCATAACAAATGAAACGGTGGAAAGTTGCATGGCAATATATCTGGGAATGGCTATGGAACTGCCATAATAGGTAGGTATGGTGGATGTTTTGAGGAAGATATAAGGAGGTTTATGTGTGATAGAGTGTATCATATCACGGGGTTTGGATGCACCGGCGAAGTTTGCACCAACTCTCAAGGTGAGAAAGTGCAATGCATAGTACCTTAGAGGCTAGCAATGACGGAAGGGTAAGAGTGCGTATAATCCATGGACTCACATTAGTCATAAGAACTCATATACTTATTGCAAAAGTTTATTAGCCCTCTAAGCAAAGTACTACTAAGCATGCTCCTAGGGGAAGGGTTGGTAGGAGTTAACCATCGCGCGATCCCGACCTCCACTCATAAGGAAGGCAATCAAAAGAGCATCCCATGCTACAAATTTGTTACACAACTTTCACCATACGTGCATGCTATGGGACTTGCCAACTTTAACACAAGCATTTCTCAATTTCATAATTACCCAACTATCATTACTCTAACATTACCACCTTCATATGTCAAAACAATTATCAAGCATCAAATTTCTCATGGTATTCAATGCACTTTCTATGATAGTTTTTATTATACCCAACTTGGATGCCCATCATATCAGGACAAATTTTATAACCAAAGCAAATAACATGCTGTTCTAAAAGACTCTCAAAATAATATAAGTGAATCATGAGAGATCAATAATTTCTACAAAATAAAACCACCGCCTTGCTCTAAAAATATATAAGTGAAGTACTAGAGCAAAATTATCTAGCTCAAAAGATATAAGTGAAGATCAATGAGTAGTCGAATAATTTCCGAATCATGTGTGTCTCTCCCATAAGGTGTGTATAGCAAGGCTGATTGTGGTAAACTAAAAATCAAATACTCATATCATACAAGACACTCCAAGCAAAACACATATCATGTGGTGAATAAAAATATAGCTCCATGTAAAGTTACCGATGAACGAAGACGAAAGAGGGGATGCCATCCAGGGCATCCCCAAGCTTAGGCTTTTGGTTGTCCTTGAATATTACCTTGGGGTGCCTTGGGCATCCCCAAGGTTAGGCTCTTGCCACTCATTATTCCATAGTCCATCGAATCTTTACCCAAAACTTGAAAAGTTCACAACACAAAACTCAACAGAAAACCGTAAGCTTCGTTAGTATAAGAAAATAATTCACCACTTAGGTAATGTTTTGACCTCATTATAAATTCATATTGGTGTAATATCTACTGTATTCCAACTTCTCTATGCTTCATACCCTCCGATATTACTCATAGGTTCATCAAAATAAGCAAACAACACCTAGAAAACAGAATCTGTCAGAAACAGAATAGTCTGTAGTAATCTATATCATTCGAATACTTATGTAACTCCAAACATTCTGAAATAAATTGGCGGACCTGAGGAATTGGTCTATTAGTCATCTGCAAAAAGAATCAACCTAAAGTCTCTCTCCGGTAAAAAAAATGGCAGCTAATCTCGTGAGTGCAAAAGTTTCTGTTTTTTTACAACAAGATCACAAAGATTTCACCCAAGTCTTCCCAAAGGTCCTACTTGGCACAAACACTAATTGAAACATAAAACCACATCTAAACAGAGGCTAGATGAATTATTTTTTACTAAACAATAGAAAAAAGCAAAGAACAAAAATAAAATTGGGTTGCCTCCCAACAAGCGCTAACGTTTAACGCCCTAGATAGGCATGATGATTTCAATGATGCTCACATAAAAGATAAGAATTGAAACATAAAGAGAGCATCATGAAGAATATGACTAGCACATTTAAGTCTAACCAACTTCCTATGCATAGGGATTTTGTGAGCAAAAAATTTATGGGAATAATAATCAACTAGCATAGGAAGGCAAAACAAGCATATCTTCAAGATTTTCAACACATAGAGAGGAAACTTGATATTATTGCAATTCCTACAAGCATATGTTCCTCCTTCATAATAAATTTCAGTAGCATCATGAATGATTTCAACAATATAACTATCACATAAATCAATATTTTCATGATGCACAAGCATAGAAATTTTACTACTCTCCACATAAGCAAAATTCTTCTCATTCGGAATAGCGGGAGCAAACTCAACAAAATAACTATCATGTGAGGCATAATCCAATTGAAAATTAAAATCATGATGACAACTTTCATGGTTATCTTTATTCTTTATAGCACACGTGTCATCACAATAATCATCATAAATAGGAGGCATGCTTTCATCATAATAAATTTGCTCATCAAAACTTGGGGGACTAAACATATCATCTTCATCAAACATAGCATCCTCAAGATTGTGGCTTTGCATATCATTAGCATCATGGGTATTCAAAGAATTCATACTCACAACATTGCAATCATGCTCATCATTCAAAGATTTAGTGCCAAACATTCTAATGCATTCTTCTTCTAGCACTTGAGCATAATTATCGGAATCCTTATTTTCATGAAAGATATTAAAAAGATGAAGCATATGAGGCATCCTCAATTCCATTTCTTTGTTGTTTTATTTTATAGACTAAACTAGTGATAAAACAAAAAACTAAGAGATTCTATTGCAAGATCTAAATATATACCTTCAAGCACTCACCTCCCCGGCAACGACGCCAGATAAGAGCTTGATGTCTACTACGCAACCTTCTTCTTGTAGACGTTGTTGGGCCTCCAAGTGCAGAGGTTTCTAGGACAGTAGCAAATTTCCCTCAAGTGTATGACCTAAGGTTTATCAATCCGTGGGAGACATAGGATGAAGATGGTCTCTCTCAAACAACCCTGCAACCAAATAACAAAGAGTCTGTTGTGTCCCCAACACACCTAATACAATGGTAAATTGTATAGGTGCACTAGTTCAGCGAAGAGATGGTGATACAAGTGCAATATGGATGATAGATATAGGTTTTTGTAATCTGAAATTATAAAAACAGCAAGGTAACTAATGATAAAAGTGAGCTTAAACGGTATTGCAATGCTAGGAAACAAGGCCTAGGATTCATACTTTCACTAGTGCAAGTTCTCTCAACAATAATAACATAATTGGATCATATAACTATCCCTCAACATGTAACAAAGAGTCACTCCAAAGTCACTAATAGTGGAGAACAAACGAAGAGATTATTGTAGAGTACGAAACCACCTCAAAGTTATCCTTTCTGATCGATCTATTCAAGAGTCCGTAGTAAAATAACATGAAGCTATTCTTTCCGTTCAATCTATCATAGAGTTTGTACTAGAATAACACCTTAAGACACAAATCAACCAAAACCATAATGTCACCTAGATACTCCAATGTCACCTCAAGTATCTGTGGGTATGATTATACAATATGCATCACACAATCTCAGATTCATCTATTCAACCAACACAAAGTACTTCAAAGAGTGCCCATAAGTTTCTACCGGAGAGTCAAGACAAAAAAGTGTGCCAACCCCTATGCATAAGTTCACAAGGTCACTGAACCCGCAAGTTGATCATCATAACACACATCAAGTTAATCACGTGATATCCCATTGTCACCACAGCTAAGCACATGCAAGACATACATCAAGTGTTCTCAAATCCTTAAAGACTCAATCCGATAAGTTAACTTCAAAGGGAAAACTCAATCCATTACAAGAGAGTAGAGGGGGAGAAACATCACAAGATGCAACTATAATAGCTCGCGATACATCAAGATCGTATGACCTCAAGAACGCGCGCAAGAGAGAGAGAGAGAGCTCAAACACATAGCTACTGGTACATACCCTCAGCCCCGAGGGTGAACTACTCCCTCCTCGTCATGGAGAGCACCGGGATAATGAAGATGACCACCGGTGAAAGGTCCCCCCTCCGTCAGGGTGCCGGAATAGGGTCCCGATTGGTATTTGGTGGCTACAGAGGCTTGCGGGGCGGAACTCCCGATCTATGGTGCTCCTGGATGTTTTCGGGGTATATGGATATATATAGGCAAAAGAAGTCGGTCAGGGGAGCCACAAGGGGCCCAAAAGGGTGGGGGCATGCCCAGGGGGGTAGGGCGCGCCCTGGACCCTCATGGCCACCTCGAAGCTTCCCTGACGTCTACTCAAAGTCTCCTAGATTGCTTCCATTCCAAAAATAACTCCCCCGAAGGTTTCATTCCGTTCGGACTCCGTTTGATATTCATTTTCTTCGAAACACTTAAATAGGCAAAAAAACAGCAATTTGAGCCGGGCCTCCGGTTAATAGGTTAGTCCCAAAAATAATATAAAAGTGTATAATAAAGCCCATAATCATCCAAAACGGGTAATATAATAGCATGGAACAATTAAAAATTATAGATACGTTGGAGACATATCAAGCATCCCCAAGCTTAATTCCTGCTCGTCCTCGAGTAGGTAAATGATAAAAACAGAATTTTTGATGTGGAATGCTACCTAGCATATTTCTCAATGTAATCTTATTTATTGTGACATCAATGTTCAGATCCAAATGATTCAAGATAAAAGTTCATATTAACAAAAAAATAATAATGCTTCAAGCATACTAACAAGAAATCATGTCTTATCAAAATAACATGGCCAAAGAAAGCTTATCCCTACAAAATCATAGGATATGTTTAATTTTCGTCACACAAAATACTCCCATCGTGCACAAACCCGGTTTCAGCCAAGCAATTGGTTCATACTTTTTAACGCGCTTAAGCTTTTTTTCCACTCTCACGCAATACATGAGCGTAAGCCATGGATATATCACTATGGGTGGAATAGAATATGATGATGGAGGTTGTGCGGAGAAGAAACAAAAAAAATAGAAAGTCTCACATTGACGAGGCTAATCAACGGGCTATGGAGATGCCCATCAATTGATGTCAACATGAGGAGTAGAGATTGCCATGCAACAGATGCACTAGAGCTATAAATGTATGAAAGCTCAACAAAAGAAACTAAGTGGATATGCATCCAACTTGCTTGCTCATGAAGACCTAGGGCACTTTGAGGAAGTCCATTGTTGGAATATACAAGCCAAGTTCTATAATGAAAAATTCCCACTAGTATATGAATGTGACAACATAGGAGACTCTCTATCATGAAGATCATGGTGCTACTTTGAAGCACAAGTGTGGAAAAAGATAGTAACATTGTCCCCCTCTTTTTTTTGGGCCTTCCTTTTTTTATTTGGCCTTTTTCTTTTTTTTCAAGGGACAATGCTCTAATAATGATTATCATCACACTTCTATTTACTTACAACTCATGGATTACAACTCGATACTAGAACAAAATATGACTCTATATGAGTGCCTCCGGCAGTGTACCGTGATGGGCAATGAATCAAGAATGACATGTATGAAAAATTATGCATGGTGGCTTTGCCACAAATACGATGTCAACTACATGATCATGCAAGGCAATATGACAATGATGAAACATGTCATAACAAATGAAACGGTGGAAAGTTGCATGGCAATATATCTGGGAATGGCTATGGAACTGCCATAATAGGTAGGTATGGTGGATGTTTTGAGGAAGATATAAGGAGGTTTATGTGTGATAGAGTGTATCATATCACGGGGTTTGGATGCACCGGCGAAGTTTGCACCAACTCTCAAGGTGAGAAAGTGCAATGCATAGTACCTTAGAGGCTAGCAATGACGGAAGGGTAAGAGTGCGTATAATCCATGGACTCACATTAGTCATAAGAACTCATATACTTATTGCAAAAGTTTATTAGCCCTCTAAGCAAAGTACTACTAAGCATGCTCCTAGGGGAAGGGTTGGTAGGAGTTAACCATCGCGCGATCCCGACCTCCACTCATAAGGAAGGCAATCAAAAGAGCATCCCATGCTACAAATTTGTTACACAACTTTCACCATACGTGCATGCTATGGGACTTGCCAACTTTAACACAAGCATTTCTCAATTTCATAATTACCCAACTATCATTACTCTAACATTACCACCTTCATATGTCAAAACAATTATCAAGCATCAAATTTCTCATGGTATTCAATGCACTTTCTATGATAGTTTTTATTATACCCAACTTGGATGCCCATCATATCAGGACAAATTTTATAACCAAAGCAAATAACATGCTGTTCTAAAAGACTCTCAAAATAATATAAGTGAATCATGAGAGATCAATAATTTCTACAAAATAAAACCACCGCCTTGCTCTAAAAATATATAAGTGAAGTACTAGAGCAAAATTATCTAGCTCAAAAGATATAAGTGAAGATCAATGAGTAGTCGAATAATTTCCGAATCATGTGTGTCTCTCCCATAAGGTGTGTATAGCAAGGCTGATTGTGGTAAACTAAAAATCAAATACTCATATCATACAAGACACTCCAAGCAAAACACATATCATGTGGTGAATAAAAATATAGCTCCATGTAAAGTTACCGATGAACGAAGACGAAAGAGGGGATGCCATCCAGGGCATCCCCAAGCTTAGGCTTTTGGTTGTCCTTGAATATTACCTTGGGGTGCCTTGGGCATCCCCAAGGTTAGGCTCTTGCCACTCATTATTCCATAGTCCATCGAATCTTTACCCAAAACTTGAAAAGTTCACAACACAAAACTCAACAGAAAACCGTAAGCTTCGTTAGTATAAGAAAATAATTCACCACTTAGGTAATGTTTTGACCTCATTATAAATTCATATTGGTGTAATATCTACTGTATTCCAACTTCTCTATGCTTCATACCCTCCGATATTACTCATAGGTTCATCAAAATAAGCAAACAACACCTAGAAAACAGAATCTGTCAGAAACAGAATAGTCTGTAGTAATCTATATCATTCGAATACTTATGTAACTCCAAACATTCTGAAATAAATTGGCGGACCTGAGGAATTGGTCTATTAGTCATCTGCAAAAAGAATCAACCTAAAGTCTCTCTCCGGTAAAAAAAATGGCAGCTAATCTCGTGAGTGCAAAAGTTTCTGTTTTTTTACAACAAGATCACAAAGATTTCACCCAAGTCTTCCCAAAGGTCCTACTTGGCACAAACACTAATTGAAACATAAAACCACATCTAAACAGAGGCTAGATGAATTATTTTTTACTAAACAATAGAAAAAAGCAAAGAACAAAAATAAAATTGGGTTGCCTCCCAACAAGCGCTAACGTTTAACGCCCTAGATAGGCATGATGATTTCAATGATGCTCACATAAAAGATAAGAATTGAAACATAAAGAGAGCATCATGAAGAATATGACTAGCACATTTAAGTCTAACCCACTTCCTATGCATAGGGATTTTGTGAGCAAAAAATTTATGGGAATAATAATCAACTAGCATAGGAAGGCAAAACAAGCATATCTTCAAGATTTTCAACACATAGAGAGGAAACTTGATATTATTGCAATTCCTACAAGCATATGTTCCTCCTTCATAATAAATTTCAGTAGCATCATGAATGATTTCAACAATATAACTATCACATAAATCAATATTTTCATGATGCACAAGCATAGAAATTTTACTACTCTCCACATAAGCAAAATTCTTCTCATTCGGAATAGCGGGAGCAAACTCAACAAAATAACTATCATGTGAGGCATAATCCAATTGAAAATTAAAATCATGATGACAACTTTCATGGTTATCTTTATTCTTTATAGCACACGTGTCATCACAATAATCATCATAAATAGGAGGCATGCTTTCATCATAATAAATTTGCTCATCAAAACTTGGGGGACTAAACATATCATCTTCATCAAACATAGCATCCTCAAGATTGTGGCTTTGCATATCATTAGCATCATGGGTATTCAAAGAATTCATACTCACAACATTGCAATCATGCTCATCATTCAAAGATTTAGTGCCAAACATTCTAATGCATTCTTCTTCTAGCACTTGAGCATAATTATCGGAATCCTTATTTTCATGAAAGATATTAAAAAGATGAAGCATATGAGGCATCCTCAATTCCATTTCTTTGTTGTTTTATTTTATAGACTAAACTAGTGATAAAACAAAAAACTAAGAGATTCTATTGCAAGATCTAAATATATACCTTCAAGCACTCACCTCCCCGGCAACGACGCCAGATAAGAGCTTGATGTCTACTACGCAACCTTCTTCTTGTAGACGTTGTTGGGCCTCCAAGTGCAGAGGTTTCTAGGACAGTAGCAAATTTCCCTCAAGTGTATGACCTAAGGTTTATCAATCCGTGGGAGACATAGGATGAAGATGGTCTCTCTCAAACAACCCTGCAACCAAATAACAAAGAGTCTGTTGTGTCCCCAACACACCTAATACAATGGTAAATTGTATAGGTGCACTAGTTCAGCGAAGAGATGGTGATACAAGTGCAATATGGATGATAGATATAGGTTTTTGTAATCTGAAATTATAAAAACAGCAAGGTAACTAATGATAAAAGTGAGCTTAAACGGTATTGCAATGCTAGGAAACAAGGCCTAGGATTCATACTTTCACTAGTGCAAGTTCTCTCAACAATAATAACATAATTGGATCATATAACTATCCCTCAACATGTAACAAAGAGTCACTCCAAAGTCACTAATAGTGGAGAACAAACGAAGAGATTATTGTAGAGTACGAAACCACCTCAAAGTTATCCTTTCTGATCGATCTATTCAAGAGTCCGTAGTAAAATAACATGAAGCTATTCTTTCCGTTCAATCTATCATAGAGTTTGTACTAGAATAACACCTTAAGACACAAATCAACCAAAACCATAATGTCACCTAGATACTCCAATGTCACCTCAAGTATCTGTGGGTATGATTATACAATATGCATCACACAATCTCAGATTCATCTATTCAACCAACACAAAGTACTTCAAAGAGTGCCCATAAGTTTCTACCGGAGAGTCAAGACAAAAAAGTGTGCCAACCCCTATGCATAAGTTCACAAGGTCACTGAACCCGCAAGTTGATCATCAAAACACACATCAAGTTAATCACGTGATATCCCATTGTCACCACAGCTAAGCACATGCAAGACATACATCAAGTGTTCTCAAATCCTTAAAGACTCAATCCGATAAGTTAACTTCAAAGGGAAAACTCAATCCATTACAAGAGAGTAGAGGGGGAGAAACATCACAAGATGCAACTATAATAGCTCGCGATACATCAAGATCGTATCACCTCAAGAACGCGCGCAAGAGAGAGAGAGAGCTCAAACACATAGCTACTGGTACATACCCTCAGCCCCGAGGGTGAACTACTCCCTCCTCGTCATGGAGAGCACCGGGATAATGAAGATGGCCACCGGTGAAAGGTCCCCCCTCCGTCAGGGTGCCGGAATAGTGTCCCGATTGCTATTTGGTGGCTATAGAGGCTTGCGGGGCGGAACTCCCGATCTATGGTGCTCCTGGATGTTTTCGGGGTATATGGATATATATAGGCAAAAGAAGTCGGTCAGGGGAGCCACAAGGGGCCCACAAGGGTGGGGGCATGCCCAGGGGGGTAGGGCGCGCCCTGGACCCTCATGGCCACCTCGAAGCTTCCCTGACGTCTACTCAAAGTCTCCTAGATTGCTTCCATTCCAAAAATAACTCCCCCGAAGGTTTCATTCCGTTCGGACTCCGTTTGATATTCATTTTCTTCGAAACACTTAAATAGGCAAAAAAAACAGCAATTTGAGCCGGGCCTCCGGTTAATAGGTTAGTCCCAAAAATAATATAAAAGTGTATAATAAAGCCCATAATCATCCAAAACGGGTAATATAATAGCATGGAACAATTAAAAATTATAGATACGTTGGAGACATATCAAGCATCCCCAAGCTTAATTCCTGCTCGTCCTCGAGTAGGTAAATGATAAAAACAGAATTTTTGATATGGAATGCTACCTAGCATATTTCTCAATGTAATCTTATTTATTGTGATATCAATGTTCAGATCCAAATGATTCAAGATAAAAGTTCATATTAACAAAAAAAAATAATACTTCAAGCATACTAACAAGAAATCATGTCTTATCAAAATAACATGGCCAAAGAAAGCTTATCCCTACAAAATCATAGGATATGTTTAATTTTCGTCACACAAAATACTCCCATCATGCACAAACCCGGTTTCAGCCAAGCAATTGGTTCATACTTTTTAACGCGCTTAAGCTTTTTTTCCACTCTCACGCAATACATGAGCGTAAGCCATGGATATATCACTATGGGTGGAATAGAATATGATGATGGAGGTTGTGTGGAGAAGAAACAAAAAAATAGAAAGTCTCACATTGACGAGGCTAATCAACGGGCTATGGAGATGCCCATCAATTGATGTCAACATGAGGAGTAGGGATTGCCATGCAACAGATGCACTAGAGCTATAAATGTATGAAAGCTCAACAAAAGAAACTAAGTGGATATGCATCCAACTTGCTTGCTCACGAAGACCTAGGGCACTTTGAGGAAGTCCATTGTTGGAATATACAAGCCAAGTTCTATAATGAAAAATTCCCACTAGTATATGAAAGTGACAACATAGGAGACTCTCTATCATGAAGATCATGGTGCTACTTTGAAGCACAAGTGTGGAAAAAGATAGTAACATTGTCCCCCTCTTTTTTTGGGCCTTCCTTTTTTTATTTGGCCTTTCTCTTTTTTTTCAAGGGACAATGCTCTAAATGATTATCATCACACTTCTATTTACTTACAACTCATGGATTACAACTCGATACTAGAACAAAATATGACTCTATATGAGTGCCTCCGGCAGTGTACCGGGATGGGCGATGAATCAAGAATGACATGTATGAAAAATTATGCATGGTGGCTTTGCCACAAATACGATGTCAACTACATGATCATGCAAGGCAATATGACAATGATGAAACATGTGATAACAAATGAAACGGTGGAAAGTTGCATGGCAATATATCTGGGAGTGGCTATGGAACTGCCATAATAGGTAGGTATGGTGGCTGTTTTGAGGAAGATATAAGGAGGTTTATGTGTGATAGAGTGCGTCATATCACGGGGTTTGGATGCACCAGCAAAGTTTGCACCAACTCTCAAGGTGAGAAAGGGCAATGCACAGTACCTTAGAGGCTAGCAATGATGGAAGGGTAAGAGTGCGTATAATCCATGGACTCACATTAGTCATAAGAACTCATATACTTATTGCAAAAGTTTATTAGCCCTCTAAGCAAAGTACTACTAAGCATGCTCCTAGGGGAAGGGTTGGTAGGAGTTAACCATCGCGCGATCCCGACCTCCACTCATAAGGAAGGCAATCAAAAGAGCATCCCATGCTACAAATTTGTTACACAACTTTCACCATACGTGCATGCTATGGGACTTGCCAACTTTAACACAAGTATTTCTCAATTTCATAATTACCCAACTATCATTACTCTAACATTACCACCTTTATATGTCAAAACAATTATCAAGCATCAAATTTCTCATGGTATTCAATGCACTTTCTATGATAGTTTTTATTATACCCAACTGGGATGCCCATCATATCAGGACAAATTTTATAACCAAAGCAAATAACATGCTGTTCTAAAAGACTCTCAAAATAATATAAGTGAAGCATGAGAGATCAATAATTTCTACAAAATAAAACCACCTCCATGCTCTAAAAATATATAAGTGAAGTACTAGAGCAAAATTATCTAGCTCAAAAGATATAAGTGAAGATCAATGAGTAGTCGAATAATTTCCGAATCACGTGTGTCTCTCCCAAAAGGTGTGTATAGCAAGGATGATTGTGGTAAACTAAAAATCAAATACTCATATCGTACAAGACACTCCAAGCAAAACACATATCATGTGGTGAATAAAAATATAGCTCCATGTAAAGTTACCGATGAACGAAGACGAAAGAGGGGATGCCATCCAGGGCATCCCCAAGCTTAGGCTTTTGGTTGTCCTTGAATATTACCTTGGGGTGCCTTGGGCATCCCCAAGCTTAGGCTCTTGCCACTCATTATTCCATAGTCCATCGAATCTTTACCCAAAACTTGAAAAGTTCACAACACAAAACTCAACAGAAAACCGTAAGCTTCGTTAGTATAAGAAAATAATTCACCACTTAGGTACTGTTTTGACCTCATTATAAATTCATATTGGTGTAATATCTACTGTATTCCAACTTCTCTATGCTTCATACCCTCCGATATTACTCATAGGTTCATCAAAATAAGCAAACAACACCTAGAAAACAGAATCTGTCAGAAACAGAATAGTCTGTAGTAATCTATATCATTCGAATACTTATGTAACTCCAAACATTCTGAAATAAATTGGCGGACCTGAGGAATTGGTCTATTAGTCATCTGCAAAAAGAATCAACCTAAAGTCTCTCTCCGGTAAAAAAAATGGCAGCTAATCTCATGAGTGCAAAAGTTTCTGTTTTTTTACAACAAGATCACAAAGATTTCACCCAAGTCTTCCCAAAGGTCCTACTTGGCACAAACACTAATTGAATCATAAAACCACATCTAAACAGAGGCTAGATGAATTATTTATTACTAAACAATAGAAAAAAGCAAAGAACAAAAATAAAATTGGGTTGCCTCCCAACAAGCGCTAACGTTTAACGCCCTAGATAGGCATGATGATTTCAATGATGCTCACATAAAAGATAAGAATTGAAACATAAAGAGAGCATCATGAAGAATATGACTAGCACATTTAAGTCTAACCCACTTCCTATGCATAGGGATTTTGTGAGCAAAAAATTTATGGGAATAATAATCAACTAGCATAGGAGGGCAAAACAAGCATATCTTCAAGATTTTCAACACATAGAGAGGAAACTTGATATTATTGCAATTCCTACAAGCATATGTTCCTCCTTCATAATAAATTTCAGTAGCATCATGAATGATTTCAACAATATAACTATCACATAAATCAATATTTTCATGATGCACAAGCATAAAATTTTTACTACTCTCCACATAAGCAAAATTCTTCTCATTCGGAATAGCGGGAGCAAACTCAACAAAATAACTATCATGTGAGGCATAATCCAATTGAAAATTAAAATCATGATGACAACTTTCATGGTTATCTTTATTCTTTATAGCATACGTGTCATCACAATAATCATCATAAATAGGAGGCATGCTTTCATCATAATAAATTTGCTCATCAAAACTTGGGGGACTAAACATATCATCTTCATCAAACATAGCATCCTCAAGCTTGTGGCTTTGCATATCATTAGCATCATGGGTATTCAAAGAATTCATACTCACAACATTGCAATCATGCTCATCATTCAAAGATTTAGTGCCAAACATTCTAATGCATTCTTCTTCTAGCACTTGAGCACAATTATCGGAATCCTTATTTTCATGAAAGCTATTAAAAAGATGAAGCATATGAGGCATCCTCAATTCCATTTCTTTGTAGTTTTATTTTATAGACTAAACTAGTGATAAAACAAAAAACTAAGAGATTTTATTGCAAGATCTAAATATATACCTTCAAGCACTCACCTCCCCGGCAACGACGCCAGATAAGAGCTTGATGTCTACTACGCAACCTTCTTCTTGTAGACGTTGTTGGGCCTCCAAGTGCAGAGGTTTCTAGGACAGTAGCAAATTTCCCTCAAGTGGATGACCTAAGGTTTATCAATCCGTGGGAGACATAGGATGAAGATGGTCTCTCTCAAACAACCCTGCAACCAAATAACAAAGAGTCTGTTGTGTCCCCAACACACCTAATACAATGGTAAATTGTATAGGTGCACTAGTTCGGCGAAGAGATGGTGATACAAGTGCAATATGGATGATAGATATAGGTTTTTGTAATCTGAAATTATAAAAACAGCAAGGTAACTAATGATAAAAGTGAGCGTAAACGGTATTGCAATGCTAGGAAACAAGGCCTAGGATTCATACTTTCACTAGTGCAAGTTCTCTCAACAATAATAACATAATTGGATCATATAACTATCCCTCAACATGTAACAAAGAGTCACTCCAAAGTCACTAATAGTGGAGAACAAACGAAGAGATTATTGTAGAGTACGAAACCACCTCAAAGCTATCCTTTCTGATCGATCTATTCAAGAGTCCGTAGTAAAATAACATGAAGCTATTCTTTCCGTTCAATCTATCATAGAGTTTGTACTAGAATAACACCTTAAGACACAAATCAACCAAAACCATAATGTCACCTAGATACTCCAATGTCACCTCAAGTATCTATGGGTATGATTATACAATATGCATCACACAATCTCAGATTCATCTATTCAACCAACACAAAGTACTTCAAAGAGTGCCCCAAAGTTTCTGCCGGAGAGTCAAGACGAAAACGTGTGCCAACCCCTATGCATAAGTTCACAAGGTCACTGAACCCGCAAGTTGATCACCAAAACATACATCAAGTGAATCACGTGATATCACATTCTCACCACAGATAAGCACATGCAAGACATACATCAAGTGCTCTCAAATCCTTAAAGACTCAATCCGATAAGATAACTTCAAAGGGAAAACTCAATCCATTACAAGAGAGTAGAGGGGGAGAAACATCATAAGATCCAACTAGAATAGCAAAGCTCGCGATACATCAAGATCGTATCACCTCAAGAACACGAGAGAGAGAGAGAGAGATCAAACACATAGCTACTGGTACATACCCTCAGCCCCGAGGGTGAACTACTCCCTCCTCATCATGGAGAGCGTCGGGATGATGAAGATGGCCACCGATGAGGGATCCCCCCTCCGGCAGGGTGCTGGAACAGGGTCCCGATTGGTATTTGGTGGCTACAGAGGCTTGCGGCGGCGGAACTCCCGATCTATGGTGCTCCTGGATGTTTTCGAGGTATATGGATATATATAGGCAAAAGAAGTCGGTTAGGAGAGCCACGAGGGGCCCACGAGGGTGGGGGGCGCGCCTAGGGGGTAAGGCGCGCCCTGGACCCTCCTAGCCACCTCGAAGCTTCCTTTACGTCTACTCCAAGTCTCCTGGATTGCTTCCATTCCAAAAGTAACTCTCCCGAGGGTTTCATTCCGTTTGGACTCCGTTTGATATTCCTTTTTTGCGAAACACTGAAATAGGCAAAAAAACAACAATTTGGGCTGGGCCACCGGTTAATACGTTAGTCCAAAAAATAATATAAAAGTGTATAATAAAGCCCATAATCATCCAAAACGGGTAATATAATAGGATGGAACAATGAAAAATTATAGATACGTTGGAGACGTATCATTCACGGACGCGTACATATAGTATATATGCTAGTCCCCTCCCACCTCTTCGACGCATACTATATGCCACCATAACACAAACAAAAATATTCTACCTTGCTGGTCAAATTAATCTCACTGCCAGCTATTCGTCAAAGTGAAGGACGACGACCTCGCGGGCCCACAAAGAAAGCGTCCCACGCGAGTATCGAGTGTCGTGTAGGACAACCATCGATTGCATGTGGCCAAAACATGTATGTATGAAAGGGTTGTGTAATGTTTTAAATAAAGAATTCACGACTCTGATGTGGCACCGGCCTGCCTAACAAAACGGCCAACCCACACGGTGGCTCACAACTCGTAGTGTACAACGAGCCACCCGCCACCCCCAGACAAACACACCCACACACAGACCGCGAATCCACCGCAACTATGATGCATGTTAAATTAATTATCCCGCGGTGAACATATGTTACCAAGGGAGGGATGTTTAAATTTCGAAAAAAACAGAGATCATTAAGACATGTTAGTACATTAATTGATTGATTTTCTACGGGTATAATGTGCAAAATTCAAATTCGAGCTACATGCACACGTGACAGTGCACCTACATGTAATGCAAAAACACATGCGTCTCACTGGGTGCATGTTTACTCCCCGTGCTACAAATTTCAAACGTTGAGAATCTTGATTTTTAAATTCTAGTACATCCAAAACTTATTTGAAGTTCATGAAACTTATCATGTTGTCATATGGACACCAATACAAAGTTGCATTGTACTTTTTTTGTCAAATCTGAGACCAGTTTTGATGTAATCTTTATCTAATTACAAACGGAAGATTATTAATAATTGGGTACCAATATCCCAAACGGATCATTTGTTCAAACTATGAGTGTTGGACCAACAATGGATATGTGCCATGCTTCGGTTAAGCAATAAAGCAACAACATTAGTCATCCAAATAGAAAAACAATATACGTGCCGCCACGCGACCCATGTGCTGTGCGAGCAGGCGTGAGTTGACGGGACGCATGCGAGCAGTCCACCATGCAGGCAGATCGGGAGGCGTGCGTGCAGGTTTGTGAATTGACGGAGGCGTGCTCGCTGCGCAGTGTCATTGGGATGCATGCGAGTAGCTGTGTGAAACGACGGTAGGCATGCCAGCAGTCCAGTGCGCAGGCTCACCGGGAGGCGAGCCAGTGGTTCGACCGCCGCCCGCCTCTCTCCCACTACTCCATATTAATGGTGCACCCGAGCGTCCGCACCCCCCATCCTCTCCACACACACAATCCTCTCTCTCCGCTTGCATCCTCGACGCCACTCTCAGTCCTCAAAGCCGTCAGTGTATGAGGATGCCACTGAAGCGCCCCATCGGAGGGAGTGGCGATGCCGGGGCTACTAAAGCACCGGAGCACGGCTTGGAGATGGAGATAGAGGTTGTCGTCACCGCCGGCAAGTTATCGCTGCACCCTGACATTGTCGACGGCGTCGAGCTTCCACAGCCAGTGGCGGAGTTTCACACCAACTCTGGTGACGACTTGGGCGAAGACTTCGGCGACGACAGAGAACTGGTTAGTCATCTATACCCATTTATGTGTCAAATAGATCCTAGTGTTTCTCTGGTTACTCCTGCCTCCCCCTTTTTGGAATAGAAATCATATGGTTATGTTCTCCCAATCCATGAAATCTGAGTAAGTTTCGTTAGATACCTAGTGTACTGATTGTTTGAATGGTACAAGTGATAAGTGATTAGTTGTTTCATCTGTGGAAACGATTTCTGCTAGTAATCCGACTAAGGTTAGTGTTCATGCTAACAATTCCTAGCCAGGACTTGACAATTGATTTTGAATGACCTACATATCTTTGTGCCATTATTTTCTTCAAGATTTATCTGTACATAGACAAATATGCTTAAAAATTGAACCATAATCTCTGGATATGTATAAATAAATAGCCATAAATTCCTAATCCTACTTCACGGCATGTAATCGTTGATTTGATGCCAATTTTTCACAACTGCCAAATATTCACTAGAGATTAGTTTGTAACCATTAATTTGACGCCACACTTTTTTCACTATTTGTATAGGTGCCGTCTGACGATGTGGACAGCGAGGATGAAGATATCCAGAGGAGCTACAAGAGGCAAATCCCGAGGGAGCTTTATGCGGGGATGCATAACAGACGTATTAGGACCTGGAACATCGGCTATCAATGCCCATTCTGCAACCACATGCTTCATAACGTGCATCAAAGTGTTCTTACGCATGCAAGAGGACGGGCCGTTGCCTCCTTCAAGCATAAGTATTCTGCAGGGTGGCGCACGATGCGTACGTAGAGTACATGGAGAAGCTTCAGGATCGTGCCGGTGAGATGAGATGTGGGATCGAACTATGTACGCTTGAGCATGCTTAATGATGGTTGAACTATGCTTGTGTACGTGTAAGCCTATTATCTATGTCTCTGTATGTTTAATCTATGTTTGCTTATGTCTAACTGTGTGATATGGACGCAATCAGTTTGGTTGATGGAATCTACCTCCGTCCTCGTTTGTTGGTCCTCTTTGTAATTTGTGTTAAATGTTCACCAAAGATTTAACTGACAAAATGTTAGTGCAGGTCAGAAAAAATTATATCGTTGGATGCGTATTTGAACATAGTGTTCAATGATATAATTTTTGGTGACATGCATAAACATTTCTTAGTTAAATATTTGGTCGAAATTTGATACAAATTACAAAGAAATTTGGTACAAAATTGGAACTGTGTGCAATGACTTTCATTTTGCCTCTTGCTTCAATCACATGCGGTTCCCAAAATTGGAACCATGTGCAATGACTTTCGTTTTGTCTGTTCTGTCAATCACACACGGTTGGCTCTAGCAAACCGTTGCCTCCGAAATTCTTTGTGGGACAGAAAACCCTCACCACCCAATTCAAAAAAGAAAAAAAGAAAACCCTCACCATTGCCACATCACAAAAACCCTCACCTCACCATTCACACCTGCACAAGCTCCTCCGCGTCTTTGCATGGCACCGCCTATCATGGCGGTAACCACTTAGCTTGATGCCTGCCGCAGCCGCTAAGCTGCCGGCAAACCCCACCGCATTTCGCCACTTCCGCTTGCCGCCGCCTATCGCCATTGACTTTCTCGACGCTGCTCGCGGTCGACCCAGCTCCGCTCGGTTGGGTAATCTGCCATACTGAGAGTTCTTTCTCATAGAGGACAAGGTAACTAATTTAATGAGATATTATCTCATCTCTTATCCCAGTTCATCTACCTCCTCTAATCACCCGGCGGAAATCGTCGTGAATTCATTTTTATTCGAGCTGATTTGAGGGTTTTCTTTCATTCATAGAGTGTATAGTGCACCGACACATCAGGACTTTGCGGCCTCCGCCAGAGATTCCATCTCACCGTACCAGATGACTTGAGGATGCGCGCGATATGTTCAATCGGCTGGCATGGCCTACTTTCCCGAGCAAAGTCTAAATATTGTTACATTTGGATAAAAGGTGCCACATGCACCATATACGTCAAAGGGGATTCCCCCCCTCTTCTTTCTATATTAGGCAAATTAATGATGTATTGTTCTTTCGACTACTCTCATATTTCCATGACATCATGTTTACCCTATCTGTTTAATATACATTTTTGTCCTTTGATTTCAACTGCTATACAATTCTTTCAATTTGGGCCCATATTTGCATGTTACTATATTTTCTTTAACAATCCTACCATTTTCTGCAGCGCGTCCCTGGCTATGCAAAAAATATGTAGTGCACAATCTTTCCCTTTACATAAATCAAGACCGCAAGGATGTCATACTGCACACAAACCATGGATTTACAATCGTTGCTACTGTAAGGATTGATGAACGTGGTGACTCCTATTTTGGCACTGGCTTTTGGATAGAAATGTTTATGTTTTATGTACTAGAGCTGGCACTAAAATTGCACTGCACATAAAAGGACCTGGTCATGAGATATATGCTAACTTCCCCGACAAAATCATCCGTCCAGACTTTGTTCGAAGTAAGTTTTCTTTTCAACTATCTGCATGTTGACTTACCCAACAATGTCAAATGAATTGTGTAGTATTTAAGCAACCAATCGTTATTCCTTTTTCTTACTATATTCCTACCTAATAACTTCTAGTTACCAATACACTTTTCTATTGCCTGTTTTAACTAAATATTCCCTGTACTCCCATTTCTATCAGAAAGCGCCGCTGACAAGGAGACTCCAGAGGTGGAGAACGGGGCTACCAACAAGCGGAGGCGAGGCAAGCTAGAACCGCAAGCGACTCTAGCAGGCCTAGACTTCATCAGCAGCCTCCCTGATGATATGTTGACAGTCATCATCTCCCTCCTCCCAACCAAATAAGGGGCGCGGACAACCGTCCTTTCCCGATGGTGGCTTCCCCTATGGAACTCCACCCCTCTAGACCTCATGACACCCATGGGCTCTGCCATGGCTATCACAGAAGCTTGGATGCGTTCTCCAAGATCCTCGGCAGTCACCTTGGCCCAACCAGAGGCCTTAGAATGGGCAAGTTCTGTTCCAACGGCAAGGACCGAGCTAAGCTTGACAACTGGTTCCGATCCCCCACCCTAGATCAGCTCGAGGAGCTCACTTTTGATGATGGGCATATGCGCTTGCTGCCAACGTCCGCGCTCCACCTCGTGCCCACGTCCGCTCTTAATCTACCACGACTGAAGCACCATGATCTCGTCGCCGTCTGCCTCTCAAACGGTGACATGGAGCGCCTGCTCCGTGGCTGTACTACACTCGAGTACCTTCGTCTTCAGGTGATCAATGGGTTGAGTACATTCCACATCACCTCCATGACTCTCCGGACTATTTATGTGTGTTGTTGGTTTGGCAGGAAGACATCACAAGATGTGTACCACAGTATGGTCATTGAGGACACACCTGCACTTGAGAGATTACTTGTACCTGATCAAGTAGGTCCAACAAGAATCAATGTCATTTCTGCGCTGAAATTGACAATGGTGGGCTACTCGTCTGATAAATACTCCAAACTTGTTATTGGATCCACACCCGTTCACGTACAACAACCGACTTCTACCTCTCCTTCTACAAATTAACATTATTTCTAATTTTGAAGATGTTTGTTCGTCTGTCATTAAGAAAATGATTCCGGCAAGCTTGACCATGAAACTGTGCACAGTGAAGGTCTTGGCACTAGAATTTATCGGCCCCAAGCAAGTTGTCAGTTTCCTGAGGTGCTTTTCGTGCCTGGAGAAGCTATATATGGAGGTGATGTTCCTTTCTTCTTAAATGTTAACCATAAGGGAGTTCAATTTGTGACACCCTTTTCCAAGTTTACAATGACAATGTACTACAATTTCTGAAGGATTCTTTTGGAGCATTTCAGTACATACATGTCCCCCCATATTGGTTGCTTGATCAATATGGTTACAATCCATATGCATTTCTCCTTTGGATTCATCTATACTAGTTTTCTTAGGGAACTTTTCATCCACTCCAACCTCTTGTGAAGAACGAAGGTGGCATGTTAATGCCCATGCTAATCATGTCAGATTGAAGATGGCATGTTAGTGCATTTTACAAATCCTGCAAACCAAATAGGCATGTAGTAGTGTTGAAAACTGCATGTAGGCACTAACATGTTTTCTTCTTTTGCAGCTAAGATTAGGCGCAGTGGTGGATAATGTGATACAATATAACAATCACGTTGAATGCCTAGATTTGCATCTCTCAGAAATTAGTTTGAACTCCTACCGAGGGACCTTACCGGAGATTATATTTGCCAGGTTCTTTGTTGTTAGAGCAACGGTGCTGAAGGTAATGAGGTTTGCCCTACATTTATTTTGCAAAAACGAATGGTTTGTTAATCAACGCCGGCGCCTGCAGCAGAATGGAATAGGCTCCAAAAATGCTGAATTTCATTTTGGAACTTCAGATGACAGAGTAATCAGAAGTCATCGTGTCAACCTCATACATGACTTCTCAGTGGCTAACCCCTTTGCGAAAATTGCGAGGTTTCGAAACCAGACTTAGAAGTGGTAATATTAGTTTGAACCTCTCTGATATCCATGTTCAGCGGATCAGCGCGAGCGTTTGCAGCCGATGAGCTGAATTTCGTTTCTAATATTAGTTTGAACCTTGTAATCTTTGAATTTGAGCCATATAACTCTGGAATTTGAACCTTGTAATATTTTGAGCTTTAGTGGTACAATTGTTGAAATGGCACCGTATGAGACTCCTATATTGGTAGCACTATTTTGACCTTAATATGCAACGGTCTTAGATTTTATTAACCATTCTTGAATCTGTTTACCTTGTCAATCTCACAGCACACGATCTGTATAGCTAACTCGACTGCGATCTTCGACATTATTGCACACAGTTGGTTTCTTCCACCGTGTGCCCCGTAGAGCGCAGAATTAATTATCGCACTCGAGTTTCCATCATCACCCTTCTGTGTAACTTTGACCCCATCACCCACGGGTAAACTTATGACCAAAGTCATTCCACACACTTCGTTTTTACAAAGCTTTTTGCCAATAAACGCCCATGATTTGTCCTATTCTAGCCAACGCGTGGCCAAACTAGCCGGGCAGGAAGCTTCGTGGTAGCACGGGAATAGGCTCACCGACGATACATTTGGCGCCTCTTCGAGGCCACGCGTGGTCAAATGAAACACGTGCGGTGCGGTGTTGTCAAGCGTGCATTGGAATCCTCCACTATGAACGCTGTGACAAGACATGACGATTACAGGCCGGTTGGCCCGCATTTGTTACATCGGCCATTTAACCCTTGTATCTCTTCAACCTTTCGATTGCGCCCACCATTGCAAAGAAGCACACCCACCACAAAAAATTCTCAGAGGGTATGCTGTGAGGCTCCAATGGCGCTCCGAGCGGCTGCCGACGATGAGCAACAGTTCACCATGCATGTCGTGGTGGACACCCACCAAAGGTTCACAGAGCTCTCAGTGGTTTACACCAACAACCTGGTCTAGGTGGACCACTCCATCCACATCATGGAGTTGTTGCTTGCCGAGCAGAAGTACAAGGTGGTCGGGTTCGACCTCGAGTACACCCGCGCTCGTGCCGGGTCTTGTCCTGAGGTCGTCGTTACCCAGATGTGCATGTGGAACCACATCCTCGTCTACCATTACTGCCTGGCCACAAGGCCTTACGAGCGTTTTGCCAGGTTTGTCAACAACCCCCACTAAATGTTTGCTAAGGTTGACATCACCAACGATGTCAAGGTGCTCAAGAATTCGGGCATCGCCTGCCATAATCTTGTCGACATCCAGAGCCAATACTAGATTTGGGGCAGCAAGGAGCATGAGAAGGACTCACCAGTTCACCTCGCCGAGGCCATCACTGACCCCTACTACGGAGACATGAAGGATTCCTGTAACAAGGACAAGCGTGCCTGGCACTCGGCCTGGATGGAGAAACTTGACAAAGCTCACGTCGCCTACGTGGCCAAGGAGGCGTACACGAGCTACGACATGCACAAGCGGATCATTGACATGAGGAAGTGCCTCCTTCCCCAAAACGGCTAGGGATTCAGTCGGAAGCAGAGCAATGGCAAGCATTGTCGCTACAAGAAGTAGATGATTAGATACTCGTTTATCCTAGTTTAGTATGCATGTAATTGCTTACTTTGGTGTGTGAAAATGTTATGTGTGTAGTCACTTGTGTAATTGTATGCTTAATTTGGTTATGCAATGTTGTCTTTCTAAGTATATATGCTGATGCTCTATAGACAGAGAAAATCACATTGCATACGGACTAAACAATGGAACCCGTCGGTGATGATTTCATCAATCACTGACAATTGTATACCAGCAATCGTTCAGTCACAACACACACGACTTGTTAACATGAATCGTCCGTGTTGTTATCGGTCTTCCCATACATTTCCGATTACAAACTTGTTTGCCGCGTATCAGACACATCTTGTTAAGTTGAACCGTTTCTGTTCACTTATCTCAATGCAGACAGTTCATCTGAGTGAACTATATGCCGTATATCGCACACACCTTCATCTGGCTGCCCGTTTCTGTTGTTCCGCCTCATCACAAACAGTTCATCCGAGTGAATCGTATGTTCTACATCGCACAAGCCTTCATCTGGCTGCCTGTTTCTTTTGTTCCTCCTCATTGCAAACAGTTAATTGAACTGAACCGTTGGCCCTGCATCGCACAAGCAACTTAAATCTTAATCGTGCTTGGTGCATCCGTCATCACAAACTTTTTGCACCCTTATTGATGGTTTTTACACCACCGTTTGCGATTATTGCATCGCACACAGTTTCGTCGAAGGGTCTCTGATCGAAGTGTCGCGTTAGCAGCATCCTGCAGTAGTGGTAGGTAAGAACAGTTCTTGCTAGAAACCCGTAGCAGCCACGTAAAACTTGCAACAACAAAGTAGAGGACGTCTAACTTGCTTTTGCAGGGCATGTTGTGATGTGATATGGTCAAGACATGATGTGATATATGTTGTTGTATGAGATGATGATGTTTTGTAGAAGTTATTAGCAACTGGCAGGAGACTTATGGTTGTCGCTTTATTGTATGAAATGCAAACACAATGTAATTGCTTTACTTTATCACTATGCATTTGCAATAGTTGTAGAACCAAAAGTTGGTGAGACAACCATGACGCTACAATGCAGATCAAGGTGTCAAGCCGATGACGATGGAGATCATGACGGCGGTTTGGAGATGGATATAAAAGCCACAAGATGATGATGGCCATATCATGTCACATATTTTGATTGCATGTGATGTTTATCTTTTATGCATCTTATTTTGCTTAGTACGACGGTCGCATTATAAGATGATCCCTTAGTAAAATTTCAAGGTATAAGTGTTCTCCCTGAGTATGCACCGTTGCGAAAGTTCATCGTGCTGAGACACCACGTGATGATTGGGTGTGATAGGCTCTATGTTCACATACAACGGGTGCAAGACAGTTTCGCACATGCGGAATACTCGGGTTAAAATTGATGAGCCTAGCATGTACAGACATGGCCTCGGAACACTGGAGATCAAAAGGTCGATGGTGAATCATATAGTAGATATGATCAACATAGAGATGTTCACCATTAAAGACTACTCCATCTCACGTGATGATCGGACATGGTTTAGTTGATTTGGATCACGTATTATTTAGATGACTTGAGGATGTCAATCTGAATTTTTAGTTCTTAAGTAATATGATTAATTGAACTTAATTTATCAGGAACTTACCTCATAGTATTTGCAAATTATGTTGTAGATCAATAGCTCGCGTTGTAGCTCCCCTATGTTTTTGATACGTTCCTAGAGAAAAATAAGTTGAAAGATGATAGTAGCAATGATGTGGACTAGGTCCGTGATCTGAGGATTGTCCTCATTGATGCACAGAAGAATTATGCCCTCGATGCACCGCTAGGCGACAGACCTATTTGCAGGAGCAGATGCAGACGTTATGAACGTTTGGCTAGCTCGATATGATGACTACTTAATAGTTTAGTGCGCCATGCTTTACGGCTTAGAACCGGGACTTCGAAAATGTTTTGAACGTCATGGAGCATATGAGATGTTCCAAGAGCTGAAATTGGTATTTCGGACTCATGCCCGTGTCAAGAGGTATGAGACCTCTGACAAGTACTTTGCCTAAAAGATGGAGGAGAATAGCTCAGCTAGTGAGCATGTGCTCAGAATATGTGGGTACTACAATTGCTTGAATCAAGTGGGAGTTAATCTTCCAGATAAGATAGTGATTGATAGAGTTATCTAGTCACTATCACCAAGCTACTAGAACTTTTTGATGAACTATAGTGTGCAAGGGATAACGAAAAAGATTGTCGAGCTCTTCGCGATGGTGAGATCGGCGAAGGTAGAAATCAAGAAAGAGCATAAAGTGTTGATGGTTAACAAGACCACTAATTTCAATAAAAAGGGCAAAGGAAAAGAAAAGGAAACTTGAACAAGAATGATAAGCAAGTTGCCACTCCCGTGAAGAAGCTCAAAGCTAGACCTAATCCTGAAACTGAATGCTTCTACTGCAAAGGGAATGGTCACTGGAAGCGGAACTACCCCAAATACTTGGCGGATAAGAAGGATGGAAAAGTGAACAAAGGTATATTTGATATACATGTTATTGATGTGTACTTTACTAGTGTTCATAGTAGCCCCAGGGTATTTGATACCGGTTCAGTTGCTAAGATTAGAAACTCGAAACAAGAGTTGCAAAATGAACAGAGACTAGTTAAGGGCAAGGTGACGATGTGTGTTGGAAGTAATTCCAAGGTTGATAAGATCACCATCGCACACTCCCTCTACCTTCGGGATTAGTATTGGACCTAAATAAATTTTATTTGGTGTTTGCACTGAGCACGAATGTGATTGGATCATGTTATTGCGATGCGGTTATTCATTTAAGTCAGAGAATAATTGTTGTTCTGTTTACATGAATAAAACCTTCCATGGTCATACATCCAATGTAAATGGTTTATTGAATCTCGATCGTAGTAATACATATATTCATAATATTGATGCCAAAAGATGCAAAGTTGATAATGATAGTGCAACATATTTGTGGCACTGCCATTTAGGCCATATTGGTGTAAAGCGCATGAAGAAACTCCATGCAGATGGGCTTTTGGAATCACTTGATTATGAATCATTTGATGCTTGCGAACCATATATACCTCATGGGCAAGATGACTAAAACTCCGTTCTCTGGAACAATGGAGCGAGCCACTGACTTATTGGAAATAATACATACCGATGTATGCGGTTCAATGAGTGTTGAGGCTCGAGGTGGGTATCGTTATTTTCTGACCTTCACATATGATTTGAGTATATATGGGTATATCTACTTGATGAAACACAAGTATGAAACATTTGAAAAGTTCAAAGAATTTCAGAGTGAAGTAGAGAATCATTGTAACAAGAAAATAAAGTTTCTAGATCTGACCGTGGAGGCAAATATTTGAGTTACGAGTTTGGCCTTCATATAAAACAATGTGAAATAGTTTCACAACTCACGCCACCTAGAACACCACAACGTAATGGTGTGTCCGAACATCGTAACCATACTTTATTAAATATGGTGCGTTCTATGATGTCTCTTACCAATTTGCCACTATCGTTTTGGGATTATGCATTAGAGACAGCCGCATTCATGTTAGATAGGGCACCATCTAAATCCGTTGAGATGACACTGATACGTCTCCAACGTATCTATAATTTTGATTGTTCCTGCTATTATATTATCTGTTTTGGATGTTTAATAGGAATTTATATGCTATTTTATATTATTTTTGGGACTAACCTATTAACCGAGGGGCCAGTGCCAATTTCTATTTTTTTTGCCTATTTTAGAGTTTCGTAGAAAAGGAATACCAAACGGAGTCCAAACGGAATGAAACCTTTGCAATGATCTTTCTTGGACCGAAAGGAAACCAGAAGACTTGGAGATGAAGTCGGAGACGCAACGAGGCAGCCACGAGGCAGGAGGGCGCGCCCAGGGGGGTATGGGGCACCCCTACCTTGTGGGCCCCTTGTAGCTCCCCTGACCTAGTTCCTTCGCCTATATATACTCTTATACTCTGAAAACATCCAGGGGAGCCACGAAACCACTTTTCCACCTCCGCAACCTTCTGTACCCATGAGATCCCATCTAGGGGCCTTTTCTGACGTCCTGACGGAGGGGGATTCGATCACGGAGGGCTTCTACATCAACACGATTACCTCTCCGATGAACCGAGAGTAGTTTACCACAGATTTCGGGTCCATATTTATTAGCTAGATGGCTTCTTCTCTCTCTTTCATTCTCAATACCATGTTCTCCTAGATGTTCTTAGAGATCTATTCGATGTAGTATTCTTTCGCGGTGTGTTTGCCGAGATCCAATGAATTGTGGATTTATGGTCAGATTATCTATGAATATTATTTGGTTCTTCTCTGAATTCTTGTATGCATGACTTGATATCTTTGCAAGTCTCTTCGAATTATCGGTTTAGTTTGCCCTACTAGATTGATCTTTCTTGCAATGGGAGAAGTAGCTTTGGGTTCAATCTTGTGGTGTCCTTTCCCAGTGACAGTAGGGGCAGCAAGGCACGTATTGTTGCCATCGAGGATAAAAAAGATGGGGTTTTCATCATATTTCTTGAGTTAATTCCTCTACATCATGTCATCTTACTTAATGCGTTACTCCATTCATTATGAACTTAATACTCTAGATGCATGACGGATAGCGGTCGATGTGTGGAGTAATAGTAGTAGATGCAGGCAGGAGTCGGTCTACTTGACACGGATATGATGCCTATGTTCATGATCATTGCCTTAGATATCGTCATAACTATGCACTTTTCTATCAATTGCTCGACAGTAATTTCTTCACCCACTGTAATATTTGCTATCTTGAGAGAAGCCACTAGTGAAACCTATAGCCCCCGGGTCCCTTTCCATATTATTAAATCTCGTTTACATCTTGTTAGTTTCTGATCTACTATTTTGCAAACTTTTACTTTCCGTTTTATAAACCAAAAATACCAAAAATATTTACTTTACTGTTTATCTATCTCTATCAGATCTCACTTTTGCAAGTGACCATGAAGGGATTGGCAACCCCTTTATCACGTTGGGTGCAAGTTATTGATTATTTGTGTAGGTAGTCGGGGACTTGTGCGTTGTCTCCTACTGGATTGATACCTTGGTTCTCAAAACTGAGGGAAATACTTACGCTACTTTGCTGCATCACCCTTTCCTCCTCAAGGGAAAACCAACGCAAGCTCAAGAGGTAGCAAGAAGGATTTCTGGCGCTGTTGCCGGGGAGATCTACGTCAAGTCAAGCCATACCAAGTACCCATCATAAACTCTTCTCCCTTTCATTACATTATTCGCCTTTCGCCTCTCGTTTTCCTCTCCCCCACTTCTAAAACAATTTTCAAAAACCTTTGCCTTTTCTTCGCCCCTCTTCCCTTAGATCTTTTGTTCGCTTGTGTTACCACGTGCCTTCTTTTTGCTTGCATCTTCGCTTGCTAAAAGTTTATGGATCCTCATCCACTTGCTAATCTTTTTAAGAGATCCAATTATGACGAACCAATTGCTAGTGAGTTTTGTGCACTAGATTATCTTTATGAAGTTTTGCTTGAAATTCATGAATCTGAAAATTGTGATGAAGAAATTTATGAAGAGATTCACGATAGCTCCTTGAATAAAAAGCATGATTGCAATGATTTTTTTTCTATTGATGTCAATTGTGCCAATAATATGCAAAACCGTAAGCTTGGGGATGCTAGTTTTGCTATGTCCACTACTTGTTGCGATGATCATGATTGGGGTGATTCTTCTGATGATCTTGAAAATTTCATTAAGCCCCATGATGAATATGAGATTGATAATAATATTTGAAATAAATTTGAAAGTGGGTTTGTAATAGTGTCAACTTTAGATCCCACATATTTGGAGAATGTTCAACTAATGAAATTTTTGATAAAAGTGGGTTTGGAGAGGTCATGACATTAGTTAATGTTCATCCCACTATTTTGGAAGAGTGTCAACTTTGCATGCATGTGGTTCGTGTTGAGAATATGTTATGTGATAGCTATTTTGTTGAATTTTCTTATGATCCTACATGTAATTATTATGAGAAAGGAAAATATGGTTGTAGAAATTTTCATGTTACTATATTACCTCTCTTCATGTCAAGATTGCTATCGTCTCTTTCTTTTTCCTTGCATATTCTAGTTTTTTCTTGCCTTGGTAATTTGTTTGCTTATAAAATGCCTATCCATAGGAATTATGTTAGACTTATATGTGTTTGTCACGTGTTTTATGATGCTCTCTTTGTGCTTCAATTCTTACTTCCATGTGAGCATCATCGAAATCTCAATGCCTAGCTAAGGGCGTTAAACGATAGCGCTTGTTGGGAGGCAACCCAATTTTATTTTTGTTCTTTGCTTTTTGATTTTGTTTAGTAATAAATAATTTATCTAGCCTCTGGTTAGATGTGGTTTTATGTTTTAATTAGTGTTTGTGCCAAGTTAAACCTTTATGATAGCTTACGGTGATAGTTGTGTTAATCCTGCTGAAAATCAGAAACTTTTGCACTTAGTAAATTAGTTTTGAAAATTCAGATAAACGTGTTGTTGATCTGATTCTTTTTTCTATGGATGGATTGGTAGATAAAGTTCTCTAGATTTCCTAATTTGGTATGATTTTTAGAGTTACAGAAATATTCGAGAGTTACAGATTACTACAGACTGTTTTGTTTTTGACAGATTGTGTTTTTCGCGTGTTGTTTGCTTATTTTTATGAATCTAGAGTAGTATCGGGGGGTATGAACCATGGAGAAGTTGGAATACAATAGATATTACACCAATATAAATAAAGAATGAGTTTGCAATAGTACCTTAAAGTGGTGATTTATTTCCTTATACTAACAGAGCTCATGAGATTTTCTGTCGAGTTTTGTGTTGTGAAGTTTTCAACTTTTGGGTAAGGATTTGATGGACTATGGAATAAGGAGTGCCAAGAGCCTAAGATTGGGGATGGCCAAGGCAACCCAAGGTAAAATTAAAGGACAACCAAAAGCCTAAGATTGGGGATGCCCCGGAAGGCATCCCATCTTTCGTCTTTGTCTATCGATAACTTTACTTGAGGCTATATTTTTATTCACGACATGATATGTGTTTTGCTTGGAGCATCTTGTATGATTTGAGTCTTTGATTTTTAGTTTACCACAATCATCCTTGCTGTACACACCTTTTGGGAGAGACACGCATGAATCGTGATTTATTAGAATACTCTATGTGCTTCACTTATATCTTTTGAGCTAGGCAATATTGCTCGCGTACTTCACTTATATCTTTTTAGAGCACAACAGTGGCTTTATTTTATAGATATTGTTGATCTCTTATGCTTCACTTATATTATTTTGAGAGTCTTTTAGAACAGCATGGTAATTTGCTTTGGTCATAAAACTAGTCCTAATATGATGGGCATCCAAGATGGATATAATAAAAACTTTCATATAAAGTGCATTGAATACTATGAGAAGTTTGATTGTTTATGATTGTTTTGAGATACGAAGATTGTGATATTAGAGTCATGCTAGTAGAGTAGTTGTGAATTTGAGAGATACTTGTGTTAAAGTTTGTGATTCCCGTAGCCTACACGTATGGTGAACCGATATGTGATGAAGTTGGAGCATGATTTATTTATTGATTGTCTTCCTTATGAGTGGCGGTCGAGGACGAGCGATGGTATTTTCCTACCAATCACCCCCCTAGGAGCATGCGCGTAGTACTTCGTTTTGATAACTAATAGATTTTTGCAATAAGTATGTGAGTTCTTTATGACTAATGTTGAGTCCATGGATTATACGCACTCTCACCCTTCCACCATTGCTAACCTCTCTAGGGCCGCGCAACTTTTGCCGGTACCAAACACTCACCATATACCTTCCTCAAAACAGCCACCATACCTACCTATAATGGCATTTCCATAGCCATTCCGAGATATATTGCCATGCAACTTTCCACCGTCCCGTTTATTATGACACGCTCCATCATTGTCATATTGCTTTACACGATCATGTAGTTGACATCGTATTCATGGCAAAGCCACCATTCATAATTTTTTCATACATGTCACTCTTGATTCATTACACATCCCGGTACACCACCGGAGGAATTCACTTAGAGTCATATTTTGTTCTAAGTATTGAGTTGTAATTCTTGAGCTGTAAGTAAATAAAAGTGTGATGATCTTCATTATATAAGCATTGTCCCATGTGAGGAAAGGATGATGGAGACTATGATTCCCCCACAAGTCGGGATGAGACTCGGGACGAAAAAAAAGAGAAAAGAAAAAGAGGCCATAAAAAAGAAAGAAGGCCCAAACAAAAAAATGAGGGAAAAAGAGAGAAGGGGCAATGCAACTATCCTTTTTCCACACTTGTGCTTCAAAGTAGCACCATGATCTTCATGATAGAGAGTTGTGCTTCAAAGTAGCACCATGATCTTCATGATAGAGACTCCTATTTTGTCACTTTTATATACTAGTGGGAATTTTCATTATAGAACTTGGCTTGTATATTCCAATGATGGGCTTCCTCAAAATGCCCTAGGTATTCATGAGCAAGCGAGTTGGATGCACGCCCACTTAGTTTATTTTTGAGCTTTCATACACTTGTAGCTCTAGTGCATCCGTTGCATGGCAATCCCTACTCACTCACATTGATATCTATTGATGGGCATCTCCATAGCCCGTTGATACGCCTAGTTGATGTGAGACTATCTTCTCCCTTTTTGTCTTCTCCACAACCACCATATTCTATTCCACCTTAGTGCTATATCCATGGCTCACGCTCATGTATTGCGTGAAGATTGAAAAAGTTTGAGAAGATCAAAAGTATGAAACAATTGCTTGGCTTGTCATCGGGGTTTTGCATGAGTTAGATATTTTGTGTGACGATGATAGAGCATAACCAGACTATATGATTTTGCAGGGATAGCTTTCTTTGGCCATGTTATTTTGAGAAGACATGATTGCTCTGTTAGTATGCTTGACGAATTATTATTTTTATGTCAATATTAAACTTTTGTTTTGAATCTTTCGGATCTGAACATTCATGCCACAATAAAAAAATTACATTGATAAATATGTTAGGTAGCATTCCACATCATAAATTCTGTTTTTATCATTTACCTACTCTAGGACGAGCAGGAATTAAGCTTAGGGATGCTTGATACGTCTCCAACGTATCTATAATTTTTGATTGTTCCATGCTATTATATTATCTGTTTTGGATGTTTAATAGGCATTTCTATGCTATTTTATATTATTTTTGGGACTAACCTATTAACCGAGGGCCCAGTGCCAGTTTCTGTTTTTTGCCTATTATAGAGTTTCGCAGAAAAGGTATACCAAGCGGAATGACACCTTCGTGATGATCTTTATTGGACCGAAAGGAAACCAGAAGACTTGGAGATGAAGTCGGAGACGCAACGAGGCAGCCACAAGGCAGGAGGGCGCGCCCAGGGGGTAGGGCTTGAGTTAATTCCTCTACATCATGTCATCTTACTTAATGCGTTACTCCATTCTTTATGAACTTAATACTCCAGATGCATGATGGATAGCGGTCGATGTGTGCAGTAATAGTAGTAAATGCAGGAAGGAGTCGGTCTACTTGACACGGACATGATGCCTATGTTCATGATCATTGCCTTATATATACTCTTATACTCTGAAAAAACATCCAGGGGAGCCACGAAACCACTTTTCCACCGCCGCGACCTTCTGTACCCGTGAGATCCCATCTAGGGGCCTTTTTGACGTCCTGACGGAGGGGGATTCGATCACGGAGGGCTTCTACATCAACACAATTACCTCTCCGATGAACCGAGAGTAGTTTACCACAGATTTCAGGTCCATATTTATTAGCTAGATGGCTTCTTCTCTCTCTTTCATTCTCAATACCATGTTCTCCTAGATGTTCTTGGAGATCTATTCAATGTAATATTCTTTCGCGGTGTGTTTGCCGAGAGCTGATGAATTGTGTATTTATGATCAGATTATCTATGAATATTATTTGGTTCTTCTCTGAATTCTTGTATGCATGACTTGATATCTTTGCAAGTCTATTCGAATTATCGGTTTAGTTTGCCCTACTAGATTGATCTTTCTTGCAATGGGAGAAGTAGCTTTGGGTTCAATCTTGTGGTGTCCTTTCCCAGTGACAGTAGGGGAAGCAAGGCACGTATTGTTGCCATCGAGGATAAAAAAGATGGGGTTTTCATCATATTTCTTGAGTTAATTCCTCTACATCATGTCATCTTACTTAATGCGTTACTCCATTCATTATGAACTTAATACTCTAGATGCATGATGGATAGCGGTCGATGTGTGGAGTAATAGCAGTAGATGCAGGTAGGAGTCGGTCTACTTGACACGGACGTGATGCCTATGTTCATGATCATTGCCTTAGATATCGTCATAACTATGCACTTCTCTATCAATTGCTCAGCAGTAATTTGTTCACCCACCGTAATATTTGCTATCTTTAGAGAAGCCACTAGTGAAACCTATGGCCCCCAGGTCTCCTTTCCATATTATTAAATCTCGTTTACATCTTGCTAGTTTCTGATATACTATTTTGCAATCTTTTACTTTCCGTTCTATAAACCAAAAATACCAAAAATATTTACTTTACCGTTTATCAATCTCTATCATATCTCACTTTTGCAAGTGACCGTGAAGGGATTGACAACCTCTTTATCGTGTTGGGTGCAAGTTGTTGATTGTTTGTGCAGGTATTCAGTGACTTGTGCGTTTTCTCCTACTGGATTGATACCTTGGTTCTCAAAACTGAGGGAAATACTTATGCCACTTTGCTGCATCACTGTTTCTTCTTCAAGGGAAAACCAACGCAAGCTCAAGAGGTAGCAGACACTGTATGAACTATGGTTTGGCAAGAAACATGGGGTTGCAATGCTTATGTGAAAAAGCTTCCAGAACAGGATCCTTTCTAGAGAAGGAGTTTCTCTCGAAAGAAGTGAGTGGGAGGAAAGTAGAACTTGATGAGGTAATTCTACCTTCTCTCGAATTGGAAAGTACCTCATCACAAAAAACCGTTCCCGTGATGCCTACACAAACTAGAGAGGAAACTAGTGATAATGATCATGAAACTTTAGATCAAGTACCTACCAAAACTCGTAGGTCAACCAGAGCACGTTTCACACCAGAGTGGTATAGTAATCCTGTTCTAGAAGTCATGTTACTAGACCATGACAAACCTAAGAACTATGAAGAAGCGATGATGAGCCCAGATACCGATAAATGGCTTGAGGTCATGAAATATGAGATAGGATCCATGTATAAGAACAAAGTGTGGACTTTGGTGGACTTGCCCGATGATCGGCAAGCTATTGAGAATAAATGGATCTTCAAGAGGAAGACAGACACTAATCGTAGTATTACTATCTACAAAGCTCGACTTGTTGCAAAAGGTTTTCAACAAGTTTAAGGTGTTGACTACAATGAGATTTTCTCACTCGTAGCGATGCTTAAGTCTGTCCGAATCATGTTAGAAATTGCCGCATTTTATGAAATCTGGCAAATGGATGTCAAAACTGTCCAAAGAAGAGTTGTATATGATGCAACGAGAAGGTTTTGGTCGATCCTAAAGGTACTAACTAAGTGTGCAAATTCCAGCAATCCATCGATGGACTAGTGCAAGTATCTTAGAGTTGGAATATATGCTTTGATAAGCTGATCAAAGCATATGGTTTTATACAGACTAATGGTGAAGCGTGTATTTACAAGAAAGTGAGTGGGAGCTTTGTAGCATTTCTGATAGTATATGTGGAAGACATATTGTTGATCGCAAATGATACAGAATTTCTGGATAGCATAAAAGGATACTTGAATAAGAATTTTTTAATGAAAGACCTTAGTGAAGCTACTTAAATATTGGGCATCAAGATGTATAGGATAGATCGTGACGCTTAATAGTACTTTCACAAAGCACATACCTTGGCAATTTTTTTTGAAGAAGTTCAAAATATATCAGTAAAAGAAAGGGTTATTGTCTGTGTTTCAAGGTGTGAAGTTGAGTAAGACTCGAAACCCGACCAGAAGATAGAAGGAGAATAAAAGTCATTCCATATGCCTCAGCCATAGGTTCTCTAAAGTATGCCATGCTGTGTACCAGACCTATTGTATACCTTGCCATGAGTTTGGCAAGAGGTTACAATAGTTATCTAGGAGTAGATCACTGGACATCGGTCAAAATTATCCTTAAGTACCTGATATGGACTAAGGAAATGTTTCTCGGTTATGGAGGTGATAAAGAGTTCATTGTAAAGAGTTACGTCGATGCAAGCTTTGACACTGATCTAGATGACTCTAAGTCTCAATCTAGATACATATTGAACGTGGGAGCAATTAGCTAGAGTAGCTCCATGCAGAGCATTGTAGACATAGAAATTTGCAAAATACATACGGATCTGAATGTGGCAGACCCGTTGACTAAACGTTTCTCACAAGCAAAACATGATCACACCTTAGTACTCTTTGGGTGTTAATCACATAGAGATGTGCACTAGATTATTGACTCTAGTAAACCCTTTGGGTGTTGGTCACATGGCGAGGTGAACTATGGGTGTTAGTCACATAAAGATGTGAACTATTTGTGTTAAATCACATGGCGATGTGAACTAGCTTATTGACTCTAGTGCAAGTGGGAGACTGAAGGAAATATGCCCTAGAGGCAATAATAAAGTTGTTATTTTATATTTCCTTATATCATGATAAATTTTTATTATTCATGCTAGAATTGTATTAACCGAAAACTTGATAAATGTGTGGATACATAGACAAACATCTTGTCCCTAGTAAGCCTCTACTAGACTAGCTCGTTGATCAAAGATGGTTAAGTTTCCTAAACATAGACATGTGTTGTCATTTGATGAACGGGATCACATCATTAGGAGAATGATGTGATGGACAAGACCCATCCGCTAGCTTAGCATATTGATCGTTCTGTTTTATTGCTATTTCTTTCTTCATGTCAAATACATATTCCTTCAACTATGAGATTATGCAACTCCCGGATACCGGAGGAATACCTTGTGTGCTATCAAACGTCACAACGTAATAGGGTGATTATAAAGATGCTCTACAGGTATCTCGAAAGGTGTTTGTTGGGTTGGCATAGATCGAGATTAGGATTTGCCACTCTGAGTATCGGAGCGGTATCTCTGGGCCCTCTCGGTAATACACATCATGATAACCCTTGCAAGCAATATGACTAATGATTTAGTTACGGGATGATGTATTACAGAACAAGTAAAGAGACTTGCCGATAACGAGATTGAACTAGGTATGAAGATACCGACGATCGAATCTCGGGCAAGTAACATACCGACGACAAAGGGAATAACGTATGTTGTCATTACGGTACGACCGATAAAGATCTTCGTAGAATATGTGGGAACCAATATCAGCATCCAAGTTCCGCTGTTGGTTATTGACCGGAGAGGTGTCTCGGTCATCTCTACATAGTTCTTGAACCCATTGGGTCCGCACACTTAACGTTCAATGACAATTTTGTATTATATGAGTTATGTCATTTGGTGACCGAATATTGTTCGGAGTCCCGGATGAAATCACGGACATGACGAGGAGTCTCGAAATGGTCGAGAGGTAAAGATTCATACATTGGACGATAATATTCGGACACCAGAAGTGTTCCGGGGGTACCAGGTACATATCGGGTCACTGGAAGGGGTTCAGGGCATCCCCCTGGCAACTACATGGGCCTAATTGGACAAGAAGGGGACAGACCAGCCCCTAGGGGGCTGGTGCGCCCCATGTAGGCAGAAATAAGGGGGAAGGAAAGAGGGGAAGAGAGAAAGGAAGGGGAGCAATTCGGCCTCCCCTTCCTTCTCTCCTCCCCCCTCCTTCCTTCCCCCTCCGGATGAATATGGAAGGGGGGAGGCCGAACTAGGAATAGGTGAGCTTCAAGGCACAAGTGGGGGCACGGTTGGCATTCTTACCGCCTATAAGAGGGCAATAGATTTCTCTTTTCCTCCCCACACCTTCCAGTCTCCTCTGCCTTCCAATCTCCCACGCTCTCAGCGCCGAAAAAGTCTCTGTCTTTCTCACCACCACCACCACCTCCTCCGACCATGGCCAGATCCGGCTCCAAAGGCAAGTGGGAGGCCTCCTCCGTCACAGATAAGGAGATAAAAGTTCTACAGAGTGCGGGATACCTCGCCGCCAACATTGCGCACAGGCTCCCCCCCGAGGGTTAAGTCATTCCCACTCCGGAGCCCGGCGAACGGGTCATCTTCCTTCCTCATTTCCTTAGAGGGTTAGGTTTTCCACTCCACCCATTCATCCGTGGACTCATGTACTACTACAGGCTAGATTTCCATGATCTTGCCCCGAACTATTTCCTCCACATCTCGGCGTTCATCGTCGTGTGTGAGGCTCTCCTCCGCATCCACTCACACTTCAGCCTATGGCTCAAGGTTTTCAATGTGAAGCCGAAGGTGGTCGACGGGCAGCACGCGGACTGTGGTGGAGCTATGATCAGCAAGCTGCCCAACACCACATGGCCCAAAGGGGCCTTTGTGGAGACCATGAAGATATGGCAACAGGAGTGGTTATATATCACTCAGCCGCGCCGCATTAAGTGGGCGGCGATCCCGAAATTCAGATCCGGACCCCCCATGAGGCTCGTCTCCTGGACCGCGAAGGGCCACGACTAGGGGTCTCAGATGGAGGTGCAAACGTTGTAAATGCGTATCACCAACGTGCTGAGAAAAAGAGTTGGTTTAACCAACATGGTTCAAATTATGCTCTTCCATCGCATTCTCCCCTGCTAGCGTCGGGCTTCCCCATGTGGGAGTTCAATCCGGAGGAGCCGCCGACTCTGCAGCATTTCCTCGGCACCACGCACGAGGGAATGTGGAAGCCGCTCTTCAAGGCGTAGAAGAGCTGGCCCATGGAGACCGAACATGTTGGCCTCAACGCCAAGAATCCGTCCACTCCGGTAAGTATTCGACTTTCTGAAGACATACCTAGTTCATATGTATTCGATCGATACAAAATTCATCAGCCCATCTTTTTTTTACAGGGCTGGACGAAGAAGTCGGAGTGGATCAAGAGTCCGGCTCTATTACCTGAAGACCCAGGCACTCCTCGGCTGGAGGAGATGCTAGTTCCGATGCCTTATAAGGTGCCGGATAAGAAGATCAAGAATAAGGGCAAGGGGCCCAAGGAGGGGCCCTGCTACAAAGGCCCTCTGGAAGTAGTGTCCGGAGAGAACGAGGCCGTCTCCTGTCATGAGGAAGATGAGGATGAAGAGGAGGAAGATGAGGAGGACGAGGAGGAAGTGGAGAGCTACTCCCGCCTCAAGACGAGGAGGTGAAAGAGGACATCCTCCGAGAACTTGGAGGGGGCGACGCCGAAGAAGGGGAAGGTGGTCCTCTTGGATAGTTCGGACTCAAAGTCCGAACATAGCCCGAAGAGGATCCAAAGATGGAAGCCCCTGGCCGAAACGTAAGTATCAAAAACTTATTTGGTCGGTTATCGCTTAATCTTCCTCTGTCATATCAAGTCTCTTCTCTGCTTTTCAGCCCTCCGCGCGAGAACACGATCCCTTCCTCTTCGAAGGGGAACTCTCTAGCACCTGGAGAGGCGGAGAGTGACTGACCATCGCGCACCTTCTCCCCGCAGTCATGGAGGACACCGAGGTCTTGTCCCAATGGGAATCTCTTGGTCGAGGAGGAGCGAACGAGGCCGTCCAGAAGGCGCCCAAGGACAACAACTCAGACGCTGTAGAGCAGGGCACGACGACCCCTATGACCACGGAGGGTGGGGGATCTCTACAGTCCGGGCCCTCACCGAACATCGTTCCGGAGACCAGTATGGCCCCGGGCTCGGACCAACACCCCCCTTCGAAAGAGGGGGTAGGAGCGGCAGCTCCATCGGCGGCCTCTATCAATCCGGAGGCCGCTGACGCTCTGTAGGAAGCACTGCAATGTGCATCCATCACTACAAAAAAAGACACATCTATGACATTTTGGGCCGAACGAAACTTTTTTCTGTCATACATATGACACTTCTATGACAATAATTGTGACAAAACCCGGTATCATCATAGATGTGGTGGGCTCCTACTTCTATGACAAAAAATCATGACAGAACATGGGCTTTTCGTCCTGGGCGGGCCAGAGACGCAGCCGCATGACATTCTTTGGGCCGTCCATGACGAAAAAAACCGTGGCAGAAGCGAGGGCGAGGAAAATTTCGGGGAGTTCCCGGTTATGGTGGCCGGTCGGGGGCCGAGCGATGCGCATTTCTCTCGTACACGTACGCGCGTGTGTGCGAGGCATTGGCTCTAACTGAACCCGAGCGAGGCGTTGGGCTCTAACTGAACCCGAGCGATTGCACTGTAGGCTACGCGTTACTGAACCCGAGCGATCAATCGATGGCTGTTAACTGAACCCGATCGAGCGATTCCTTCGCTATTGCTGCTAACTGAAGCTGATCGACTGGATGAACAGTGCGCGTTGCACGAGGGGGGGGGAGGGGGGGTTGGATGAACAGTGAGCGGTGGGGGTGGATGCAGGACCCTGTGGCGTTGCCTCTGGATGAACAAGACGACCCTGTGGAGGGCTGGATGAACAATAGACGGTGGAGGGGTGCCCGTGGAGGGGTGGTTGAACAGTAGCCGGTGGAGTAGTGTGCGGTGGAGGCTGGATGAATAGGAGCCCATGGAGGCTGGAGAAGGTCGACGGTAGCCCGTGGAGGCTGGAGGAGGTCGACGATGGAGATGAACAATATCCCGTGGAGTCCCGTTTTGCGGTACACCACACCCCTCCCGATGAACAGGACCCCCGTTTCGACCGCAGCGCTCCAACACAAGTCCATTTCGTCCGTTTTGTGGTACGCCACATCCCTCCTGATCAACAGGACCCCCGTTTCGACCGTAGGAGGTCCGTTTCGTCCGTTTTGCGGTACACCAGACCCCTCCCGATCAACAGGACCCCTGTTTCGACCATAGGAGGTCCGTTTCCTCCGTTTTGCAGTACGCCAGACCCCTCCCGATGAACAGGATCCCGTTTCGAACGTGGCCGGTCGAACACAAGGCCGTTTCCTCCGTTCTGCGGTACGCCAGGCCTCGTTTCCGTCGCCTAATCCGTCCAAGCCCTCCCGATGAACACGACGACGCATTTCGTTCCGACCCAGCCGGTTGGCTCCCCATGAACATGACGATGACGCTGTTTCTCTGTTCCGACCCAGCCATGTACACGAGCCCTGGCCGTACGTATGCGTGAGTAGGCGTTCGAGACCCCGCCCGTATGTACACATACGTGGCCGTATTTTCTTTCTTGCACCCTGGCCGTTGTACGTACGTGTACATGCTATGTGCGCGCCTCTACTATGACAAGTGCGCGCCTCTACTACGACACGTGTACACCTTTACTACGACGCGTGCGCGCCTCTACATCCACCAGTATGTACGTACACGTTCGCGACCAGAATGACAACGCTACGTACGCTTCGACCAGTTGGGTCCCGACTGTCAGGCACTTCCTTGCGTGTGAAGATGTAGCTGGTGGATCCCTGCAGTCAGGGGGGGCGAATCGTTTTTTTTTCGGACGCACTTCCTTGCATGCGAAGATGTAGCTGGTGGGTCCCAGCAGTCAAGGGGGCGAATCTTTTTTTTTTCGGACGCACTTCCTTGCGTGCGAAGATGTAGCTGGTGGGTCCCAGCAGTCAGGGGAAACGTTTTTTTTCGTGAAATACGGTGGCCCATCCGGTGGGTCCCCGCTGTCAGGTGGAGGATAATTATTTTGCGTGTAATAAGGAGGCACTTCCTTGCTGCGGTCGTGGACCCAGCTGTCAGCCTCTCCACGTACAGTCCACGTCCAATGGAAGCCGTTCCTTGACCACGTTGACCACGCTGCGCCGAGAGCACCAGGGCGGTGGACGACGGCGAGGCCTAGGAAGGGGACGATGCGGAGCCGGGGAAGACGCAACAGTGGATGCTCACGCGAAGAGGAGTACGAGGGTGCACTGGTTCGGTTGCGGTGTGAGGCTACCATCGCCGCAGAATAACAGGGGGTGTGGGTGAGTAGAGGGATGGCCTGGCCAGTGGTAGGAGTACTAGGGGGCGGTGAGGCCTCCGCCGCATCGTAGCCGGCCACGGGAGGCAGGAGAATGAGGCACGACCGGCGATGGTTTGGGCGGCTGGAGCAAGAAGACCAGAGGTTGAAGAAGCACTACGGCCGTTGGATGGACATCGTACGGTCACTGGAGCTAGAATCGTGCATCTTGACTAAGTTGACAAAGCCCTCCGTCCCCATCAACTTAGTAGGCCCACAAGTCAGCCTGCCACTATACTGGGTCCCAGCTAATAGCGGGAGTATTCATTTTTTGTGCGTAATAAGGAGGCACTTCCTTGCGTGCGAAGATATAGCTGGTGGGTCCGAGCTGTCAGCGGCGGTAACATTTTTTTCACAAAATACAGAGGCCCTTTTGGTGGGTCCCTGATGTCAGGTGGAGGAATCATTATTTTGCGCCTAATAAGGAGGCATTTCCTTGCGTGCGTCCGTGGACCCAGGTGTCGGCCTCTCCACGTACAGTCCACTTCAGATGCATGTCGGTCGTTGACCATGTTGACCAGACCGCACCGAGAGCACCAGGGCGGTGGACGACGACGAGGCCTAGGAAGGGAACGACACGGAGGCAGGGAAGACTCGGCAGTTGTTTCCCACGCGGAGGGGGGTACGACTGTACGAGGGTTTACTGGTTCGTCTGCCGTCACCGGAGAATAACAGCAGGTGTGGGTGAGTAGAGGGATGGCTAGGCCAGCGATGGGAGTACGGTGGGGCGGTGAGGCCTGCGTGGCAACACAACAGTCCGCGGGGAGGAGGGAGTAGGCAGTCCCGCCGATGCTTGTTTGAGCGGCTGGAGCAGGAAAAACAGAGATTGAAGAAGCACGACGGCCGTTGGATGGACATCCAACAGTCACTGCTTGTGCCTCAACCTTTTTTTAGGAAAGCCTCAAATCTGTGGAAATAGCATACAACCCATCTGCCATTATTTCTAATAATTTACAGCCCATTTGCTAATTCTTAAGGTTTTTTTGGACCCATATTCTTCTTGTTAGCATTAGAGCCCATATTATGGCCACGGTTAAAAAATTATACGAAATTTTGCATATTTTGGTGCGGTCCGAACTGTTTTTAATCCCGAAATTTCGACTCACATTCAAACTGATTTTAAAAATAAATATATATCAATATAAAATCCAAAAAATTCTCCATGCATAAAAATTAATGTAATTTAAAATCTCGAAATGAAAAAAATAATATTTGAAACTAATTGCTAGTTTGATGTGTTTTAAAAATGTACAGCCCATTTCTCATTACTGATGGGCCATTTTCTCGGCCAGCCGAATGAAAGCTCTCCTCGTCTTGAAAGATTTGCAGCCCAACAGGCCTGACAAACCGACTTTCTTGGCAAATCACAAAAAAACTGGGTTGTGGCCATGGACCCAGCTATCAGCCTCTCCACGTACAGTACTATTCCAATGGAAGTCGTTCCTGACCACGTTGACCACGCTGCGCGAAGAGCACCACGGTGGTGGACGATGGCGAGGCCTAGGAAGGGGACGACACGGAGCCAGGGAAGACGCGGTAGTGGAAGCCCGCACAGAGAGGAGTACGAGGGTTCACTGGTTCGACTGCAGTGTGAGGCCGCCATTGCCGCAGGGCCTGGCCAGCGGTGGGAATAGTAGGGGGCGGTGAGGCCTCTGCAGCAGCACAACCGGCCATGGGAGGCAGGAGCATGCGGCATGACCGGCCCTGCTTTGGACGGCTGGAGCAAGAAGACCAGAGGTTGAAGAAGCACTACGGCCGTTGGAAGGACATCGTATGGTCACTGGAGCTAGAATCGTTCATACTGACTAAAGTTGACAAAGGCCCCGTCCCAGTCAACTTAGTAGGCCCACAAGTCAGCCTCCCACCATGGTGGGCCCAGCTAGCAGGGGAGTATTCATTTTTTTGTGCGTAATAAGGAGGCACTTCCGGTGGGTCCGAGCTGACAGCGGGGGGAATGTTTTTTTCGCGAAATACGGTGGCCCGTCCGGTGGGTCCCAGCAGTCAAGGGGGAAACATTTTTTTTGCAAAATAAGGTGGCCCGTCCGGTGGGTCCCTGCTGCCAGGTGGAGGAATAATTATTTTGCACGTAATAAGGAGCCACTTCCTTGCGGCTGCCTGGACCCAGCTGTCAGCCTCTCCACGTACAATACTCTTCCAATGGAAGTCGGTCGTTGACCACGTTGACCACGCCGCGCCGAGAGCACCAGGGCGGTGGAAGACGGTGAGGCCTAGGAAGGGGACGACGCAGAGCCGGGGAAGACGCTGTAGTGGAAGCCCGCGCGGAGAGGAGTACGAGGGTTCACTGGTTCGGCTGCGGTGTGAGGCTTTCGTCGCCGCAGAATAACAGGGGGTGTGGGTGAGTAGAGGGATGGCCTGGCCAGCGGTGGGAGTAGTAGGGGGCGGTGAGGCCTCCGCGGCATTACAGCCGGTCACGGGAGGCAGGAGCACGCGACACGACCGGCGCTGCTTTGGGCGGCTGGAGCAAGAAGACCAGAGATTGAAGAAGCACTACGGCCGTTGGATGGACACTGTACGATCTCTGCAGCTAGAATTGTTTATATTGATTAAGTTGACAAAGCCCTTGGTACGCGTCAACTTAGTAGGCCCACAGCTCGGATTTGGCTGAGAACATATAGCCCATTTGCGATTTGTAAGAATGTACAGCTCATTTTTTAATTCTAATGGAATTTATTACATCCCATTTACAGTTTGTTAAAAGTACAACCCAACTTCTAGCTAGGACAACGATAAATAATTTAAAACAACCGCTCAAAACAAAATTCAAAAACAATTCCCACATTTTGATGGAATGTACGCGTCAGGTTAAATATAATGTCAAAATAAAGTTGTATTACGTTAAAATCCAACGAAATATTGCGCGCGCAACAAGTAATGAAATTAAAATTTTCAAATTCCAAAAATAATATATTTTTATACTAATTACGTGTTTGGTGCACAGTTACTGCCCAGTTATTATAATTACATCCAATTTATTATTTCTTAAAGTCCATTTTCTTGTTAAGCCTAATGCATACCTCCTAGGAAAGTTTGTAGCCCAGCGGGGCGGAGAATAACAAGTTGACCCAGATATTGTGTACAACTGTCGGCCCAGTTGCGTTGCTCATGTTGAAAAAAAGGCATGTGTAGTACAGTACAACCTAACATGGTTACTCGGCCCACATTCAGCGACGTCGGAAAGGCCCAAACAAGGCTTCTGTACAACCTTTTGAAGTCATTGAGCTCAATTAATAACTTAAGAAAAAAGTTAGATTACAGTGGAACATAATTAAAAGTTGTCACGAGCAAATTAATAATTCAACGGGTCCCACTTGTGTGTGTGTGTGTGTGTGTGTTTGTGTTTGTGTGTGAGAGAGAGAGATAGAGAGAGACCCATCGGTCGATGCTTGTAAATACATCTTTCAGCCATATGCATTGCTGATGCTCAGTAAAAACTTATATAGTTGACACAATCATATAGAACATCATAGCACACTGAACTTGCATACAAAAATTTCACGCAGGCGGCACAATCATGATGGAAGCAGTGGATCGCTATGGGAAGGGCTATGTTGAAACCAGCGAAGTCGTACATAACGGTTCGTCGTCTTTATCAATGACGGGGAAATATCTTGAATGTTGTGCAAAGAAAACAGACAGACAACACAATAAGTTCTGCTAGCACATTAAGTTGACGTACAACCTTTTCTAAAAAAAGTTCAAGTACAAAATTAGAACAGGTCACAATCAAATGTACTAGCATATCAATGCTTCACACCCATAGCTCGAATTTAACTAGTATCTGACAAGATTCAGTTGTTACCTCAAATTAGAGCACATCCAGGCAGCCAGCCCTACCTCTTCTCCCAAAGAAGCAGTGGCCTCTGCCGCGCGATGGAGTAGGCCCTATGCCATCCATCGTTCCAAGCAACACGGGGAAAGTCTGACGTTGACTCCTGTAATGGACGTCGTCGATGGACCCTGGCACCAGCGGCGGTGGCAGGACTTCAAATGATGGATTGACCACTTCTTCGACATGCACGAACACTCGATACAGGAACATCCCTAACGTGGTCCGCGGCGGACTTGGTGGCAATGAATAGTACAACCCCGGTTCCTGCACCGGTATCTCAACACCAACCACCTTCGGTATGGTGGACGACTTCTTCATCCATGCCATAACCGTCAGAGCCCAGCTGTCTGGAGGAACAAACATACTTACGAGCTCACCTCCAAGGTCCTTGATAAGCTCGTTCATGGACTCACTATTCCAAGCACGTCGAGGCATGCCATGGAAGGTAAGATTTGTTAAAAACTCAAGCTCAGAGGGCGCCGAGCCCCATCCTGGGTGCCACCGATCAAAGCTCACCAGCATGCCATCGTAGAACAAACGCGGGGAAGATTCGAACACACGACTGCAGTCGAAAGTTGTCCAGAACCTGACGAAGAAATCAGCCGGTGGCGGACAGACTTCGACGAGCAAGTCACGTATTTGGATGCCGTGCGCAATGCCAAGAGCTTTGACAAGGTCGTCCGGCGAGACGGGAGGCCGGTCGCCGTTGATGGTTACCATCAGCACTTTGCCGGCAAACTGGTTGTCAAGCGCCGCCATGCCACTGTTGAGCGACAGCATGCAGCGACCAAAGGCAGGACGGACCAAAGGATCTCCGGCTCGAAGATCCGCGTTGACCGGCGACATGATAGTGCTCTTGAGTACAGGGAGTACAGGAGGGGGATTTGGGGGAACTGGAGTAGGAATCGAGATTCCAGAGGTGGGGGAGGGGCGGGAGACTGGGGATGAAAAGGTAGCATGAATTTCGAGCACGCGCCAATATGCTCTCGGCGCGCAAGCGCACGAAAACACCGGTGGTGCCCACATGTCGGCGTAAGAGTCCTTATTCTTTCTTTTTTGGAGAGCCCAGCCTTTTTTTTCAGGATCTTTTGAGAGCCCGGCCTGAGAGTCATAATTGACCTGTTTGGCGTTGCGTTACTACTCGGCCCATATTCAACGACACCTAACTGGCCCAAACAAGTGTACATTATCGAAAAGACACCGAGCTCAAATTATATAACTTGAAAAAAGGAGATATACTCTGAACACTGGAGAATGGTGATGCCCTCATTTAGCCCACTAGTAGTTCGAGACAATAAACAGTTTGAAACAATGATATATACAACATTCAAACTCTGACTAGTGACTACTACTGACATAAACAACAAGACATGATAGTTCATAAGAAGTCTTGCTACACCACCAAAACACACCCATCTGCAGCGCTCAGACTCTCGTGATCCAGACGAGAATGACATTCTAAATAGAAGAAACTATTACATAGTAAGAGTGACATAGACGAGGATGACCAAATGACAAGGAATATGCATAACAAAAGAAAGAACTACCCATCCAGAACCAGCAGCAAAGACAACAAAGTCATTCGAAGAGATGATCCAACACCATCATAATTTGCAGCCCTGCTTCTGCGACGAGTTATCCGGAGACACCAGTACTCCACCCTTCCGATGCAACAGCCCAATTACCAATCAACCTAAAGGCTTGAACCACATCTCTGCCTGTCATAATTGAGACATCCAAGGATCAAAGTTAATCCGGATGCCTTTGTCATTCTCACCTTCTTTTGGCTGCAGGCTGTATCATTGATAATCAGGGGAGTTTGCTCCCGAACTCCTAGGACTCGCCATGTAGACACAGTTTTCCATAGCAAATAGAGCCTCTCTGCCATCAAGGTCCTTGCCAATAGTGTTATCCTGGTTAATCGGATAATTGAGTCCGAGAAACAAAGAGTGTGAACCAAGGCTGTTTACCCGCCTCCAACTAAAAAATCCTGAAGGCCCCAACAAGCTGGTATCCTGCTCATAGACATAACAACCACTGTCCGGATACTAATGTATTACACGGTGCTTGTATACAGTGGGGTTTTTGCAATATAACTTTTCCGTCTCATGTGTTTGAATAATCATCAGTCTTTTGCCGTCGTCTTATCGGGCGAGGAACCAGTTGTGCTTCCCTGTTTTGGCAAAGGTGGTGTGATTACAAAGGGCAGTAATTGTAGGGCCAGTTCATCATATCAAAAAGGACATGCATTGTTAATGTAAGATCATCATTGTTCAGAGTATGAGTAGGATAATGCAAGAAACATCATTGATATGTCCCTGTTGGAACTGGGAGGAAAATACAGGGAAATGTATACTGGGTTCGAAAGTATATAAGTGCCATGCATGGTTATACTCATGTTATCTCGCAATCGATTCTTCATAGGAAACTACCATGTCATGCATGTTATGTAATCATGTTCTGTCCTCACAAACAAATTCTTCAACGTAACTAACAGACCATGCATTGTTATATACTCGTGTTCTTTGGGAAATTTTTTTGTGAGGATATTATTCTAGCCATTGATTGCTGAAGGGCGAATATATGTATGTACACATGATAAGCATTGCAGGATTTTACTACTTCCAAATATAGAGTTCTCCATATGCACATTTACTTCCCTAATGTATGGTTAGATGAAACCAACAGTGTGGTGCATGTTTCTACATCATGAAAATGAGGAAACTAACATGGCCATTGATACACACTCATATTTAGTAGTAGTATATAGATTACTGTAAAATAAGGATAATATCCATATATTCCTAACCGTTTGATTATTCAGGGTACAAATTGGCTGTAATGACATGGTCACAATCGCATGAATTAACTCATTCCAAATATAGCTGATTTATGGCGTCTCTAATACATTGCCATAGTTCTACTCAAATTCTGCTCAAACAGGGATATGCCAGTCATCACAAAAAGTTCAGATAGTGTCATGGCGTCATCATTAACATGAGACGGAAACAACTTACACGCGCCGTCCCAACAATACATGGTGCCATCTGCTTTGTTGATCGCGTAGATGATGCCATTGTGTTCAATAGCATCACGGAAGTGTGTATCAGCTTTGACGATGATCCACTGCGAGCTGAGTTGTCTCCAGCTAAAGAAGGCACCGACATAAAGATAGGTGAGTCCACGGTCAAACAAGGCAATTAGCTTGAAGTATGCGTAATTCGCATGTCGTGTGGGCACTTGGCAGATTACAATCTTCTACAAAACAAGGTCCGTCCAACTGACGTGGTAATCTAGATGACTTGGACCATGATGGTAATACTCTATATAATCCAACGGAGGAAGGTTAATCTCATGGGAGGTCTGGAAGTTCACAAGCACCAACTTTTTACCGTCTTCTCTGAAGGTAGCCATCCAGTGGGAGTTCAGGCCGACCCAGTACATACCTACCAAGAAGTTTCGGGCGATGGTGATCGGATCGATGTCGAGGGAAAATGATGTACGCCGACCCACTACATACCTGCAAAGAAGTTTCTGCTAATGGAGATCGGATTGAAGTCGAGGGGCATCATGTACGCCTCCCTATCATGGTGAGCCAATCTCGCAAGACCAGATAGCAACAAGCAGGGTGTCTTGAAAAGCTTAGGCCTCGCTTCAACGATGGTCATGTGCATGTCCCTCGAGCATGCAGCTAGCCGTAGGGTGCTCAACATATCCATACACGAACAACAGAGGTCGAGGATGTCACTGGGGAGATTGCTCCAATCGCGGCTCATATGGATGCTGCGCTGTTCGCGTTTGGCCATGGTGGAGTTTGGAAGGTGGTTTTTTTTGGAGGCTTGATTTACGAGGGAGAAGGATGTCGGTGCTGGAGCGGCTAGCAAGGGAATAGTGGTACTAGGGGAGGCAAGTGAGGCGACGGTACACGGGGGCACAGTGAGATGGAGATGGAGATGGAGAAGGAGATGGAGATGGAGTGGTGCTATGGGAGCGGAGAGGGAGACGAGGCGAGGCGCCAATGTGTTGTACAACGGCGGTGACAGACTGCACAGTCCACAGGGTGAGGCTGACTTTGGTAACCCAAACACGCCGCCTGGACTAGTGTCAGGCGCAGGGTGTTGTCACTTCACTGTGAGGACCGGATGAATAGTATTTTGACCATCAAGTGTACCACACTTGTACTACTACTACTAGTAGTAGGAACATGAGTACTCCAGTATTGTATAGCGGAAATAGGTCTCCCGTGCTAGCATGCCTGTTCACTTCACCGTTCAGGTATCATCCATATTGCGAGCAGAACCAAATTCTCGGGCATGCCCAGTCAACGCCCTGCCGCGATGCATGCAGTGGTCGTTCTGGTGCATCAAGGACGGCATGCAGATCGTTCACACTTGAGAAGAGGAAAAATGGAAAGGTAGAACGTGGCAGCAGAGGAAGAGAACACTGGCTAACGAGGCTGGGAGGGGATCGAGCAAGAAGTTAATGCTCCACGCCTAAAGGCTTTGGGAAAACCTGATTTTCATAAGGTGACTTATACTCACCTAAACGGAGGGAGTATTCCTTAACCAGAGAATGTTGTGTCTCCCACTCACGCGCTCAAAAAAAAAGCTACAACTCATTCTTTTATCTGTTTGCATAGGTCCCACCTATCAGGAAGGATGGGCACGTACACGAACAGGTACGACTCATCAGTCTACCCGCATAGCCTTTTCGTTTAGTCTACCTTGTCGTCTAATCAACTGCCTGCACGCCACTTCTCCCATTTACTTCTCCATCGGGACACGATTCTCCTAGGCTTCTTCACCTCCCCTTCGTCTTCATTTGCATCCAAACCCCAGTGCGTTCACATTGTTTTAACCTCTTTAAATAATCATCTCCTACTCCAGTTAGACTAGCAATCTAATCCTAATTCTCCAAACCATAGCCCTCCGTTCCAGCGGTTCCAAATGGCGAAAGAGATCGAGATGTAGGTTTTTAGCGTCCAACATGTCCTCGTCGAAGGCTCGATGCGCATAGTTGCCACCGTCACCGTCCACCCAAGGGTTGTTCGGCAGTGGATCAACAATGTATCCAACTCCCTCGAAAAGGTAGAGACGAGGGTCATCGGTCTCGACGCAGAGTACACGAAGCGTGCCGCTGGGAAGATCCAGCGCGCCGCCGTCCTTCAGCTGTGCCTCGTAGATGATGTTTTGGTGTACCACATCATACACTCGCCCTCCATACCAGGTGAGCTTCATGATTTCTTGTCTCGGGAGGACGTATACTTCTGTGGGGCAGCCATCGAACGGGACAAAGAGAAGCTGGAGCCGTACAACCTTGATTTGAAAAGCATCGTTGACCTACAAACCGGAAACAAAATTCCTGTAGAAGATTGTGATAAACAGACACCATCCCTATTCGACGTAGAAAATTTTGTGCTCGGTACAAATCTTCAGAAGGGTGACGAGACAGTGGCATTAAAGTCGTCCTGATGGGAGAATTATCCCTTCACGTACGAGCAGATAAAATATGTTGCCCTCGATGCCCGTGTGAGTTTTGAGATAGCTGCAAGGTCCAAAGAGCTTGTTGCGAAGCCATCTCCACAGATAATGAGAAGAAGAAGAAGAAGAAGAAGAAGAAGAAGAAGAAGAAGAAGAAGAAGAAGAAGAACAAGAAAAGGCTGCACCAGCAGGAGGGCATTATGGATGGATGAACTATTTCCTCCCTTGTAAAAAAATTATTCCCTCTCGGTGTATATTGATATAGATGGACTATTTCGATGGTGTGCATGTCTTTGGAACAGAGTAGTAGCGTGGGTCCGCTTGACTATAAGGCACTATTTATCCGCATAGATAGCTTTCTCTGCTACTCCTTCCGGTGATCGGTATGCAGTGCATCTGTCCATAGACATAATAGCTTGTCCATGGAAGTTCAACTACGGCGACCATCACATTTCATCTTACGATTCCCTCGACGCCTCTCCAACCCACGACACCACGCCCCCCAACGTGCGCCTCACCCCTCTAGGCCACACCGCCCCTCTGCCTTTGTGTTCATGACATGTGGGCCACCTAAAATGCGGCGAGCATCAAGTTTCTACCACAGCCACACGTGATTCCCACGATGCCGCTCAAACGCATGACACCACACGTTCCCCGACCTGCTGCTCACCCCTCTTGGCCCCACTGCACCTCTGCCTTCGAGAGCATTATATGTGGACCAGTCACCTATCGGGTCCACATGTTATTGACTCAAAGGTAGGTGTAGTAAGGCGCTGAAGCTCAGTCCCGACAGCCCTGAGAGGGAAATATAACTCCTGCGCCAGGGCTTGTGGTGCTCCCACAGCACGAACTCGTGCCAAACTCGAGATTTGTTTCTTTACTATACATGCACGCAACGATTTAATGGACATTGTAATCACAACATGTGATGGGGAGCTCTAAATTTGAATTTGAATCTTATAAAGCGAAAAGATTCAAAACAAATAAACTGGGAGAGAGGGAGTATATCATAGGATGTGTCCCATACAAAATAAGTCCCCTGGTTTGTCACTGCGAAGATGCGGTTAGAAAGGAGCACAACGTCTTCCTACTCGTACGACAACAACTCGGCCGCAGACAGCATGGTCTGGCTTTGACCGCCATGTGCAAGGTTCGTGCTATCTTATTCAATCTCACTGTGGTTCCATCGTACCAATTCATGTGGTGGCCCGTTGCATGGCTGATCCCAATGTTGGACAAAGGTTCTACGGGAACGGTGTCACCGTTGTAAATGTTGTGCAAATTGATGTTGGTACCCTCCCGTACATATGCAAGCCAATCTCCACTCGCACCGAGCCTAACCTGTGAAGCAGTGGGCAGGGGGAGAATTTGGAAGTGGACACGGAAGTAGTCTTTAGAATGCATTTACTACGTGATAAAACTCATCTTACATGCTCATCAGAGGAAATCCGAGTGCCCCTCAACGTCGGCATCTCAAGGGGCGTCAACTTGCAACTACGGCCACGCCGCGCTGGAGAGACCCCCAAGGAAACATCCTCGTGCGTTCCATGGAACATCAAGATGCATTTGTATGAGTAGTTTATCTTGTGAGAGAAAAGGATGAACGAGGGAAGGCCTCTAGAGATAGAGATGGACACTACTACTACCAATGTGCTGGCCCGTGCGTTGCAATGGATCCAAAGTAGTAGAATAATACTTGTTCACGTGCTTGAAATATAAACACTCTAGTTTTGATATACATGTGTCAGCAGACATGACAGCTTGTCCATGGAAGTTGAACCACGATGACCATCACGTTTCTTGTTTCTACCACTGCCACACCCACACACGATTCCCACGACGCTGCTCCAACCCATGGCACGACGTCCCCCGATGTGGACATGGATCCTCTGATGTGGCTATCACTGCCTTGCCCTGCCTTTCCTTCGCTGATAGGTGGGACCCACGCTTATGGGTCCCACATGTCAGTGACAAAATGGTAGGATTGTTCGTGTTAGGGGATCCTCATCCTCCCGATGTGCCCCTCATCCCTCTCGTCCCCACCGCTCCTCTGCCTTCGTGTGCATGACATGCGGGCTAGCTGAACTGCGGCGACCATCAACTTTCTACCACAGACACACCCAATTGGACGCGGTTTGCCTGCTCCGCTGCTGTGCTCCGATCCATACTCCTGCACCATCGAATTTTTCATCCAGCGGCTATGACACATTTCGTCCCGGGCATCAATCCTCAACTAGAGTACTTATGTACTACAGGTAGTACCCGCCGGTGTGGCCATCTATGCCTCGTAACAACCCGACGCCCAGTTGTGGCACCATCTTCACGGCCACGCCACCACCGGCCGGTTCATCTTGAACGAGTGAGTCGCGAACCACGCCACCACCATGAGAATGACATGTGGGCCAGCCACATTTAAGGTGCGCATGACATTGACTCATATGCCGGGCACTAAGCCACTGAAGTTCGGTCCCGTGGGCCCCGAGAGGGAAATGTAACTCCTGCAGCAGGCCTTGTGGTGCTCCCGCAGTACGAGCTCGTGCCAAAACTGGAATTTGTATCTTACTACTACCAACTAGTACTAGTAAGGTACACGTGCACTGCACGCATGAGATTCTGGTGGTTTGTGCATTATGCTTCTACATGTGGAGTTTTCTGGATTCTAACATGTGGCAAAATCTGGTGGAATGTAAGGTTAGGCAAGTTTGATTAACTTAGGTGAGTGTTTGGTTCAAGCCACACCTTAGGCAAGCCACACTAAGGCCCCACATGACATACACACAAAAAATGTGGCAAGATTCCCTTAGGCTTACCAACTTGTGGCTCTCATTTTGAAGAACTAATAACTTTGCCTAAGCTTAGTTGTGGCAAAGTTAGTCATGAATTAAGTTCAACCATGGAGTCTTCTAGATTATACATGTGGCAGAATCTGGTGGATGATATCCAACGGCTAGTAGTGCTCGGATTTGCCATCTTTGTACCGTCGGATTGGCTTCATCCAACCACCAACTTTCAAAGTTTTTCACACACTATATAGGGGGTATAGATATAGATGTGCCGGTCCGTTGCAATGGATCCAAAGTATATCTATTTAGTGGAGTGCACTCTAAACACATTATCTATTTATTTTTCTCTAACTTTTCGTAGCCATGCAACCAAGCCACATAAGCTTCATGGGTGCCCCCCACATCATATTATTCATACTACGTTGATTGAAAAAAAGATAAATCACCCAAAACAAGATCTTCCCGTTTTTTGTTCCTACGATGTTGTGCCGTGCACATACCTACTAGTTGTATAGTGGTAGTACTAGTAATATAGTATTAGGAGTACAAACTTGGTACTAGTAGGAGTAGTACTAGTACAGAGTGCTCCTACTCTATCAACGAGCCCCATCTGACACCAAATTTCTTGGCTTTCCTGCTACAACTAGATCTTCCCCTCGTTTCTATTTTCCAACCCGGCAGCGGGCGGGTTGTCGGTTTGCTCAATGGCGGTCCCACATGAAACTGAAAATGCTAGGCAACACGCTTTCCCTAAGCTATGTGTCATGCTGGACGGGCCGTGGAGTACTCCCGATTCTCGGCGTGTGGGGGTGCGACGAGAACACGACAGGCCTTTTCCTTTTACTAGCAATGTGCCCGTGCGTTGCGAGGGATCCAAAGTAGTAGAATAGTAGTATTTGTTCACAAACTTGAAAGAAATCACTATTGTTTTGATATACTCCTAATACATTACTCCCTCCGTACCTAAATATTTGTATTTTTTGAGATTTCAAATGGACTATCACATATGGATTATATAGATATTTTCTAGTGTTTCTAGCAAGACTCCCGCACGTTGCACGAAGTTGATGGAAAAGGTAAGCACAACTTATAAATTGACGGATAGAGTACTAGTTACAGTGATGCATATAATTAAGCAAAGGGATCGCACATGTCGGTATTGACTGGAACGAGAATGCAACAGCACAATAAGAATTAAGGCCACGATGATGTGATCGCAGTGATGGTTACAGAAGGAAAGAAGAAAGATGGATCCATGAACGTACGATCTCCTCCTCCTCAACTTAGTGCGCTGGGCCACCGACCGGCGGCTAAGGAGCGGCGACTTTTGTGGCGAGGTCGAGGTGCTTCTCACCAAAGGCATCCAAGGCCTCCAGCCGGTTGAGGAAGGCTAACATCATAGCATCCTCACTGGCCTTGTAGATACCTATGTACATGATTTGCTCGTACACGTGGATGTGTAGGTTGACGAATTCTTGCAGGGCGAGGTGCCCCGCAGCGAGCGCGACCTCCAGGTGGACATTCTTCGTGGCGTCGGCGGGCAGTCGCCGGGCCATCAGTGCTTGAAAGAGGTTCCGGCCATGGAGGCCGATTAGGGTAGCAGGCAATGAGGAGCCCGGGCGCGAGGGCTGGAAGAGTACAGTGATGTCGTCTGCGAGCTTCTTGAGGACGGTGAACTTGTTGCTGGTGGCAACGATCATCTGATCCAACTGAGAGTCGTAGTTGGCGTCGATGGCGGCCATCCACCAGCCGATCTCCAACACCGTCTGGAGACGATCCTCGGCGCCATGCCGCAGGCCGGCGTCTTGGACCATCTGGCGTAGCCGCTGGCCGCTCACGCGCATCGTCGCCATGGGTCTGGAGTGAGCTCTTTTGCGCTTAGTGTAGGTGCTTAGGCAAATGCTTAGGTGCGTACGATGTGGTAGATGCATTGGAATGGAGGGGCGCCTTTATGAGGGAAAACTGCGTTGCATTCACATCATGCAGCCTCTTTTCCCGGACCTCCTCCCATTACTTCCCTCATGCATTAATTGAAGGAGGATGCATTGGCCGTTCAACATATCGGGAACCACTACTCCCTCCCTCGTCTGCATTAAAGCCATATCGGGAACTGCGCCACCCGCTATCAAATCAAATACTCCCTCCGTCTAGGTGAGTATTAAGTCATCTTACAAAAGCCAAATAGTAAACACATAGGCCTGGTGCATTAACTCTCACGTTGTTTCTTATTTTTTGACATAAATAGAGGAATCAACCAATAAGAGATGTGGGGCTTGTATGCTTTTAATGACTTGAGACTATCAAACATGACATGTAGTGGTCAGTTTGTTGCACAAGAACAAATACAACGCACGTCAGCACACACACATCTTATAGCATCACATCCAATGGCTATAAAAGATGAATGAGACCAAATTATATCTCATCTAGATGAGTTCTAGCAAAACTGTATTAATAATACTTAGTACTCCTGTGCCATGTATCATATATTAGTATCATGTAGTACTTTATTCATTGCCATGTATGACACATAGTACTCAACTCTCTCTCTTTCTTCATTTAATTCTATGACACCTCATCAAAATTGCTAAGGCTAGTACCATTACAACTAGCCTTAGCAAATACTAAACATTAAGTTCTCTCGTTTTCCTCTCCACCTTGGTCACCTAGACGGATGGTGTATACTGCGCGGGCTTTTCCTGCGCGGTAGGCGGGGCAGTTCCGCCTAGTCGGTTCGACAGAGACGCGAGTAGACGAGGGAGTAGGCTGCTGCAAACGTAGGGTTGTGTGATTTGACATTGATTTACTACTGGACAGGTGGGTCCCCGTGATTTGACCTCCATTATCATTTTAACTGTGGCGCTACGACCGGTGTGAGACTCCTGATTCCTGACCACCTCCATATAGGTGCCTCTCCCAATGCTCCATCATGTAGTAGAGGCTGGCTCTTGCATGAGAGCCCACTTCTCCACTTTTTCCTTGCCTCTCTTTCCTCCACATATGCAAAAATGTCGTGTAAAGCGCACTATTGTACTTACTTGCTCCTACAGGTGCTAAGCTTGCCACATAGGCATAAAGTCTGATGTGGCAAGTTAATCAAGAAGAGAGAGACTAGTTTGGTTACCCAAGGAAGAAACGGTGCTAAGCGCTTGTACCTAGGTGAAAATACAATTTTGAGTCTATAGCTAATTAAATGAAGCAAACTTAGCAACACCATTTCACTGGAAGAAGTCACTCCTTGGCAAATGCAATAAATACCAGTACTCCCTGTGTCCCATAATATAAGAACGCTTTTGGCACTACACTAGTGTCAAAAACGTTCTTATATTATGGGACGGAGGGAGTATGAAGAAACAGATAGAGAGGAGTAAAAAAATAAATACACTTATAGCCAACCTTATAGCTAACCTTGTTGTAGTATGAGTGACTAAGTGATGACTATGTATGACATGCCAACATCAGATAGCCTAACCACCGCGTTAAATCTCCAAGGGCCCGACCGCACGAGCGATGCGACGGTCGTGGTAGGCGCGACCATGATACGGGCTGCTGGCAGCCCTTGGATCTAAGATCAAACGGACGCATGCTAAGTTGCTGAAAATTTGCAAAATAACCCTCCAGGATAGGATATTCACCCATAGGTCTAGAATAATGCCATGCAACCGTTCGATCTCATATCCAAGGGCTCTCGGAAGCCCGTATCATGGCAGAATGGAAAGCCACTACCCTGCCGTTCGCACGCTGGCAGTTCGCTCCTACTCATCCCCGCACGTCCTTTAATACTACAACGGTTCACTCCTAGTCGTCCCGTCCATTCACATTACGGCAGTTCCACTAATCCTAACCCTCCTCCCAAATCCATGGCGTCCCAAATCTCCACGATCGGCGGTGAGTACAAGGTTAGAACCATCACCGGCGATGAGTTCGACATCATCTACACCCGTTCTTCCGCGACGGTGAAAGGATGCCTTTCTCGCTTCAGACGCATGTTCGAAGACTCAGATGATGAGTGGGTCGCTGGGCTAGATGTTGAGTACACCACAGTCCTGGGACGAGAGAAGGATCTAAAGGACGAAGAGAGCAAGAAGCCCGCCGTGATCCAGGTTTGCGTGCATGACTTATGCTTGGTCTACCATATATGCCATGCCGACATTGAATGCCTGGATTTTAAGGACTTCCTCGAGAGCAACCTAGTCAAATTCGTTACTGTAGACTTTGGTAACGACAAAGAAGTCCTGGGTCGGATAGGCCTCGTTGTAGGCAACACCTTCGACCTCCAGAAGAATTGGCTGGTGTCCTCTCATCAGCCTTCAATGCTGACCCTGGCAAGAGCCATGGTTCACCCTTCGTACAGTAAACTAGACAAACCCCCATACACGTTTCATCGTTATGCATGGCAGCGGAATGTACTAGATATAGACCACATCCACTACGCTGCAATGGATGGCTACCTTTGTTTCAATATCTACAAGGGTTGGATGAAGAGGAATAGCCAAGTGTGTGGTTCAAGCAAAGAAGTATCGGCCAAGAGGAAGATGGACAAGGACGAAGTCGAGGACGTGGACGCGGACTCCGAGTAAGGTGGCAGTGTCGTTGCCCATGGTGGTTCTAATGCAGTGTCTACCGGAATAGTTGCAAAGTTTAATTTCAGGTGTGCTTAATTTAATTTGAGGGGTGTGTTGTGCTGAGCCGCCAGCAGAACTATGTTATGTTTCTTCTCGTTACTTTAACTCTTCAGTACGTACATACTAGTATTTCTTACATTTCATCTTTTAGTTGGTATAGTACTACCACTCGTTTCTTCACATTATATATGTACAATATATATGGCCAACATCATATAGCCAACAGCTTAGTTGTCAAAGAATTTCAGGGTGCTTAGTTTTGTCAAAGAATTCTAGGGTGCTTAGTTTTATTTGAGGGGTGGGTTGTGCACTTGTGCTGGACACCATTATTGTGACCAGCCTTTTTAATAATACTATATGCATAATTTGGCGACGAGCGCTCTCTATATGTACCACCTTTTTTTAATTTCAAGTTTTGCTCCATGGCGCAATCCATCGATACTACTACTGTACAAAAGTGGAGTATATATATTTTTTAAAAGGCTAGAGGGCGGGGCAGTCTAGCTCGGTCGGTTTCACGAGAGGCGAGGGCATTTGTCATTTGACGGCTCATGACTGCTATCAAATCGAATAGTTCTGCGCCGCCCGCTGCACGCCCGGCACCTCCATTAAACCCCTCCGTTAAACGCACATGCAAACCGAGAATCCTACTCTGGCCACACGTCCGTTCTTGAGCGGGCCGGAGTTAAACGCAACATTGGCCGCCTCCCGTCCGCCATCAATTTGAACGAGGCCAGACGCCGGCCAACCTCCTACCGTCTGCCCTCCATTTACACAAGGCCAAACAGACAGCGGGCAAGAATCGCACCCCTGCGCCGCTCCCCCATCTCCTCTTTCACCATTTTCTCCACTCTTCCGATGGCTTCTGATGAGCCGTTCTCTGGCATATTGCCCGGCTGGGTGGCCCGCCGAGCCCTTCGGATACGGGCGAGGCTCCTCGGTGCTTCACCAACCTCGCTTGGCCTAACGGAGCCAGTTGCCACCCCAAGCAGGCGCGTGGTTCAGCAACTCACCGCTCCAGTTTAGCTCGATGAGGAGTGGCGAGTTGCTGCACGCTGGCACGGCGGCGAGCACGCCGGTACGGGCGCCGTCGCTGCCGCGTCCTACCGCGCCACCAGTGTCTGCGGTGGCCGCGCCTCCCGTGTCTGTGGGCGCGCCTCCCATGCCTGCGGTAGCGCCATGCAGGTAGAGACAGAAGCCGGGTACGTGGAGAGCGATGAGTCGGTGGCCAGCTTCTCCGTGTCCTCCGCCATCATCAAGGAGAAGTAGAACAAGGGAGGCCGCCGCTACTTGGGACCCATGAAGGCCACCGCCGAGGCGATGACCGCGGATTCAGGTGGTTTCTTTGTTGCTTCGTCTCTTCCGAGGACCTTCATCGACCCCGCAAGTGTCTGACGGACATGAGGAAGACAAAGGGATCCGCACGCCGCCATTTAGAACTAAAATAAGTCTAGATACATCCATTTCTAGGACAAGTATTTCCAGACAGAGGGAGTATTAATTATACAAGAGAGCCGGATTGGCACCTCTTAGTTCATGTAAATGTAATGAAATCCATCATGTTTATATGAAGATCTGCCTTTTTTATACGAAATCCTTCATGCTTATATGAAATCAGTCCGTGTTTGCATGAATTTCATCTGGTTGGTTAGAGTTGTAAAAATGTACGCCGCTGGCGTTTGATGTCGTCCTCCGCGGAAGGAAGCGGGAGGAAATTTGCCGGCTGCCGTTGGAGATGCTCTTTATGCTGGAAATAATAGAGTGACATCTAATCCATTTGAGTTAATTGCCTGTATGATTGTCCCTCTATAAAAAGTTAATTGCATGTATAGTGTACACGTGACATGCAGGGTGGCTATAGCTTCGTACAGAAAGTTAAAAAGAAACAAGTCCATCCTTAATCTTGTATTCTAAGTACTCTGTGGGTTCCACTGTGAGTACAGTAGCGAAAGAAGTATATATTAAATAAGTAGAGTAATATATAATATAAAAATCTAAAGTTACAAGACAGAATTAGAACTCATGTCATCGCGTTGCGAGCATCCAGCGCTAACCAGCCCAACACATTTTTGTTGTAGACCATGCTGGAGATATATCTCCATGTCTACTCTTATATATACCCCATTCGTTCCTAAATATTTTTCTTTTTCAGATTTCAAATGGACTACCACATACGGATGTGTATGTAGACATATTTTAGAGTGTATATTCACTCACTTTGCTCCATATGTCTTTTCAGGAAGGGGTCAAATTTGTCCTTGATTTATTTATGAGGTATCCAGATGGCACTGCACCACCAAGAAAAGATGGTAGCATCAAAATTATGGACTACTTTTTTGAGTATGTTGGTAATGTCTTTTTATTCATTTTGATGACAAGTATTTTCGGACGGAGGGAGTAGAAAACAGAGTTGGTGATGATGGTGTGCGCGCCATCCTGCAATATAGGCTGCCAGATTTATATCTAACGGATAGGAAAGAAACTATGGCAATTTTGCAAAAATATACCCACACGTCTCTCCACGTTCAAAAATAAGGCCTTCCCTCGTTCAGCCTTTTCTCTCACAAGATAAACTACTCATACAAATGCATCTTGATGTTCTGTGCAACGCAGAGGCAGCTAGCTAATTTCTTTTAAAATAGTTGCTGCGATAATTGGGTTGAAGTGATATATTTAATGTCTGCCCCGAATGATTTCAGATTCACTAGTAGTAACAAACAAAAGGTTGCCTTGTTAATTAACAGAAAACATGGTGAAACTTATCACATGAGGCCAGTAAAAACAAGGCACACTGGGTTCAGCGTCATTGTCACTATAGCTCTACGCGCGCGAGAAGTCTACATATCAAGGGGGCTACCGAGTGAGGCACCGAGACACAATGTTTGAGAGAGAAACCATTTGACAGATTATGATCAGATCGAGTTGTCACCCTTCTGCTGTCATTATTGGGGGGGAGGGAGAGAAAGACGTATCGAGAGTGTGTGTGGTAGGCACAGAGGCACAACTAGCGAGTGTGTGTGTGTGTGTGTGTGTGTGTGTGTGTGTTTGAAAGAGGAGTAGATAGATTATTATCAAGATCGATGTGCCACCCTACTCCTTCGGTGCCGGGTAGTGTGTGTATGTGTGTATGTTTGAGAGAGAAGCCAGTCGATAGAT